>NC_133156.1:10656592-10962888 GCF_040802235.1 Manis javanica
TGCTGTGGGAGCTGTGGACATGTACTGTTTAGATCTTCAAGAGAACCTGCTGTGGGGACGAGAGCTGACGGAGGGCACTGGTTGCTCAGCCTTGGGGTCTCTGCAGTGTCCTAGGCTACGCTTCCTGGGGCTCCGCCGGTCGGTGACTGAGCGTGGTGAGGTCCCAGGGCTGGATCATTTCTTTTTTAACAGCTCAACTGAGGTATAATTCATATGCCACAAAATGCACTCATTTAAGGCTGGTAATTAAACGGCTTGTAGTATGTAGAGTTGTGCAGCCATTACCACTACCAATTCTAGGGCATTTTCATCATCCTGAAAGAAACCGCATACCCATTAGCACTCCCTCCCCATCTCCTTCACATCTAGCTCTAGGCAACCACTAATCTACTTTGTGTATCTATAGATTTGTCTATTCTGGACAGTCTATATAATTGGAATCACAAAATTTGTGCTCTTTTACTTAGAATAATGTTTTAAGGCTCATCCACATTGTAGCATGTAACAATATTTCATTTTTGCTGTTGAATAATATTCCACCGTGTGGATACACCACATTTGTTTATCTGTCAGTTAATGAACTGTGGGTTGTTTCCACCTGTTGGCAATACAAATAAAGTTGCTATGAACATCCATGTACAAGTTTTTGGGTGGACATATTTCATATATGCATATGAATGGGTTATATTCATATAGATTCACATAAATATCAATATAGATTTGATATATTCATATTTCATTTCTCTTGGGTATATGCCGAGTAGAAATTGCTGAGTCATGTAACTCTATGTTTAGCTCTTTGGGCAATACCAAACTGTTTTCAAAAGTGGGTGCATCATTTTACATTCCACTCAGCTACATGTAAGGATTTCCAGTTTCTCCCCATCCCCACCAACACCTGTTGTCTTTTGCAGTCTAGCCATCTGAGGGATGTGAAGTTGATGTCATTCTGGTTTTGACTTGCATTTCTCTTATGTTTAGTGATGTTGAACATCTTTTCATATGCTTATTGGCTATTTCTGTGTCTTCTTTGGCAAAATGTCTTTTCAGATTCTCTGCCCATTTTAATTAGATCATTTGTTTTTGTATTATTGAGTTATAAAATTTCTATTTATATCTAGATAAAATTTCTTTTTATATCTAGATAAAAGGCCTTATCAGAGATAGGATTTGCAAACATTTTCTCCTATTCTGTGGGCTGTCTTTTTACTTTCTCATTGGTATAACTTGCAGCAAAATTGAAGTTTTAAATTTTGATGCAGTCCAATTTATCTTTTTTTTTTTGTCTCTTGCACTTTTTGTGTCATATCTGAGAAACTATTACCTAAGCCAAGGTCATAAAAATTTATAACTATGTTTGTAGTTTTAGCTCTTTTATTCAGGCTTATAATCCATTTTGAATAAATTTTAACATATGGTATGAGTTAGAGGTCCGATTTCATTCTTTTCTGTGTGGATATTCAGCTGATCTTGAAACATTTGTTGAAAAGACTGTTCTTTCCCCCATTGAACTGTCTTAGAATTCTTGTCAAAAATCAATTGATCATAAATATAAAGCTTTATATCTGGATTCTCAATTCTGTTTCATTGGTCCATATGTCTGTCCTTAAGCCAGTACTAGCCTGTTTTGATTACTGCAGCTTTGTAGTAAATTTTGAAATTGGGAAGTGTAAGTCCCCTGACTTTGTTACTTTTCAAGATGACTGTGGCTCCTCAGAGTCCTGTACATTTCCATACGAATGCTGGACAGTTTCTGTGGGAGTGGGACCTCTCTGGTGGGCAGTTTTGATGTGGGGACTCCACACTGCCTGCTCAAAACTTCCTCACAGCTCTGCTGGGGTGAGACTCTCCTGCCCCGTCTTCCTTCCCTACTCCTCTCCTTCCGCAGGTGCTAGACCTGCATCTGTGTCTACAGGCGCTCCCTGCGTGCGTCTGCCACCTCCTGTTGATCCTTCACAGGCATTTCCCCCGACATACCTCCTGCATATCTAGTCCAGTCCTGATATCTGCTTCTCAAGAACCCGAAACTGACTCAGGAGAAAAAATAATTAACCTTCAGATCTAAGACTCCTAATAAGTTCCAAGCAGGCTAAGTAATAAATAATAAATAGGGTACATAAACCTACAGTTACATACATCATAGTGAAACTATAGAATGACAAAGAGAAAAATCTTAAAAAGAGCTGAGGCAGGAGAGAATACAAAGAGATTACTTCAAAGGAGCAAGATTCAGACTGACGAGTGACTTCTCAATAAGAACAATGGAAGCCAAAAGGCAGTGGCACGGCACTCTCAGGGTGAGGAGAAAATAACTGCTAACATAAAATTCCATACCCAGTGAAAGTATGCTTTAAAATGAAATGAGAAATTTGCATGATAAAACAATGGAAAAGTAAATAATGAAATAAAGACTTCACAGGTAAATGGAAACTGAAAGAATCTTCTTCAAATTCCATTAAATTCTGAAGATGATCTCAATCCCACAATCCCACATAGAAAGTGGGAGGTAGGGGAAAGAATAAATAATTTATGTAGATAAAAAGATTTAGATAATTTAGATAATAAGTAAGAATATATAGTTTTTGAACTCATAGAGGAAATAGCATGGAATTAAAATAAAAACTCATATAGGAAATAAAAATGGAATAAGATAAAATAATTAAAAAATGCAAGAAAAAGAGAAAAGAACATAAAAGAGGTTAACAAACATAAATAATATACTGAGGATTGATTTTAACAGAAATGAATTAGCATTTTACATGAAACATAAATTAACTAAGTGATCCAGTTAAAAGACAAAGAATACCAGAATGAGAAACAATACACTGTGTACCCAAGACATCAAACATTTCAAGATATACTAAAAGAATGAAAAATATTGCATTCAAATGGTAATAAAAAGAAAACTAGTGTAGCTATACTAAATCAGGCTAAATAAATTTTAAGCTAAAGGTGTAACTAGAGGAAAAGGGAATCATATCATATGAATAAAATTTAATTTGCCACAAAGACATAATAATCCTAAATTCATTTATAGTTAGCAATATGGCCTCAAAATCTATTTAAAAAAACTAACCAAATTACAGTGATAGATAAATCCACAATTGTGGCAAGAGATTTTTAACTCATCTTTCCATAATTAGTAGAACAAGCAGACAAAAGATAAAGAAAGTAGACATGGTACTTAACTAAAAATATACCTTCTTTCCAAGCATGTATATAACATGTTTACAATACTGAAAATTACAGGACCATAAAGCATGTCTCTGAAAATTTCAAAAGATTCAAATTTTACAGTATAGTAACTGACTACAATGTAACTGAATGAGAATGATAATGAAAACAGTACATGTGGAAACTTCTGTGATGTAATTAAAGCCAGTACTTAGAAGAAAGCTTATAGTTTTAAGTGCCTATCTTAGAAAAGAAGAACAGTTGAAAATTAAAAATTAATGAGCTAGGCATCCACCCAAGAAATAAGGAAAAAATACAGCAAAATAAACATAATGGAAGTTGAAGAAAACAGTAACTAGATCAAAATTAATACCAATAAAACAAACACAAAAAGGAGAGGATCAACAAGGCTGATGGTTTTAGTCTTAGAAGATGAACAAGATTGATAGGCTTTTGATACTAGGCGAGAGAAAGATGCACACACAACACAGGAGACGCCTCGGACAGCGCACAGGTAACTCAGTGCACGCGAGGCCATCTCCGCAGACCGTGCACCAGAATAATCAAGCAGAGTGCTAGCCTGTGGGCACCAAGACCATGCAGGTGGGGCAGAGGAGCGGGCATCACTGGACACTAGCTGGAGGGAGGGATCCTTGCATCCAGGAGCTTAGCTGCATTGCCTGAATGTAAAGCTATGAGGCTCCTTCTCAGTGAGCTGTGGGCTTTTCCTTTTCCGCTGATGGCTGCAATTCAGTTCCCACATTCTGGATCCCTTTACCTAGAAAAACATCTCCCATGAACCAGCCCAACACCCACATTAATTTTCATTCTATTTTCCAAATACGTGTAACCTCACCTGGGTTATGAAAGCATGCAGCAGACCATGTGTTGAGAAAGAAAATGAGGCCATCACTAGTGTCCTACAGGAATCATAAAAGGATATTAAGAACAAATGAATTACCATGTATTGTGATATGCTCACCATCAAACTCTCATAGGCTCCTTGGCTTCCAGGCGGAGCTGGGATACAGGAACCACGTCCCGCTATTCCCAGGCCAGCCTCAGTGTTCACCTGCCTGCCCGATTCCCACATGATCAGCAATCTCCCATCAAGGGTTCTGGGTATAAGTGGGGTCCAGGTCTAAATGCAGAGGTAAACTCCCCAAGAATGTTATTTTTTACCTTCATCTCCCCCATTCTAGCTGCCTTTGTCCCTAAGACACTTTGATACATCCCTTGTCCTCTGGGGCTAATTGAACATAAATCTCAATGAGTTTCAGCTTTAACAAGCAAGATCAGGTGAGTAGTTACCTTCTGGTGCTTGGCAATCTTAGAATGAGGAAGAACAAGGTAAGTTTATGTCCACTAAATTTCCCAACTGTTCTTTAATGGAAATGTATATAAAGCAAGAGTATGGGAGATGTGTCTCTCTCTGGAGTGGTTCTGACAAACTTCCCAGAGCAACTGGTGCTCTAGCTGAGACTCTGAGATAGGTATAGAAATTTGTTAGACTAGTTAGCACAGGAGACACCATTTTTGAGGGTAGAGAATATATATCTGAAGCCAGAGAGGTAGGAATGGGTGAGAAGACACTGAAATCATAGGAAAATGGGTAAGCCTCTTAGGTATTCTTGGCAGGGCTTCGTCCCATGAGTTACTTAAGAGATGATAATCAATAAGAAACAACCTAAATAATTTAGAGAAGCATGGAGAAGTGTGCGCACTATATCCTAAATATTAACAGTGTTTTCCTTTCCAAACATACAGGTCTAATAACCGAGAAGCACAGGATGGGGTTCTGAAACTATGGTCTTCATTGTCAAATCATAAAGTGAGAAGGCATATGAGCTAATCCACCTCCCTCGCCACACAGGACCCCTTCTGGAGCAACCCTGATAGATGTTTATCAGCTCCTGTCCCAGCATTTCCAGTGATGGGGAGGAGAGCTCAGTACTTTATCTGAATCCCTGTCCCATTGCTAGCAGCTCTAGTTAATGGTAAGATATTCCTTATATTGAGTCATAACTAAACAGCTTCTACACCCTTGGGTCACTGGGAGTTTTGCTCTTCTGGGACTCACAACGAAGCCTGATTCCTCCTCTGGCTTTTAAATGGCAGCTTTTTAAATGTCTATAAAAGGCCATAATGAAGTCTAAAGGCAGTCTGCTGCAGAATTCCCTCCTGTTCCAGGGGGCCTGTGGGGTGCGGAATGTTAGTCTGTTCTGTTCAGGGTTTTGACTGATTGGATAAGGATCACCTAGATTATGGAAGGCAATCTGCTTTACTCAAAATCCACCAATTTCAGTGCTCATCTCATTGAAAAACCCCCTCACAGAAACATCCGAAGTGATGTTTAACCACCTACTTGGGGACCATGGCCCAGCCAAACCGACACATGAAATTAGCCATCATAAGGTATCACAACCACTATCATCACAGTGGAGACCCTCCCCTCCCCTGGCCAGTATGCTCCGCATTCCCTTCCCATTCTGTTCAGTTTAACAGCTAATGACTGTGTGTCAGGCACTGGGTGCTGGGGACAATGAGACTGCTGGACCCCATTTCCTCTTCAGTTCTCCTGACTCGGTCTCTGCTCAGGCTCTTTCTTTTCATGCATGGGAGAAAATGCACAGTAATAAAGAGACTGCACAGAAGTCTGTAAAATATGCATTATCCAATAACCAAGCACTGAGATTCCATATGAGCAAGACAACATAAGGGACCAACCCTAAAACAAGTGAGATGTGGCCTTTCCCCTCAGGGAATTAATAGTCTAGTAGCAGGACTGATAAACATGTTCACAAATACATACATTATAAAGTAGAAAGTCCAAGAGCTTTAAAAAAGACTCAATTATGTGCCATAAGTCAAGATCAAAGGAGGGAAACCTACTTTTTGGTCTCAGGCAAGTTACATATGTGGGTTGAGCCCTGAAGTGAGTGCCGGATGTGGGCCTGTGGGCAGAGGGAGGGCACCGCAGGCAGAAGCAGCCCGTACAAAGGCTCACCCGTGGCGTGGGATGGAAGGGGCATGGGGCCCAGATGTGGGCAGCCGTTCATTTCATTCTGAGCAGCTTGGCATTGTTCTAAAATGCTCAGCAGGGACTCAGTGGGGGTCGCAGCCACAACATGGTCCTGTGAGCAACATGTTTCAGAAGGGTCCTCTGAGAGGCACTCTGGTGACCTGGAATGAGCAGTGGTGGCACCAGGGCAGGTGGCAGGGCACACAGCTGAGTCAGAGGGAGGCCTAGAGCAGGCAGGAAGGAAGTTGAGCACCAGGCGGGGGGAGAGTGGCTGGGGATGGGCTGCCATGGGAGAGCAGGGCCAGGACAGCGCCTGCCCAGGAACTGGGCGACTGAGAAGTCTGCACTGCCTTTAACAGAAACAGGGCATTTAGAGCTACACGTGTTTGGGTGATGATGACTTCAGGGAAGAGGAACTTCTTTATGTGAAAGGCTGGTATCTCAATGTTGTGTGTGTGCATGAGAAACCAGCAAGGAGACGCATTCCCGTGAGACTGGAAGGTCAGGGGTGGTGGAAGCCACTTCCCTGCCCTGCTCCGCCTGGCACCTGCTGTGCACAGACTGTGCACATGTGCACGTGCGATTCAGGGGTTAGTATCAGCTTCTGTGTGTCTTGTCCTGCCTTCCAGGCTCTCAAGAGGCAGCAGTGCTGCAGGCAGCAACCTGCGTGGGCTCCCCGTCTCCAAGTACATGCCCTTGAACCCGGAGCCCTAGGGGCAGTGTTAGAGATGGTGGTGCCCATGCGTCTACTTCCGGGAGTCTGCCTGGCAACTTGGAAAGCACCTTGTTATGGATTAAATGGACTGATATTTGTGTTCCCCAAATTCCTAGATTCAAGCCCCAATCCCAATGTGATGGCATGTGGAGGTGGGGCCTTCAGGAGGGCGAGCTCATTCTCTGCCATGTGAGGACATAGCAAGAAAGCGGCCATTAGCAGCCCGGAAGGGAGCCCCCAGAGCCTGGTGATGCCAGATCTCCAATCTACAATTTCCAGCCTCTGGAACTGAGAAATGTCTGTTGTCAAGCCGCCCGGTCTATGGCATTTTGTTACCGCAGCCCTAGTTGACTGAGACATGCCTAATACCCTGAATGAACCCTTTCCTGCTTGAGCCACTCGGAGTGGGTTCTGCTCCCGTTCTGCACATTGCTTCTGGTATGTGTCCGCACTTGGTGGAAGGAGGAACAAGCGACCCGGTGCCGGAGCCAGAAACATGGGTCGTGAAGGGGCCTGTCAACATCGTTAAAAGCAGCGGAAAAAATGGGGAAGATGATAAAGAGGACACAGTGAGTGTGGCAATTTGAAAGTCACCTCGGAAAACACTGTCTCCCTGAGGGGCAGGGGCAAGACGGCAAAGGGGACTCGGGCGCCAGTGGCAGGGGAGCCAGGTGATCTCTCAAGAGGTCCCTTTAGGACGGGGAGATGGCTGGAACATCTGGTCAGGATGGGAGGTCACAGCAACACACAGCTTACCCTTGTCATAAATTAAACCTACTTAATCATGACTGAAATCCAAATGACATTAGAAATTTGCAAAACATGAACATCATTTAAAGCTCCCTTAATATTAGCATCTTTTAATTTGTAGGGGAAACATAAAATAGCCTGTCTAGTTCTGAGTCTCCCTGGTCCTTCTGAGCAATGATCGGTTTATCTTTTACTTGTTATTGGCATCCTTTACTTGTTAACCTCAGAGGAATGGACTTTCTCACGTCCAAATGGATGTAGGCAAATCCATCCAAAAGACACGCTGAGCCTTCATTTCAGTGACTTTCCTAATTTTCACTTGTCACTTATCTCAAGATCTTCCCAAAGTCTCACTTCCTCTTAAAATGCAAGGTGACATTAAAATTCCCTTGATTCTTCAGCATCTACTGACTACAATGTCAGCAACTGGAAGGCAGGACTCAGATTTTATTCATCTTTGTATTTAGAGCACCCAGTGTGGTGCTTAGTAAATGAGCCGCAAATGACTGTGTCACTGAACAACTAGCCCCTGCACTGAGAATCTACACACCCAGAGGCATGAGCACGACTCACACACGTGCTCTGATGTCACACGGTAGCATGCACGCTCCTACGTGTTCCTTCCTAGTGGTTCCCAGAAGCGCAGCTCCTCTATGCTCCCTGGGGCTGGCAGAGCCGTGCCCGTGGCCCCTGAAGGGGGTCAGCAGTGTGCTCACGTAAGGAGCCCAATCATGTGCTGCAGGAAGTTCCCCTGGCTTTTGACCTCTCAGGGGCCAAAGGGCTTGCTAAATGTTCTGTGATGTTTGATGAGCTAACCAAAGAATGGTGGCCATCAGTGGTGAGAGTGTGGCCCTCCCTGAGGATGCGACCCAGCCAACGTACCTTCACGTGCATGACGCATCGCACTGAAAGCACTGTGGGCAATCGCATCATCACGTGTTGTCTCGGTCTGCTCTGGTGCTGTCACAAAATACCACAAGCTTGGTTTATCAACAACAGGGATTTATTCCTCACGGTCCAGGAGGCTGGACACCTGAGATCAGGGTGCCAGCATGGTTGGGTGAGGGCCCTTCTCTCCACTGAGGCTCTGGTTGTGTCCTCATGTGGTGTGAGGGACAGGGATCTGGGGCTTCTTTCATCAGGCACTGATCCTGTTCACGAGACCTTCGCCCTCATGACCTCGTCACCTCCCAAAGGCCCTGCCTCCTAACACCATCACACTGGGGATCAGGATTTAGCACATGAATTTTGGAAAGACAAAGATTCAGACCGTAGCACATGTCTGGCTCTTATTTAGTTTTAAAATTTTGAACCTAAAAAAGCAAAGAGACTTGAGAACACACAGTGGGCCATAAGGTTGCCAATGAAGAGCCGCTGCGGTCTGGAACTGGCTGATTTCAGAAACAACGTGCCGACAAGAGCATCACTAGAAAGGTGGTGCCCCAGTTTGCCGCTGCCCCCGTGTGATCCTCCTCAGCCAGCTTCTGGGCACACCGGCCATCTTTGCTCTCAATCTCCACGCTTTTTCTCCAACTGTAACAAATTGTTAGCACAAGTTCGGCCTCTTCTAATGCTCGCGTCTCCCTCTTACGTTGGAGCCTGTACTGTCGGAGATGCAGCTGTCCCGTGAGGAAGCGAGTCCAGGGGGCCCTGGAGGGGCCATCACACTGCCAGCGCGCCCTCCACCTGATCGCTGCTCTTTGCGTCGGGGCTGAGCACTTCTGTCCTTCTTTCCTAATCAACTCTGTTTAACCCCAGATGCCTTTGCTGGAAAACAGCTCAGTGCAGCCTACCACCAGGCCTTTATGTGGCTGTGCCAGCCCGCAGGTGCTCAACAAACCATTTTGCTGGGGCTCATCCCTTTCCTAAGCTAGGAAAACTAGAACTAGGCCTTCTCGCTCCAATTTTTTTTTTGCAAAAATAAGAAATCCTCCTACTAGCTAGGCATAAGCAAATGACTGAATTTGAAAAGCAGCATTTGCACAGATATAAATATACAGTTTGGTACTAACTTTAACAAATTGCTATTACATTTGATAAGTTTAAATAAATCAACCTTAAACCTTTTTTCAGAGCAGCTTGGCCTCTGCAGGAGAGTTGGACAGGGTTTTAGTCCTTTCTAGGGGGGAAGGACTCTCCAAATTCTTAGCTAACAGCCTCTCCCAAACCACTGGTAAAAAAGAGCAAAAATAACTTCGTACTTGATGCTGAGTGAGCATAAAAAGCCATGAAAACGATTTCCGCCAACTGTTCATGACATTCGCCTCTTTGATGCTTCCCTCTTCCTGCTGAATATCTGCAGATTACCACCAGGCTTGTGTTTCAGAATTAAACCAAGATCTGGGCTCTGCCAGGGAGCCCCCTCCCAGTGAGCAATGCCTTTTCTCCAACTATCATGTAAAACACGCTGGAATAGAAATTAACAGCAGCACCAGGTCGAGAGGTCTCTACACAAACTCTAATGCAGACATGCAGCTGTGCATGGGATTTCTTTGCTGAGGGGGTTTTGGTCCTGGTTTCCTGGGTGGGTGTTTGACTCAATTTTCTTATAAATTCCAAAAAACACTCTGGGGCCTTTGTGGGTTCTTCTTATAGCAGCAATAGGAGCAGTAAGTCCTTCTTAAAGGAATAGAGAAATTTCCATTAATCTCAATCATTGTTAATTAAAAACTATATCTGATGGGCTTTTAAGAAGTTTCCAAGAGAATAAATTCACGCCCGCCTGCACAGTATTTCCTGTAACGGCTCCTCTTTTCACATCCGTGGCCCCCGCAATACTTGATGCCCAGGCTACACTGCAGGCTTCTACTGATGTTCCAATACATATCTGGTAATTGAGATTGGCAAAAGCAAGCTGAGTAAGACATGCCCCCTGCCTGATGGAGACAGATATGTGATCAACAGGTCAGGTGCCCACGGGAAGGATGAGGGTGCACGGGGAGGGACTAGCCCCTCTGTCGGTTTTCACTTCAGCAGCTGGGAAGAACGGCACGCCACTGCTCAAGAGAGTGGCTCAGGATGAGTGTTTGGGGTAGTTTGATGAGTTTGATTTTGGAAGTTGACTTTGATGTGTCTTTAAGACATACAGGTAATGCAGACAGCTTGAAACACACTCAGAATTCAGGATAAAGGTTCTAAAAATGGCATGCCACGTGACTTCCCAGGTGGCATCTGGATCCTCAGTGCTTGCATTACAGAAGGGAAACTGCATAAAATGGTCTGTCTGTCACCTTGTGGCCTCCCTAGGTCACATGCATTTTACGTTTATGTAGTAAATACATGTATTTATGTTTCCTGAGTCATGTATGTATCAGGTACTTTTATATTCCTCAATCCTTTATTTCATATTACCAAAAGCTGAATTCTCCTTTCAAGCATGGTAAGTTAGCACCTCATGCTTTGCCACGGTGAATTAATCACACTGATACCATGGGCTCTCTTTTGAGTCCAGTTCACATCCACCATCTGTTTCAAGCTTTTGCTTAAGGCTTGTTCCTCCTGGAAGTGTTCCCTAACCTGTACTCTGGCAGGAATGAAGATTCACCATCCACATTTTATACCACATTACTGCATATGCTCGAGTTGTTTTTTTAAATATAATCTCTCCCAAATGTCACTCTAATGGGGATCATTTCACCCACCCCAAAGAATGGACATGAGGATGAAATATCTGAAAGCTTGAGCACACTGCCTGTGGTGTGCAATTAACCTCAGACCAAGAGAGTACTGTGGCCAAATGCGTGTGCATTTCAGAGGGGCACCTGACACAGGCCTTAACGATTTTCGCATAGATGTCATTGAGAAAGGCCCCTGCGGAACAGTTCACTACTGTGGGTGATCTTACTCAAAAGGTGCAGATGACATAACACATCAACCTGACGGGTGGGTGCTGGAGGCCCTCCACAAGCCTGTGTCTCGTTCTTGCTTCCCCACCCATTTTTTCTAAAATCAAGTTTGAGTTATGATTTAGATGAGCACATAGGTGGTGTATTCACCTAATTCCATCCCACAACCATATACTGTGATGTCAAGTTCTGTCAATGAATATTTCAGAATGTCTGTCTCTCCACTCCATCTTCCCACACCAACACTGTCCTAATGCAGCCCCTCGTCTTTCCTCGTCTGATGTTGTCACATTATATCATGTTTCACTTCATCTTCTATCTATCCCCAGGCAGTGGCTTCCTCCAGCAGAAAGACAGTGTATGACACATGGCCCTGTGGCCTGTGTAGGTCATGGAACCGCCAACACCCTATGTCAGTGTTTAAAGGTACACCTGAGACCCCGCAGAAAATAAGCACGATCTCCTGAAGACTCAGACCGAGTGGAAAGGGTAGTAGGCGAGGAGTCCAGGGAGCTGGGGCTTGTCCTGCGTCAGCCAGTGACCAGCTCTGTGATGCGGACAACTCACCAGACCTGTCTGCCTTACTAGTAACGCTGACACACAAGGGCCTTGTTCTCTCATAGGGGAGGAGCATCCCAGGAGGCAACCACAGAACTAGCTCTTTGGAAACTGAAAAATACTAAATCAGTGTTGAGCACTATTGTCATTAATATTTTATCTCAATCACTTTTACCAAATCAAGCTAAACCTTGGGTATTAGTAAAGTTCTTGACTGCACAAATCATTCACTGAATGCCTCAGAGATATTTTCTGAATTTACTTACATTAGCTAAGCATTTCTTCAGAATTGGAAAAATGCTTTAAATTTGGCTCTGTCATCATTATTAAAGTTTTCATAAATTTTAAATTATTAAAATGAACACATTGTTTACTCTTAAAAATCTGGAAACAGAAGAAGAAAGGAGAAAAATAAAAGGCCAAAATCCCAAGACTAAAGACAACTACATTAACATTTGATTCATTATCCTCCAGTTCTTTTTCTACATTATTTTTTTTAGTGTTTACATATTTGTAAGTACTTTAAATTGCATTTTTGGAAGCTGGTGGTAAATCTCAGCTACAGGGGGGATGTTTTCCTGGAGGAACTGCTCTGAGCTTACAGGTTTATTCCCATTATAAGGAAAAGCACTCACAGTACAACCATTTGCTCTTATGATTTATCCAGCTGTTAGTGTGAGAAGGGGCAATGACCCCTCTGCATTCTTCAAAGTTCCTTGGAGATTTCTTTTGCTTTGATGCTCGGTCTGAAGTACTTATTCTTTCAGCAATGTTTGAAGAAGGGTACAAGGCCGGGATGTTTCCTGAGCCCTCATTAATCTGAAAATGCCACTTTGCATTTCAGCCTTACCTCTTAACTTTTTTTCATTGTCCTTTGGCTTGTAATGGTGATGAACAGTTGCATTCTGGGATTGCTGAGCTTTTGCTCCTTTATATGGAAGCCTGTTGTTTCTGGCTGAATGCTTTCAGCAGTTCTTTCCCAGTGTTCTGAACAATGCCCTTAATAGGTGCTCCAGTGAAGAGGGTAGGTTCTAGAACCAAATATGTTTGGGAAATATTGGCAATGTATGCAATGCTAAAGATGTTTTATGATTATAGGATTGCTAATGTGCACAGTGAACCTTCAATGCTCATTTGGAATTTCCCAAATTGTATTTAACAACAGGACTCTTCTGAGTTTATGGAACACTAAATAACAGTTCCAGGGAAGTGTTCTTGCAAAGCCCAATTTGGGATATGCTGGCTTATAATTTTAATTATATTTAAACTCTTAAAAGGAAAGGCAGATTGTGTCCAGGCAAGTCTCACTGTTTTGTTTGTTTTGGTCTGGAATGCAGGATTCTTTTTTTTTCCCTCTAAAAATTGTGGAAAAACATAACAAAATTTACCATTTTAAACATTTTGAAGGATAGAGTTCAGTGGCATTCAGTACATTCACATTACTGGGCAACCATCAAGGATTCTCTTTTAAATTGCACACTCATTTTTTCTTTTCATATCAATATCAAGAGAATTTCCTTAAATCCACCGAACAGCATGTATTCACCAGAGCACCAATAATGTGCTCGCGGCCATTCGGAGCGCTGGGATACAGCCAGGAGCACAGCGCTTGCTGCCGCTGCTGTGGCCCCACTCTCGGGAGGGCCACAGCCCAGAGGCGGCGCAGCGGTGCTGGGGGAGGTGGGCCGCGGCCCTGGGCCCCCTCCCTGCCGCCTGCCGGGCCCGCCGTGCGCCCTCCCACCCAGTGAGAGGCTCTCTGTTCGTCCTCGACCACTTTAACTCTCTGATGTGCTGTGTCTCAGTTTCTCTGCATTCCGTGCCTTCTTAGTCTGTCTTCTATTTTTAGTTTATCCTGTTAGCTTTTCACTTTTGCTTGTTTTCTTTGTGGCTTTGAGCCTTCATAAATATTGCGTTCTCTCAAATCTCACTAAGATTCCCAGAGAGGTTTTCTGCAATGTGCTTTAGCTTCCTTTAAAAAGTGATTTTCCAAGTTCTGATCTTCCAGGGGAGCTTTTCCTGCCCTTTTCCTGAAGGATGCTTGCCAGGAGGCTCACTGTTCTTCTCCTCTCTCACCCTCAACAGAGAAGGGATTTAGGAAGACCCAGGGGTCGTCACTTGCGGTACCCCTGGGAGGGGTGAGAGCACCTTTCCAGATTTACCTGTAACTGACTGGCAGCGTGATGCGAATTTCTCCAAGCCCACTTCCCAGAACAGGGTTAGGAGCATTTGTGTAGGGCGAGTCCCTGAGATAGGAGCTTCCCTTCCCTTAGCTCAGATACTGTGAGTAAGTGGATCGATGCAGAAACAGCTCGACTCCCCCCTGCGCACTGGTACTGGGACCCCTCCTGTTCTCACCATCTCCTGAGCCTCGCCTCCCTTGCCCGGCCTTGTGTGGGGTGCAGAGGAGCTACCACTGCCAGGCTCGCCGACTTCCTGCCCATGTATGTATGCTGTGCCAGCCGGAGTTACCAAGTGTTCACAGACAGATTCAAATGGGGAGGGACCGGCAGAGAGACAAAGGGCAGCGCCGCCGCTGACACATGGGTGCCGCTGCGGGCTGTGCTGGCGGCGCTGCTTTCCAGTGGGCACCACAGGGACCTCTCAGTGTGAGCAGGTGGGGAAGGAGTGCAGGGTCGGCCTCCGGCATCCGGCACACCAGGCACGGGCGGGGCCTGACATTCCTTCATCTGGTCCTATCTGTTTCTGAGCTTGCAGAAATTCCTTCAGGTCCCGTGAATAGGCTGGAAGTGTGTCCTAGTTTGGGGGATTTTCAATCTTGCCTGTTTGCAGCATCATTGGTCAGTTAGTGTGAGGCAGGAAGAGGCTGCTGGCAAATGCCATTTTCAAGTCTATAATTAAATCCTTGACTTTGATGGTGGGAAAAATCCATTAAATTATGTCTTTCCTGTTATTATCACAGAGGGATACAATATGCAGTAATGTAATGCAGGTGGGTTCAGGGCAAAGATGGACACAGGCTGAATCCAAGCTTCCTTCCTGTTTGGTTGCTGGATCTTAGGCTTGTGCCCCATCATCAAGCCAGAGAAGTGTGAGTTCAAGTCCCCTCTGCTCTGAGTGTATCTGTGCTGTGCCTAAACATGCAAAGAACTCCCTGCAATTTGAGCACTCTGGAAACCGTACTTGGCTTTCTGGTGGCTGTTAACTGACTTTCCAAGTGCCCCTTCCAAGCCTGCACAGTGATCGTAAGAAATGGTCATCATTCAAAGAATGCTACGTGCAATCTTTCTGAAGACTGCTTCAAACTAAAATAATTTTGCTTTTAATTAAGTCTCTAGTTTAATCAATTCAAGGTCAAAATGGAAAGGGAAAGAAGTCCAAAAGGAGAGTGGCTGGACTAAGGCAATGCCTGTATCACAAATTTAACAACTCTGTGCTATGGTTTTCTACTCACTGAGTAGATTTCCTTATGTTCAAAAATCTTCCAGATAGGCTAAAGGCCAGAGTAATTAAAACAAACTATTTATTCCAAGTTCCATCGATTAAGGTTTTTCAGAAGTTGTTACGGAAGTGAATGCTGAATCCAGAAATGCGCGTTCACAGCTGTAGCATTTACAATGAAGTTAATATCCACTTGACCTTGATTTAAAAGACTCAAGGTGTTATCATTCAGAATCCATGAGGAAAGTTTCGAAGTCCAGGTCCAAGTCCGAGACAAGGGCCCTTACAAAGTCATCGATAGAAGGACACTTCTGCAGCATACCTGCAAACAAGGAGAAGTCAGCCAGCACGCTCACCTGCAGGCAGTAAGGAGGACAGAGACACACATGCAGTCTATACCCCAGGGGAACACTCTGGCTTTTTGAAGTAACAGCATAGGATGACTATAAGGACCTTACAAAAAGCACGGGGGGGAAAAAAGTCATGGGCAGTGTGTGTGAGGTCTCGAAGCTATTTATGACGTTAATTCTTTTTTACCATCTAACCAATGCTTAGCATAGAGATTTAGGCCGAAATATGTTTCCCAGGGTTTTTATTTTGCAGATATTACTACATACTTGGAGTGATGTTAGAAGACTAAATTTTTCAGCATCTTTACTGGGGTGATTCAGTATTTAATACATTTAATTACTTACCAGGTCTTATTATCAAGCTCTGTACACTTTAAAATCAATCAAGCATTTATTCTTTTGCTGAAATCTTACATCAGAGTCAAGTTACTGTCTTTCCTCAGATTTTCCTATTTTGGAGAACACCTAACTTTGCAGCATGCTAACTGTGTAATGAGGAAGTCACTTAAAATCTCTGGTGCTCAGATTTCCTCATCTAAATATAATGTTGCTATAATGATAAGAAGATGTGATAGAAAGCAAGCAGGCATTGTGCCTGGCATAAATTAATTCAGTTAAAGCCTGAGTTTATCTCCATTCTTCACTCCAAAGAAGCCAAATACAAATATTTGAACAATCAATCTTGTTGCCTGGACCTCTGTTCTTGGCAGATATGCCAACTCAGAGGTTAAACAGGATGCTTTATACAGTAGCATTTAATCTGGGGGATCTTATAAAACTAATTCCAACGCTGATACAGTAACAGCCAGCCAGAATCCTCTACTATCCCCTAAATCTTTAAAAGAATTCAATGAACAAGTCCTGAGTATTTGCTGTGTGTAAGGGTCAGGCCGGGTCGTAAGCAAAGACAAACAGGAAGTCCCAATATGAGGGCAAGAGGGACACAACCAAAAGGAAACTGTGCGGAACTGGACGTCCAGTTGGGGAAGAAGCTAACCTTGACCCCTACCACATACCATACATAAAAAATAATTTGAAATGGGCACAGGACTAATTGGGAAAGCTAAAATTATGATGTGTTTGGAAGAAAATATATTTATTTGTGTGCTTTTGAGGTAGGCAAAGGGTCCTTTGGACGAGGAAGTCAAAACCATACAAGAACAAAAATTGCTATCTTAGATTTCATCAAAATTGAAAACTTCTACTCTTTAAAAGAAACCATCAAGAAAATGAGTAAGTGAATGACAGAAGGAGAGTAAACACTCAACACAATGTATCTCACATAAGGCTGGTACCCAGAATATGGGAAGGACTCCACCTGATCATAAAACCATTAAAAAAAATTAAAAATGGATGAAAGATTTGATCAGACCTTTGAGAAAAGATATCCAAATAAACACACAACTAACAGGCACTGAGAAGACACATCATCACTGTCATCTGGGGGAAAGAAAAAAATCACACACATACCACCAGAATGGTTAAAGTTAGAAAGACTACCACCGCCAAAGGTAGGCGAGGCTGTGGCGACCTGAACTGTCAGGCCTCGGCGGTGAAGGGCAAAATGATAAAAGCACTTCGGAGAAGCTCTAGCAGTTTCTCATACAACTAAGCACACACCTACCCTATGTATGACCCAGTGGTTCATCCCAGGCATTTGCCTGAGGGAAATGAAAGCATGTCAACAAAGGAAAGGACTTCACAGCCCCAGCCTGGGGACAATGCACTTTCCATCAACAGGATATGGACAAACATGTGGTCTGTTCATAAAGTGGAATACCACTCAGCAACCAACAGAAACAAGCTACCTATACATGTAACAACCGGGATGGAACTCAAAGCATAACACTGAATGCAAGAAGCCTTACACAAAGGAGTACATATTGTTGGATTTCACTTACATGAAGTTCAAAAATGGTCCAATCTAACTTGTGGAGAAAAAAATCAGGACAGTGGTTGCTTTTGGGAGCAGACATGGCAGTTGACTGAAAAGGGACACAGGGAACTTTCTGGTGTGATGGGAATGTTCTACATCTGCACAGTGACTTGTGTTACAAAGGTGCATGCACGTGTCAAGATTCATCAGATGGTCTCTTAAAAGATTTTTGCATTTCACTGTATACAAATTTTACTTAAACAAGAAAAGTGACTATTGAACTCTCATTAATGCTATGCATGTAAAAGTGCATAGGGATAAAATGTACAATGTCTACAACTTGCTTTAAAAAATGTATATATATGAATGATGGGTTGATAGGTAGACTGAGGAATGGACAAGAGGTGATAAAGCAAATATAGCAAATGTTACTTGTAGCATCTAAATGGCAATTATATGAGTATTTACTATTCATACAATGTCTCTAGATGTTTGAAAATTTTTTATATAAAATGTTTGAGAAAAATTGTGACTGTTCATAGCACTTAAAGTGCAGTCAGTGAGGGAAGAAAGAGAGGAAGATGAATTCTGATGGACAGATTCAGAAGGCTCTGTGCAGGGCTGGGATCTGAGCAGAAATTAAAAAATGGGGAGATGTAGGTTCATATTAGGGCCTTTGAGTTGGGGAGGATAACATAGAAAAGGCCCAAAGTGGGGAAATGCAGACCACATGCTGCCCACTGGGTGGTCTGGCGGGGCTGGCATAAGCGGGGAGGAGGTGCTGGGAGAGGCCTGTTCCAGAAGATTCTGTAGCTGGGAATCGGAGAGAGCAGGAAGGGGAAGGGTGGCCGTGCTGGAGCACAGGGGGACACCAGAGGCCTGCCATGCTAGGTGCCAGGGGTGCTCTGCCCGCAGGCAGCAATGCTTCTGCCAGCAGGGAGAACTCAGACTTCGGGACACACAGCCCTGCTCTGTGTGGGAAACAGCCCGAGGACTAGTTTGTATGGTGGACATGAAAACAGCGGCTCCAAACACATATTTATAAGCCACCAGTTAGACTCGGAGTAGTTAAAAACAGTAAGAATATTGTAATATTTTCAACTGTAAACCAAAGTATTTTCATCTTCCTTCAAGTTCAAATTCTAATATCCCCATTTTAGGAAATACCTGAGAAATAAGGAGAATTTCTTACTTTTTTAAAATAAAAGTATTGTTAATATACAACCTTATGTTGGTTTGAGGAGCATTTCACTGCGATGTCTTTATTTGTGAAATTAAAGTTCAAAACACAATTTTCTTTTTACAAGAAAATAATCTCTATTGATGAAAAAAGGCCTCTCCTTTGGTCCAGCTGTGTCACACTAATGACACTGAGTCTTTGATGACTGCTGAAGTAGCACATTTCACATCGTATCTTCTAGATGGAGGTTTTTACTCAAATAGATGCAATCTGATTAATAAATCAGGTTTCATCCATTTTCTATGTGCCAGGTTTCTTAATATAGGGAACATTTAAACATGGCTTTCAATCAGATGTGTTAACCTATTTCACCACTTTCCTCCTTTTAGTATGTAAAACATTCTATAATTAAATGACTGGTCGTTTATAATTAAATGACTAGAACTGTCAGAAGGCAAAACTCATTTATTCAGAGCCAACCTATTCGGTTAAGCATGGCCCTTCTGTCCCTTTGAAGTGGTTCATTTCAGCTTGACAAACCGCCAATATAAATATGACCTTGCTCTGTCCTTGGCAAATGGACCTGACTAGCACACATCCTTCTCCAATTTCCCATCTTCAACCATTCCTACATTTCAGAGAATGGCCATTCTGGCAACAAAGAGAAAAACATTTACACTCATGGCATTTTAAAATACAATCTGATCAGAGCTCAATGATTTCGTAATTTTGTATGTTATGTGATTGCTGAAGATGAAGGTACACAAAAAAGGGAATCAGGTCCAAAGGGGAGAAAGCATAGTTCCTGGGCCAGGAATTCTCCTGGTATATTGTTGTGCTATCCTTGCTTTAATTAGATTGAAATGTTTTTCAAGTGTCAACATGAACTAACTTCTACACAGAGAATTAAAAGAAAAATAGTGTTTTCAGGCAGTTCCACAAATAAGAAAAATTGAAGTTCACTTTTATATATGTGTATAGTCCAAAAATTCCAAGAACTCTTTTGATTTTTTTTTTTTTTAAGCTGACAAAGATGTCCTCTTTATCTTTAAGCCTTAATCTTAAAGGGTGATGATTAGACTTGCAGTTTCTTAAGAAGCCCTGGGAACCAGGTTAGAGCTCTTAGGGCTATCGGTGAGTGGGTGGGTACAAACACGTATCACTGCAGAAATCACTTAAATTAGGCAGGAAATAGACTGATTTTGCCAAAATGATGGAAATAAACAACAACAACTTTACAACTAAAAAGACAAAAGTGTTGACAGGAACGTTAAGAAGGACAAAACTGCATTAAGACACACACTGCGCTGCACGTATTTGTTCATAAAAGGAAAATAGGTGGTTGAGTTTTGTTTCCCTGTCCTACTCGGAGGAACAGAGAATATTTAATGAGTAGTTCAAGAACAATGACTTAATTTATTTTTCTCCTCATTTTACCTGAGAGGCAAACGGGCTAATAAAAGTTGGTACAAGCCAGAACATTTCACCTCGACTACTCTGCTAAAACTAGCATGTTTCATGACCCTGAAGCACCAGGGCAATTATTCTAGGCCTGACTAAAGTAAATTATGATATCAAAAGGATTCCAAGACTGGCTCTTGAAGCAGTAAGGGTTTCCAAATTACACCATATGCCATTCTTTCTGGTGACTGTTGACAAAAAGCTGGAAATAAAGTAAGAATAAAGACACGAGGCGTGAGGCCCTGACCCACAGACAGCTAGTATAAAAAGGGTTTACTGGAAAGACACAAACAGTGAAATGATGACGGCAGCTCTCTGTTGAGCATTTACTACGTGCCAGGCTTAGCACTACTGTGCTAAGAGCAGTAACTCATCTGATTCTTAGAACATAACTGTGAGGCAACTATTTTACAAGCAAGAAAATGGAGCAAAGAGGCCATACAACTCTCATATTTTTTGCCCAAGTCTGGTCCAGAGCCCATGCTCTTCGCACACCTCATGCCCCGGAATTTCATAGAATACTACACATGCTAAAAAGGTCCATATTGAAATATCAACATTCTGGATATGACAAAACCAGAAAGCATGGAGAACTTCTGGGAAAAAAAGTCCAATAGCTTCCTAATGGCACCCACCTTACTAATTGTCCCCTCACTGCCTTGAAGACAGAGCCCAAAGATCCTTAACTTTTTGGGCAACTCGGCTTCCATACTCTGGTGTACACTTCACAGGAATCACAACTATGTACCCATCCACGGAGGCAGAGGACAGAGAAGACTGGGAGCAGTCTCTGGTGGAGACGCAGTGGGCTTTGCCCAGCCGTGACTGGGACAGGCGCCCAGGTCATGGCCAAAAGCCTCTTCCTCTCAGGGCACAAAGCTTGGCTGTGCCCGGCTGCTGCTGGAGTTCTTCTCTAGGCCTAATACTAGGAGAAAAAAGTATCTAAGAGTTTTGCACCTTAGACATTTTCTGGATGGCCTCCAGGTGTCTGTGGTAACCCCTTGCAAACAGAAGCCCTTACATGTTTAAAGACTCCTAACTATGCATATTTCAATGCTTTTACCAAGAAAAAATTCTGTCAGCCCCAGGTTGAGTTCAATACATGTACAAAGTTGCAAGCTCACACCCTGTTATTTTGTAATATATAATATATAACCTAACCAAGCCATCATTTAACTATCAACATATTCTTGGCATGAACTCTTTAACCTCTTAAGTGCCCATTTGGATGTACAATTAATACAGTTATTTGAAAACATGTGGGGAGAAAATGGCTGGCAGTTTGATTATGCCTCTAAGCCAAGCTGGCAAAGATGGAATCTTGTCTTGGCCCCCTTTACCAAGTGCCTGGGGTGAAATGGTCTGTGTATCATTTCATTTAGAAAATACAGGGGATTACTGGGGCAATTAAAAAACATTAGAATTATTTTAAGCCTCAGAAGGAAAGCAGCATAGTTACATCTCCTCTTTCAGTCTATTTCATATATTGCTTAACATCAACTAAGGCTGCCCAATCAAACAAAACTGTGGTTCAGTGGGCTCAAAGTTAGTGACAGCAAAGATGTGTGAATGAAGAAATGTGTGAATTTCTTTAATTTATTCATTCATTTGCTCATTCTGTACCTTACTGTGTAATGTGAATTTAAGGCTGGCAAAAAGATCACATTATTTATTAGGAAGACACTACAGAGAAAAATTATTAACAATATGCTTTATAGAAATATATATCTAGTGGTTGTAAAAGTGTAGCTCCCAGACTAATATCATGAGTACGACCTGGGAATCTGCTAGAAATACAATTTTTCGGTCCTACCCTAGACCTGATGAGTCAGTACCTGGGGGTTGGGCTCACCCCTCGGTGTTGTGATAAGCCCTCCTGGTGTGGGATGCGTGACCAAGTATGGACACACTGCTCAGACAGGTGTGCAGGAACTAATTGAAGTGGAAAATGAGGGAACACTTTTCTCAGCTGGCAATGGTAACCTGAAAGATGGTGAACAAGGAAGATGTACTGGTTTTCTATTTAACTAAACTAAAAATTACTGATTTTTCAAATGAAATAGGAAACAATCTTGGGAAACAAAGGTGGGATGTGTTTGGGACACTGTTCAAAGTTATGATCCCAAGCCCCAAAGAGTTGACACAGCTGGCTGGAAAAGCACCTTGAAGGATCGAGTGGATCTGGCAGGAAAAGAGCCTTAAAGTCTGGGGAAGGAGGAGGAGGCGGCGCCCAGGAGCTGTGAGAGGAGGTGTGGACACTGTGCCTAAGGACCGGCCTAAGAAGGTTCCCAGGTGGGAGGCATACTTCAGGGCTTAGCGGCGGTATTTTTAGTTTTAAAAAAGAAGCACAGGCTCTTCCTTAATAAATTTAAGAAGAATAAAATCATACAGAGTATCTCTTCTGACCAGAACAGTATGAAACAAAAACTGGAGAAAACACAAATGTGGAGGCTGAACAGCAGGCTACTACACAACTGATGGGTCAGTGAAGAAGTCAAAGAGAAAATTAAAAAAAATATTGGAAGAATAATGAAAATAGAAATACAACAATTCAAGATGTTGGTGCTACGGTAAGTGCAATTCTAAGAGGGAAGTTTATCACATTAAAAGTCTACCTCAAGAAAGAAAAATCTCTATTTAACCCTAAACACTTGAAGGAACTAGAAAAATTAGAGCAATACCCAAAGTTATTAGAAGGAAGGAAATAATAAAGATGAGAGGAGAAATAAATGAAATAGGGACTAAAAACCAAAAGATCAATGAAACTCAGAGCTGGTTCTTTAAAACAATAAACAAAATTGACAAACCTTTAGCTTCACTCATCAAGAAAAAAAGAAAGAAGACTCAAAATCAGAAATGAAAGAGAAGTTACAATTGACACCACAGAAATACAACTATAAGAGATTACTATGAAAAATTACATGCCAACACATTGGACAATCTAAAAGAAATGGATAAATTCCTTGGAAATATGCAATCCACCAAGATTGAACTAGGATGAAATAGAAAATCTGAATGGACCAATTATTATTAATGAAATCAGATCTGTAATAAAAAAACTTCAAACAAAGTCGAGGATCAGATGGCTTCACAGAAGAATTTTACCAAACCTTTAAAGAAGACGTCATGCCTATCCCTCTCCAGCTATTAAAAAAAATCAAGAGGAAGGAAAGCTACCAAGTTCATTCTGCAATCACCTGGCAGAAAGACCAGCATCACCTTGATATCAAAACTAGACAAAGGTACTACAAAAAAAGAAAATTACATACCAGTATCCCTCATGAACACAGGTATAAAAAGCCTCAACAAAATATTAACAAACTGAATTAAAAAATATATTAAAAGGATCCAGTTTTAATTCACCACAACCAAGTGGAATTTATTCTGGGGTGCAAAGACAGTTCAATATCTACAAATCAATCAATGTGACACACCACATTAGCAAAAGGAAGGATAAAAACCACATGGTCCTCTCAATAGATGCTAAAAAAAGTATGACATAATTCAACCCCCATTCATGATAAAAGCCCTCAACAAAGTGGGTACAGCAAGAACATATCTCAACATAACATAGGTCATATCTAACAAGCCCACAGCTACCATCACATTCAATGGTGCTGGCAAAAGCTGAAAGTTTTCACTTTAAGGTCAGGACCAAGAGAAGGTTGCCCGCTCTCTTTTATTCAATACCGTACTGAAGTCCTCACTATGGCTAGGCATCCCCATTGGTAAGGAAAAAGTAAAACTGTCACCATTTGCAGATGACATGATACTCTATATAGATCCACCAAAATACTAAAATCAGTAAATGAATGGAGTAAAGTTGAATTCAGTAAAGTTCAGTAAAGTTACAAAATCAATATACAGAAATCTATTCCATTTCTATATGCAAACTACAAACAGAAGTTAAGAAATCAACCCCACTTACAATTACATCAAAAAGAATAAAACACCTAGGAATAAATCTAACCAAGGAGGTGAAGGCCTGTACTTTGAAAAGTGTAAGACACTGATGAAAGAAACTGAAGAAGACACAGATAAATGGAAAGCTATTTCATGCCCATGGATGGGAAAAATTAATATTGTTAAAATGGACATAATACCCCAATCAACAGATTCAGTGCAATCCCTACCAAAATACCAATGCCATTTCTCACAGAACTAGAGCAAATAATCCTAAAATGTATATGAAAGCACAAATGACAATGAATCGCCAAAGCAATCTTAAGAAAGAATAACAAAGATGCAGGTATCAGTCTCCCTGGTTTCAAACTATGCTACAAAGCTAGCTAATAATCAAAACAATATGGTACTGACACAAGAATAGGTACATAGATGAATAGAACAGAACAGAGAGCCCAGAAATAAACTCACACCTACATGGTCAATTTCTATATGACAAAGGAGGCAAGAATATACAATGTGGAAAAGACAGTCTCTTCAATAATTGATGCTAAGAAAACTGGACAGCTACATGTAAAAGAATGAAACTGGATTACTGTCTTATACCATACACAAAAATTAACTCAAAATGGATTAGAGATCTAAATATAAAACCTGAAACCATAAAACTTCTAGAAGAAGACATAGGCAGTATTCCCTTGGACACTGGCATTAGTAATTTTCTTCTGGCTATGTACCCCCAAGGCAGGGGAAACAAAAGCAAACATAAACAAGTGGAACTACATGGAACTACAAAGCTTCTGCACTGCAAAGGAAGCCATCAACCAAAGGAAAAGGCAAACTACTTCACAGGAGATATTTACAAATGATGTATCTGATAAGGGGCTCAGACCCAAAATATATAAAGAACTCCTACAACTCAACACCAAAAAAACCCCAAGTAATCTGATTAACAAAATGGGTGGAAGACCTGAATAGACATTTTTCCAAAGACTACAGATGGCCAAGAGACACATGAAAAGATGTTCAACATCACTAATCATCAAGGAAATGCAAATCAAAACCACAATGAGGTATCACCTCACATCAGTCAGAATGACTAACATCAACAAGACAAGAAATAACAAGTGCTGGCAAAGGTGTGAGCAAAAGGAACCCTCCTACACTGCTGGTGGGAGTGTAAATTGGTGCAGCCACTATGGAAAGCAGTATGGAGGTTTCTCAAAAAACTAGAAAAGCAGAAATACCATACGACCCAACAATTTCACCTTTGGGAAATACCTGAAGAATACAAAGTCACTAATTAGAAAAGATACATCACAGCATTATTCACAATAGGCAAGATATGGAAACAGCCTAAATGATGTCCACCAATAGATGAATGGATAAAAAAGATGTGTGTGTGGGTGTAATGGAATATTACTCAGCCATAAAAAAGAACGAAATCTTGCCATTTGTGTCAACATGGATGGACCTATAGGGTATTAATTCTAATTGAAATAAGGTAAAGGCAAGTATATTTTTTACTTATATGTGGAATCTAAGAAACAGAACAAATGAAGAAGCAAAACAGAGACAGACTCATAGACATGGAGAACAGACTAGTGGTTGCCACAGGAGAGAAAGGGGTAGGTGGATGGATGAAATAGGTATAAGGGCAGAAAATTAGTGAGACTATTTGGTATCTTGTTCTGGGTGATAGCTACATGAATGTACACAGATGTCAAAATTCATCAAGCTGTACACTTAACATTTTATTGCATGTACCTCAGTAAAAACATTTGTATACATGTCTATGTTCTCTGCTGAACTGTAAATTCCTTAAGGGTACAAATTTTATCTTATTCATGCCTGTATTTCTTGCACCCAGCAAACCACAGACACAAAATAATTGCTTAAGAGACAGCTATTGTCATAAACAAGAAAAGAAGAAGAAAAAAAGCAGCACAGCATATACTGATTATAGAAACCGCCTAGAAATAGTGCTTTGTGTAGCCAAGCTCCATGCCACACTGGAGCAAGCAGACCCACACCCCTGGGGAGTCTGCTCATGCGTTCATGAAAACCAAAATGGAATGAGTACCTGTGTGCCAAGCACTGTGTGCCAGAGACACCAGACACACAGACATGAGCAAGAGAAGATTTCTGTTCTCAAGAAGTTCAATATTTGGGAAGGAAACCACTGAAATACGTAGTTGTTCATGTAGAAAAAAATACATATAAAACACAGAGCTGGTGCAAAGGAGGGAGCTGATAACTGCTGGGGGAGGAGACACCCGGAGACTGCGCAGTGCACGCTGTCAGCAGACAGGTGGTCTCTGAGTGTGAACTGCGTGCAGCGGGGAGCCCACAGACAGAGGCGTGAGTACAGCCAGGGCCAGGCACACTGCGGACAGAGAGAGGCTTTGTCGTGTTGCTTTTTCTGCTACCTAGTCCCCATTTCCCTTCTGGTTGCAGGACTGATTTCACTCTAGAGCAGTGGTTCTCAACTGGAGGCAATTCTGTCTCCCACCCCCCAGGACACTGGACAATGTCTGAAGACACGTGTGGTCGCTACACTGGGGGAGTGCTGTGGGCACCTAGTGGGTAGGGCCAAGGAAACTGCTGAGCCCCATCTCATGCACAGGCTCAGTCAGGCCGAGGCCCGAGCTCCTGCCGCTGTCCTCCAGTGAGCACGGCCTGCTGGAGCTGCTGGCTGGAGGGCCTCCCTGCCGCACTTCCGCCAGCTGGGTGGGCCAGGTGCATCCCTCCTGGATAGCAGGCTGAAGGTGGCTGGCACTGGTTCACCGGCACCAACACCCGGACACCGGAGCTCTCGTTTCTACCAAGACTCCTGAAGCGCCTCTTCTGAGCCCTGCTTTGCCTTCTCTCTGATTCTGTGGCCTCCTCCATAAGGTTCCCCAAAATTCCTTTGCTATTTTGGTAAACCAGAGTTGCTTCTATTTCGTTCAAGAGGATTCCCAGTTGATAACAAGATTAGTTCACAATTTATTAAAAGGGATTTAGTGATGCCTCAGGGACAGTGACATTTTTGTTTATCAAGGACTTTCTCTAGATCCAAGGTTTGGGCTAGGAGCAGTTTTTTTATTTCACTTATATGTCTGTGTCTTTCCTCAGATTCATAAAGTCAGGGTGATATACAAGCAAGCTTTAATGTCAGATTTCCTCTCCCCAAGTTCACTGGAGAGGAAAGGAGAGTGTTCCTGGACAGAAAGAGGAAAATGATATTGCGCTGTCCCACAGCCCTGGCCAGCGTGGGCCAGGGGGGACAGCGGGTATGGTGAGAAGCAGGGTGGGAATGTCTCGGTAGTTTGTGGGTCCTTCTGAAACTGTGCTGAATTAATTTTCTGGTTCAGCATAGCATTAAAATTTCAGCATAACTTTAAATTTTAGTCTAATTCTCCTTTACCTTCCTTCCCTTTAGAATCAGGGAAGGAAATGCCCTTCTATTTGTGGGCTTCAAAAGTGCAATGGAAGTTCATGGATTGGGTGTGTCCAAAGGCTGTCCAGAAGAGATGGGGCCTGGGTGTTCCATATTTGGGGCCAGGTAGATAAAGTCCTGACATCTACCAGGATAGCCAGGTATTCAGAGCCCAAGATGGCCCAGGGCAAATAACTCATCAGTTCTTCTTAAAAATCAAAGCTAAAAGCCAATCATACTCTTCCATTTCAGATACACAATGGTAGTTGGCTTAAATTATGCCAGTTGGGTTTATATTTAAAGCCTACTGGTTTCATTTATTAAGGGGTCAGTCTGGTGAACTAAGAAGAGCCCTAGGCTCCAAAAAGTACATGTGCTGCAGCAGCCGGACCAGGACAAGTGAGCTGGGAAACCCAGAAGTAGCTACCACGCAATTCAACAGCCTCAGGGGCGCTGCTCGGGTTCAGATTTTAGGCTGAATGAATTTTCTGGTTCAGCACAGCATCAAAATTTCAGCATAACTTTAAATTTTAGTCTAATTCTCCTTTACCTGACCATACAAAAGTTTTCCTTTGAAGGGTTGCCAAAGAGGAATTGAGAGGAAAGAGAAATTCTATCTTTTCTAAACAATTTTAGATGCCCTCAAAAGACAGCACTATATCCTGATGGTTAGAGCAAAGGTTTGGTGAATGATTACCTAAGTTAACCAACTGGTTTAGGGACCTCAGACCAGTCACATAACTTCCTAAGCTTCATTTCTGCTAGAAGACATCTGAATAAAGGTAGAATGTTAGAGTGAGGTACAATGTTCGAAGACCATAAAACAGGCATGCTGTCTACTTGCCAGGCTTACAAGGATAAGACGAGGTAGTGCATTTCACAGGCAGAAACAGCTCCATAATTGGTAGCGACAAGAGTCAGATCCGATGGTTCGTGAAAACCTACTTCCCGGTTCAAGAGTTGAAGGATGAGGTTGCTTATTATTTTTGCACAAATTGAATTCCAAAACACTGGTCGATGATTAAGTATGTAGGATGTTACCACCAAACTCACAGTCACCAGCTAATTACCCAGCTAATGAATCACCGCTCGCTTTACCTCTTCTCCTTTTTATGAGATAACTGTTTATCTACTATAAGAAGGAAACACAAGATGTCACTAAAATCAATCTATTTTTCTATCTATTAGCAGCTGTGACTAAGAAGAGATCCTTGCACTGCAAAATGCCTCCAATGTGCCAATTCTCCATGCAAATAATCACAGATATAAAGGTTGTTTTTTTCAAGTTTGGGACAAGTACATTTGGGTTACTCCAACAGCAAGACACTTAAATCAAAAGGCCCCCGTCTGCTGGGAGAAAAGAAACCATTCTAACAACCATCACCCAAGCTTCACCTGATATTTAGGCTGGCCTCCCAAAGACCACTGTTCACACATAGTAACTTTACAGGCTACAGACTGGCTTGCCACAGACTGGACACCTGCCCTGGTATCCGTTGGTGCGCCCCGAACAGCACTCACTGGCTTGTGGGACTCATCTCTGGCCATGGCTCCCTCCAGGGTGGATAGAGAGGTGCCCTCTGGGATTTCCTTGGTTGTAAGGACGTTGGGTTAAGAACATCCCACACCCTGCAAACTTCCCAAGCCTCCAACATGGATGGACTAGGAGTGTTTTTCATTAGTATGATCACCTAGCTTCCATTTTTATACCATTTCTTGGTTTAGAAAATGTAATTTGGCAAATCAAATCCTTAACCAATTTTACTCAAAAGGCCTTAAATGATACTATCCAAGGAATAGCTCTCCTAAATACTGAAGTTAAACTAATGCACCAAGCAGTTACAAAAAATGAAATGGCACTAGATATCTTAACAGCAGCACAGGGTGGAACCTGGGCTATAATTAAAGTTAAGTATTGTGTGTACATTCCAAATTATTCACAAGATGTCTCTGATTGACTCCAGGACCTCCAAAAGGAAGTCCGAGCTATGTCAGGCCCAGAAGTCCCACGGACTACTACGATATGGAGCTGGGTTCCTAAATCCTTTTGAAGCCATAAAACTGCAAATGGTGATAGAAATGGAACCCAAGGTGGAAGTGCCCATCTCCCGAGGCCCTCCCGACTGACCAGTGATGGGGACCTAACTGCACCCTTTACTGCGCCCCCCTCTCAGCAGGAAGCAGCCAGAGCAGTCGTTGTCCCCTTTCCCTAGCAGCAGCTAGGGTCTCCGTCATAGACGGGGGAGTGAGACAGGAACCATGGGCTTAGACAGAGTAGGGTGAGGGCCTCCGGAAAAAACCAAGCAAGATCATCCATTGTGAGATTTGCTTTGGCTGCTGGGGGGCCTGGCTTATTTTTCTGACTTTACCCAGGTGCTGCTTTTCTTCCTCCAGCCCTAGTGAAGTGATTTGCAACCTGGGCAATTAACAAGCAAGCCCAAAACAACTAGTAAAAACAGGAAGGATTCTATCGTGAAGATAAGACTGTATTTTAAAACCGAATTAGTTAAATTGTAAGTTTCTTAACATACTCTTTAACAAACAGACAGTAACTCAGTCCACCTTGGGAGCAAAGCAGGCAGTCTTGAGTGATATGTTCAGAGACCAGGAAGCTGCTATCCTGGGAGGAAATCAGAGCAGTAAATTTCTTGTAAATAACCTGGAAGGAAACTTAATGTCTCTTCAAAGATAAACATTTTGGGACCACTTAGCAGGTGTACATCCCCCGCCCTTTGTCTCTCAACTGCCTATAAAACCCCTGGACAACGCACCACCCGGGGCTCTCTTGTCCCCTCCTGGCCTGAGCCCGGAGCTCTGCCCTCTCACTTCATCTCTAAATAAAAGCCTCTCACTTGCTCTCCTGAAAAGAAGTGGTCCTTGCAATGATGGAAAAGTTCCGAAAACAGAGAGTGGTGATGGTTATACAAGACTATGAACGTACAACATTATAAAGGCCACTGAACTAAAAATGGCTGAAATGGCAAATTTTATGTTATACATATTAACCACATTTTAAAAAGAAGAGAGACCCACAGTACTAAGATAGTGCCTTTGCCTCAACCTCATTCAGCTCTCTATGCTCCCCCATCCTCTCCTACCAAATACCAAAACCGGGATATAAGGAATAGCAGATCATCTATCTGGATTTCGGAGCAAGTGAGGACTGTCTGTATTCCCAACACCACTATTCATTCTAAAAACCCATCATAATAGTTCATGGCTATTTTTTATGTTGAAATAATTGTATGTGCTGAACTAAGCTCAGACTGATTAAGAATTAAAGCACAAAGGCTGGTCTGGCAGCTTGAAAAGTCTGAGGTGAACTTTATGGGATCAGAACCCTCCTTCCACATCTGTCTCTCCCAGGCCCGGGGCGACTGTACGGCTCAGCCCGTCTCCTTTGAAGTTTTCTCGGCTACAGGGCTGTGGTTACCCACACCTTTTTCTGAAGGTGGATTCCTACTGTCTACAATCAGTTCCTGGGAAAATCGGGGTGTCAGGCAGAAAGAGAAATTCCTTTTCTCCTTTGAACTGAAAAAACGCTGTTGCCCCCTAGGCTGGGTTAATACCTGCTGCTGCTGTCGTATGAGCCTCGGCCTCTGGGTTTACTGACGGACTGAAGCAGAGCGGAGCCTCTTGCCAGGCAGAAGCCTAGGCGGCGAGGGAGCCGAACGTACCTGCTCTGTTTACAGATTGGTTTCTTTTTAATTTCATCGTCAGATTTAGTAATTCCACTTACAATTACATTTCTGGGTTACAAAACACTTTGCCTTTTGAAGCTTAATGTCTTCCTTAAACAAACACACCCACACATTACACATGCACACACCCTCTTCATAAATCAGTGCATTTACAAAGGGAGGCTGCAGCCCTGAGAACACAGGTGCTCTCTTCCATCTCTCTTCCAAAAAAGCTCTCAGCTCTTTCTGAGTCTACACTGAGTAAATATCCAAACAAGCCAAAGATTAGGGATTCTATTTACTTGGCTATTATTCTGGGTTGCCTTTTGCTTCTATGATTGAAACTACGTTGTAATCCTAGAGTCACTGAAGTCTAAATCTGATCGCATGGCATGCTTTTCTCATTTACTTGTTACGCTGCACAAGAATAGAAGGTTTCTGCCAATAACTATGTGGTAAAGCACCAAAACTTGCTCTGCATTTCTGCGTTCTCATTAAAGAAATCTTATTTTGCTACAAAACCACTAGAGTACGTGGAAGGCAACTGTTACCTTATCAGTTCTAGTTAGCATATGCCACCTTTCAGATGTGCCCCCAGGATATCTTGCTCTGGGAACGCAACATCTTTTAAGTATCAGTGTATTCATGACAAGGCAATTCAATCACCAAAAACTATAAAAGAACAAGGGGAAAAACACAGTGGAAGACGCACACAGGTATTTCCAAAGCAAAAGCTGCCTGGTAGAACCTGAAAGAGAAGTTTGGGAGATTACCGATTCACACAAGGCACAGTCAGAGTGCCTGAATTCGGATCCTGCTTCTCCCACTTGCTGCTGCTTGACTTCAGGGGTAAGTTACTTAAGCAGCCCTTGTTATGTCAGCAAATTAAATGAGGTAATATATGCCGTGTGACCAGCACAATACCCTGACACCTCAAAAACCCCCAGTGAATGTTTTCAGCAGTAGTTGTTGGTACCATTCTCGTTACTGTCAATAGTACTGTTATTCTCTCCTGTTCATTCACCTCTGGAAATGGAAAAGTAGTGGAAATTAGTCTTACTGGTTAATATCCCATATAAAGTATTATTTATCTTGGAAAATTGGTATTCAAAGCCACTGCAGCATTTTAATAAAATTACTCTTCTAAAGTGAAAAAAGGCATGTGCATGAAGTGGAAGACAAAATGAATGTGGTGTTAAAATTCAAATTATTTTGAGTGTGTGATTTAAGGTTTTCAGAATCTTTTTAAGCTCTTTTTGGTTTAAACTTAAAGGGAAAATGAGTGGATTTGAGCTGTCCTAATCCTACAGCTTAATCACACTAAGCATACATTAAAGAAAGCAGTACTGTAATACTAAGCAGTACTGAAAGGAGTGAAAAACTAAAAATGTGTTACTTACCGAACATACCCTAACCTATGTGATGGGGTAGAAAAAGAATCTGATAAAATTATTCAAATATTTGAGTGTGCAAACTCTGAGATTAAGGAGTGAAAGCTGAACTATTAAGTAAAAAAGAAAATCAGGTTTAGGTAAAATCATTCCTCAACCTAGTTTTATTAGTAGTAATGTTACATAATAATCAAAAGGAAAAAGTTTCTTTTAGAGATAGTTGAAAAGACTCAAACACTAGAAGGTATCTTGCAAGTGACATTTCAGGAAATGATCCAGTTAAACCAAGAGAAATTTTCCTGTCCCTCTCTACCCTCTCTGGCAACATTTCAAACAAGAGTTGGTAAGCAAATGTCAATTTCAATTCTTCAGCTAAAATCTGCTCTAAATCTGCACTTTCACTGGTATACTTTGCAAATATAAATTCACTGGTGTATCCCCAGCACCAGTCCTGCCTGAGATACTTTTAGCTCCTAATTTCCTCAAGTCCTTGAAGCTCAGTGCCTCAGGGTATCAAGCTAAGAATCCAGATCAAGGGCTTTGGGGAAATGACATCTGCTTTTCTAACTTGCTTTTAGCCCACTGCCAACAGCACTCATTTGTAATCACATGTTAAGAACACCATCTGCAATGACCATCTTTAAAGAAGATTTTATAATGTTTCCATTAAAGCAATCCAAGTAGCTGAAAGAATACTACACGTTCCTTTTAAAAAGTAGTGTGTCACTGACATAATCAAAAGTGGAATCACTGGTACATTTCTTGGACTGAGTCTACAACCAGATATTTACTTGGAGGGGAAAAAAAGCCTCTCACACCCCAAATAAAGTCAGACTCCAGAAACATTATCCTAGATGGCTACACAAATGGAAGAGGGCTCCATAACATTTACCTGGCAAGAAGAAAATAAGTTTTCTAGTATTGAGAAAACTATCAAAATAAGCACTACCCACCAAAAGTAAACAGCAACAAGAGAGTTTGTTGAGAGTCCATGGCCCGGAGAGGGGTCAGGCGTAAAGCGCTGGGAGCTAGCAGATGCCGTAGGCAGGCACCTCTGGGGCTCTGAAGCCAAGGCTTGGGTCAAATCCTGACTATGCCAATTATTAGCTTTGCAACGCAGGAAGTTTCCGTTTCTAGGTCTTACTCTCCACTGACGTGAAATGGGGATAATACCACGCATCAAATGTTTGGTGGGTTACAGACACTGTGTCTGCATCTTGCATTTTCATTATGTCACGGTCCCTTGACCTTCTTTGCACAGCAAATCTCCTTTCTTCCAACCTGCTATTTCAAACATTATCTGAAATCATTTAGGCAGGAACTTCTGAGGCTCAGGGTTTATTAAGAGGTGCTCTTACTGTGAACACCAGTGAACTGCCTTTGTCTCCTAAGATCCTCTGCCCTCAACCTCTACCAGCTGTTCTGCAGTCAGCATACACTCACCCTGTGGACAGGGCCAAGGCACGATACTGAAATGAAAAGTGCCTAATATGTATATAAATACATAGTACATGGTCTACAAGGTAAAAGTTAAAATTGTTTAACAGTAACTTTCCCAGAAGTTTTTCATCTTCTTTGCCAACAAAAATTATGCTGGTTGAATTTAGTCACTGGAACATTGACAATAAAATAGGGAAAAAAAATCCAAGAATAGTAGAGGCTTCTGGGTTAAGTTTAGCAGAAGAGAAGATCTATCATTTTCCGGTAAAGGCTGACTTCCTTTTATTGGTGTGAAGAGATCAACGTGCCATGTGGTTTCTATTACCCTACACTGTAAATAAATACACTATGCTCATCCATTTCTAGTATTGTTGTATGCAATTATCCGCCTGGTGTGTTATCAAAACATCATAAAACCTGCAGGAATTACTTATTCCTGGTGTTCCAAAGTCAATTTATTTAGAAAGTCAAAAAATTGCCACCCTTTCCATAAGGGCATTTCACTTACAACTCATGCATAATTTCTTTTATCTATACCTTTGAAATACTGACCTTTTATTTCTTTGTATCTCAAATTCTACTACTCTGTTTAGCTCAAAGTTTGACTTTTTCTTTTCTATCTATAAGCAAAGAACACCTGAATAGCTATCCAACAGGTGGGTGCGTCTGGTCTTAGAGAATGCTACCTGTCCCTGGGAATACACTGATATCTGGGGAGAGCATCTGGTGAGAGCAGGCTGCAGACGTGAGGCCTGGTCATCTCATGGGTCTGTCTAGAGCCTTCCTGTAGGGGGCATCCTGTCGTATTTACTTACGTTTGTGCCTGGAGCCCCTCATCTCCCAGTACTCACTGAGGCACGGAGGCCCAGGAGCCTTGCAGCACCCCGGCCCTGTGTCCTGGTGTGCACTGCATAGGACCAGCCGGGAACCTTTCTGCAATTCCACCTCCCAGAAGGGATTCCATTTTGTAATTCTGACAGGCTGTTATAAAACCCGTATCAACATAGGGTCTATTTATTATTGCTTATTTTTGCATCCCCAAAGTGCCTGGTTAGCAGTAAGATTCAATAAGCATTTGCTAAGCGTAAATGAATTAATGTCATCAACAATTAACAATATTTTTTTAATTGTATCAGATTATTTACTAGCCTCTAACATAATAGTAAAATAATACATTTTAACAAAAGACAGTATTCTCAAGAGCTATTTTAATCTTAGGCTACAAAGGCAGTGTGACAGATGGTCCTGCGAGCCGACACCTAGAAGGAGCCTGTGTGGAGGAGGGGACATCAGAGGGAGGTGGTGAAGGCTGTGGCCTTCAGGGACAACTTGGCCAAATGTAGAGTTTTGCCTAGAGTTTGCCCTGCTTTAATGAAGCCCCAAGAGTTGACTTATCTCATCTAACAAAGTATACAACTGTCATGAATCAAGCTGCAGAATTTATCTCTGATTTCTTAGTGAAAGTATTTTCTACTTCCATGTCTGTTACTTAAGTAAATTTATTAATTTACCAGATTGACTTGGTCTCATGGTATGAGAATTATAAAACACAAGAATGACTTATTTTATAACACCTTGTAGAACACTGGTTATGTATAGTGTAATAAATACGTTGTAGAGGAAAAGCTCTACAAAGAACAGAAAATAGCTCAGATAGCCAAATGGATGGTGTTCACTTAAAAGCTGCGGCTCCCTTCTACGTGCTGACGTAGGCTCTTGGATCAAAAAAGGACTCAGGTCGGTGGGGCAGGGATCCAGAGAGCAGGTGCGGTGGGGAGCAGGAAGCTACGACTAACGTAGGGGGACACAGGCCACTGGACCTCGGGAAGACTGAGCTGATGCAGCGACAAGATATCACGGAGGGGCTGACGGACTGAACAAGCAGGCGACCAAACAGCTTTACTCTGTGTTATTTTTCATTATAAAAGAACCCCACAAGAATATTTAGGACCACAAACTACTTGGAAATATTTATGTGATGCAAAAAGTTTCAGAACAAGGTGAATAAAAACTGTCCCCTTCCTAATAATTACCGCTTTTTTATGGCACAAGATATTTGACCTCGTAAGATTATTTTAATGTCCATGTACTCACTCATTTAACAGATATTTATTGGTTGACTAGGCACCAATCCTATCATAATGTTACATTATGTCAGGAAGTAAGAATATGTTATAAAGAAAAGACAAAGCACAGTACCGGGAGGAGAATGACGGGGGAAGCCTCTGACTGTAGGGGGAAATCAAGATGATGTGTCCTTACAAACATTTGAGCGATACACCAAGACTATCTAACTGACTGACTCCCAGTGGCACAGTTTTGCTTGGGATGTTGGTAGTTTTAAATCACCTTATCTTTTAATATTTAATACATCCGCATGAGGGGGTTTCCTGATAAGTCACTTACAAATGTAAACTATGCACTGGGTATGCACGTGTAAGCCGTGGTGCGTCTCCTTCGAGTACGTCCTGGCGCTAGGCCCCCACACACCCGGGGCACAGACATGGGCTGAGTCAGGCAGAACTTCTCGTGTGTCCATGCTTATCTCTCCCTTGAAAATTCCACTTAGTTAAAAAAAATTAAAAGCAAAGAGGCCTATTTTAACAAATAAACTTAGGAGTAACCACCCAAAACTCGTGTACATTTACTATTCTCATACAGTGTCAGGCCTTTGCCCCAAAATGGCAATATTTAGGGATTACCTAGATTGCATAATTAAATGTTAACTGAGCGTTTTAAACCTGTAAGTAATAACTACTGCTAATTGTTGGTGTTATAAAACAATGTAAAATTTCTTTTCTGTTGAAGTTACTGTGTATACATTTTGAGAATAGGGAAAATCACTCAAGCCAGTCAAACAATGACTGTTTATGTAGCTTCCTTACTTTTCTGCTGGCAGACAGACTTACTGCTCCTTGACTGCTGTCATGTTTCTATTGTGCAAGTAACAACTGGCAGTAAAGCCGCATGCTAAGCACATTTGGTCTGTCAGGTCAGTAATCACGATATTAACAAAAAGAAAACATCCATGTTCATTACCAAAAAAATGTGGTGTCAACAAGACATCAATCTTTTCGAGTAGATGCAATATTTTGCTTCAATTCAAGGCGTTGTGTCATCCTGCCAATTAAAGCTGTCTAAACGAATGAGTTTGCCTTGTGCCAGGTTGGTTTCCCACCGTTAGAACCACTCAGGAAGGAGGGCTTCGAGCTAATTCAGTACAAGGGTCCTTTAGTGACTCAGGAATTGAATCTCTCAGCTTGGGAGCTTTTTGAACTGAATTTTACACAGTGGCTGAACTGTGTTTGGGCCACTGTCTACTTCTTGCTTCTATGCTTCTAGCTTGTCCTTCCTAAGAGGCCCTCCCTGCTCCCAGGGTTCCGGTGGCTGGGTTCCCAGGACTCCCTGCTGCCCTAACAGCACGATCACCTCCCCAGCTGTCAGAGCGGGAAACCTGGGAGTCGCCCTTGACATCCCTCTCACTCACTTCCACGTGGAATCAATTCCAAGACCTGCTGTTCATATTTCATAAATATTTTTAAATCAGAAAACCTCTTGTCATCCCAACTGCCTGCTCCCCCTGGCCCAGCGCCCTCATCTTGCACCAGGCCTCCTGCTGCTGATGAGGGGCCCATGCCAACCAGCCTGTTCCAAGGTCCCTCCCCAGCGCTCAGTGGATAGTGTAAGCTGTAGACCCAATCTCGCCGCCGCCTGCCTGACAAGCCCCATCAATGCTTTCTCGTGGTCCTCAGAATAAACGCCACAAATCTCCGGCGTCTCCACGGCCCTCCAGATGGGATGCTTGCCTGCCTCTCCCGCTTCATTCTGTGCCCCAGTGTCCCCTCCTCCCACTGTGCTGTGTGTGACCCCCCTGCGAGTGCCAGCAGCACCAGGAATGGCTGCGGGGAAGCAGGGTGTGTCTGAGGCAAACGGAGTCACAGTGGGGAACCAAATCATGGGTGGTGTCATTACCAAAAATCTTACCAGAGAGGCATCTTTTTTTTCACTTTTCTTTCAAGATAGTTTTATATTTACTGAAAAATTGTGAAGATGGTTCAGAGTTCCCACACACTGCACATCAGTCAGTTTCCGGCTTCTAGTATCTTACACTGGTTTGGCACATGTGTCACAACTAACTAACCGATATTGATACAGTACTATTAACTGGAGTCACACTTTATTCAGATTTCCTTAGTTTTTACCCAATGTCCTCTCTCTGCCCCATGGTCCCACCCAGGAACCCACACGGCATGTAGGTGTCATGTCCCCTTTGGCTCTTCTAGACTGTGACAATTTCTCAGATTGTTTCCCTTGTTTTTGAAAACCTTGACAGTTTTGAGGGGTACTGGTCAAGTATTTTGTACTATGTCCCTTAATCTGGGCTTGTCTGATGGTTTTCTCATGATCAGACGGAAGTGACAGGTTTGGGAGGAAGCCCCCAGCGGGAGGTGCCCTCCCCATGACAGCATATCAAGGGCACATGCGCACAGGCCCCATCGCTGCTGATGCTGACCTTGAACACCTGGCTGAGGAAGTGCTGGTCAGTGTCCTCCCTAGAAAGCCACTCTAATTTCCCCCCCTTCTCACACTGTGCTCTGTGGGAAGAAGGGCTCTGCAACCCAGCCCACACTTTAGGGGTGTGGAGTTAGGCTCCGCCTCCTTGGGACAGGGGTACCTACACCAATTACTGGCAATTCCTCTGCATGGGAGATTTTTTATTCTCCCCATTTATTTATTTCTCATTTATATCAGTAAGGAGTCATGAATATGTATTTTATACTGTGTTATATTCTAACATGGCCTTATTTATTTGCCACGATCAAATTATTGCAGCCCCAGCCAGTGTGAACCCTTTCACGGGGAGGCAGGGCGTGGTTTGGACTTCCTTTGTTCCTGTGCGTGTTTTTGAGCACACTCTTATTTCCTGGTGCTACAAGACTCCAGGTTCATCCTGTATGTTCAACCCTAGATTCAGCCATTTCTCCAAAGAGCCCTGGTCCTCATAATGAGAACACTAGGAAACCATGATCCAGCTGCTGGGTGTGCTCACTGCTTCTAAGACCAAGAAGGTTTTTAAAGAAAAAGTGTAGTTATCATTATGGATTATTTGCATTAATCTCCTTGGAGCAGGGGGATGTCCTTTTGGAATATAAACCTCAATTCTCTGGCTTGTTTCTTCAACAAAAATAACACATAATAAGTTAGAAGAGATGATACAGGATAATTATGGCAAAAATGAGTATGTTTTGAAAACTATAAAGCTCTGCAGAAATGTAAGGTATTATGATTTTAATCAGCTTAAGGTAAAGCCCTGTGGGCCTCTAGACTGGTTCCATGAGTCAGTTTGGCAACACAGACAAGCAAACTGCAGGGAGTTGCAGTGAGACCTGGCTCATTTATCTACTGTTTCGGTTGGTCTTATCTGAGGTTTGGCTCTTTTCAAAATTCTGTCCAATTATTATTTTGTCTTTAGTTGCATGATGTTTTTGGCCAGAAAGGCATAAAAAAATAAAGCTAAGAGTTTTTCTTCTGGAAAGGAGCACAGGAATAAAGTTGTTCAATATTTGAAATAACCTCGTGGAATGCTAATATCTTGGACTTTAACCTTTCCTTTCCCCCACAGAATTCTTTGCGCACAGGTTGAAGGTTGAGAGCACAAGGAATGTTATAACCAGAGGCAGGACCGTGAAGCCTGGCCTGGCATCAGCTGTCAGCCACGGTGAGAATCCTTCTCAGAACTGCCGTGACTAAAAGTGATTATAAACTGAGTCGATCACCTTACCACAAAAGTTCAACACAGTTCATATGAAAACAGATAAAGGAAAATTTTATTGGTGATCATGTGGATGTCAGGATGTCAGGCAAGCCTCTCCAGTGGTACTGGGAATAGGAGGTGACATTGAACAAACAAACAAAAAATCAGCCTTTGGGGAACATTAAGGTCTCAGAACTCGGGGCACTCACAGTTTCTGTGCTCTAAAGACCAGCTCAGTCTCAGTCAGAATTTAAAAATCAGCTGAGGAGGACATGGGAGTTGGGAGGAAAGGCAGCACAGAAGCAGAACGAACTTTATCTATGTCTCATTACCTGTAAAATGGGGACAATATAACCGATGTCATAGAGAATTAAATAAGGTCGTCTAACAGAAAGTGCCCTGCATGAGGCAATTTTTCAATGTCAGTATTTTTCTACTATTTATAGGTAAGTAAAATCTGAACCTAAAAACACATCAAGGGCCATTTACTCAAGAATTTCAGTTAACATAAAACACAAAAAGATAAAGTAGTCGGCTGTGGACTATATGTAAACTTGCATGAGTAATTCACCTGTCATTCACAAACTGCTGAAATAATGTAGCTTCTATCCCTAACAGCCATCTAATTCCACTCTTCCATTTGTTGTAGTAGGAAACAATTTGGCTTCCTAATGAGTCTAAAATATTATTTTTGCTATTCACAAACTATACTACATGTTTATCTTTCTGGATCATTTTCTGAAATGACTGTAACAGAAACTGAACTTTAGATCATGTTCACCATGCAGCACACTTAAAAAATATTCTTGCACATATATGTTTTTAAATGGCAAAATGAATGAAAATACCCTATCATCATGGTTTCTTTAAAGTAAAAACTTTAAGTTCTCTTATTACTCAGAAATGTGATACTTAACATAAACCAAAAAAACACTGTGTGTGGGTGAATGGAATGAACAGCAGAAAAACTTAACATTGACAACTGAATACAAAGAGTTCAACCTCACCCTAGGAGTTCTGGTAATTAAGAAAGCTGGTTTCAGTCAGGTATTGCCAAACTCTGTTTAGTGGGGGATTAAGCAACTAAATATTATACTTATTACATATATCTTTATATATGCTATAAATGTGTGTTCTATATAAGGACACAACATCGATCTGTAATGCTCTTTCTATTGCACCTATTACATCAATCATATAACACAACCCCATTTAGAGATGGACTGGGAGAAGGAGGTAAGAAGCAGGTTTGAAAGAAGTCATTCCACTCTTCCATTTGTTTTGAAGTCCAATCATATTTTCTATTCCTTAGGGAGATTAAGTGACTTTCTTATTCTTACAGATAGCAAGTAGCAGAGCTAGTATCTGTGAATCCAATTGTACTGTACTGTGTGGCCTCTTCTTCTCTGAGGACAGATACTGTTTAGCCACTATTTTGTTGTCTTCAAATGGTGTTTAGTGTGTTGACAGGACACAAATGTAGACTCTATAAGAAAAGACGCTGCTGTTGCATCGTGGATTTCCCGTGAGCCTCCCTCCATACGGAGTTAAGAGCACAGAAACAGTTGCCTAGAAGCCTTTAACTGATGAACGTGTAGCAAACAGGGAGTAAAGAAAGTAGAGGGAGGCTGTGTGCTCTGAGACTTCCTCTAGACCAGGTTCGGGCCACTAGGAGGCTCGCCTGTCAGTGGGGACTAGAAAAGACTAGGGACTCAGAGTGAAGATGACTCATTCTAAAAATGGTAAGTGACCAAAAGTTCACTTGTGTGGTCAAAGATCAAATGTGCTCTATATGTTATTTCTATGAATATGTATGACTCAAAGAACAGTAAGTACAATGGATAGGTATTCCAAGGCTAAGAAATGACTTGGAGTTCATAAAGTTGTCATTTGGTCAGGGAGGTACCTAACTGGAAGGTAGATAATTCCATCCACTTTTTTATTTTTTGCTACCCAATATAATTCCTTACATTTACCTAGTAGGTAGGTAAATAAAACATTACATTTTCATTAGTGAATAATACCAACTAGATCACTTATGCTTTTATATCACAACACTCAATGATTTTACCATTCATGACTCCCAGAGATTCCCCCCAAGTGAAGGCCATGAGCCATCATCCAGGACACTCCTGTTTTGGGGTACAGGCAGCCTGCATCCAAGAAAATGAGAACCACTGCTGGTCCTGTCTTACAAATCCAACCCTGTGGAGTGACAATGGGCATGAGCTCTTCACATGCTCCCTTTCACCATCAACATGTAACAAATCATGTGAATTAATAACATTGGACAGAACAACATTAAAAAAAATATTAAAGTTTAAAAGTAGAACTGTTCTACTGTTGGTGCTAACTGGAATCTTAAGACTTTATCACCCCCGGTTTGAACCACAATTTCATTTTTCTCTCATGAGTGTGTGAATTTTAGTGTGGAAAGTATTAAGTTTCTTAACACAACAATGTTTCATATAAAGAATAAAATTTTTAGAGAGGTTTGTTACAACATTCTTGGAAGCAAAGTAGAAAAACACACCTGCCAAAGACAGACACAGAGAAAGGATTTGTTTCTCCTTCAATGGAACCATATGTAAGCTAATATTCATGTGTGGATAGTATTTAGACCCTGGTCTCAAAAAGGATAAACTAAGCCTGGCTTCTGGGAGAATATTCTAGGTGTCCCCTTCTACAAACAGGAGGAACAGCATGGACTGCTGAAGAGCTTGGTCTCTGCTGCCAGGAGTCACAGGTTTGAATCCTGACCTTTCTGCTCACTGCCTCTGTCGTGGGCCAGGGACCCACCTCATCAGCTGTAAAATGGGGGTAGTGATGACTGTACCTCATAGGGTTGTTAGAAGGGTCAGTTAATCAGTACATGAAAACCATTTAAAATAGGACCCTGGCTACAGCAGAGCTCCGTAAGGGCCAGTGAGGGCCAGCTGGAAAAGTGAGGCACATCAGCCTGCCTGTTTGTTTTGAGGAGCCTGCTCTGAGGCACAGTCCTCGATGGAGACCGGAGGGCCGCTGTTCAGGGGTTGCATTACCTTGGTTTTGAACCAGCTGGGCAAGCCACATACACTGTAGGAGCTCTGGGCTGGCTGGTGTGCTTTACAAATTTGCTGTGGCATCAGGCACATGGAGCCTGCGAGAGCACACCCTCCTGGAGAAGCTGGCGGAATGCCAGTCCCAGGAGGGCGGGAGTTCTGTCTGGGTTGCCTGCACTCTTTCACTGGAAGCACTCGTAGCACCTGTACCGTGGTTAGCAGTCAGAAGGATCTGCTGAGGAAGGCGACGGCGGAGGGGAGGGTCTGGGCTCTGCAGAAGAGGGCAGGAGGAATTACCGGGACAGGGAACATTCACAGCCGGGCAGGCCCTGCCATCAGGCCCCACTCAGCGACATGCAGACCTCACTTCACTGCGCTTCACTTTACAGCACTTCATACGCACTGCATTTATTACAGACCGGAAGTTTTGGTGCTCCTGCATTGTGCGAGTCTTTCAGCACCATTTTTTTGAACAGCATTTGCTCACTTCATGTCTCTGTGTCACATTTTGGTAATTCTTATAATTCAAATTTTTTCATCACTACTATATTTGATATATTGATCTGTGATCAGTGATTGCTTTGGGGCACCACAAACTGCCATGTTAGAGGGCAAACTTAGTCAATAAACATGTGTTGTTCTGACTGCTCCATAGATCGGTCATCGTCCCACCTCTCTCCATCTACCTAGTCCCTGAGACACAACAATAGTGAAATTAGGCCAGTTAATAACCCTACAATGGCCCTAAGTGTTCAAGTGATAGGAATAGTCAGACATCTCTAATTTTAAATCAAAAGCTAGAAATGATCAGGCTTAGTGAGGAAGGCATGTCGAAAGCCAAGACAGGCTGAAAACTAGGCCTCTTGCACCGAACAGTCAGCCAAGCTGTGAATGCAAAGGGAAAGTTCTTGAAGGAAATTAAAAGTGCTACTCCAGTGAACACACAAATGATAAGAAAGCGAAACAGCCTTGTTGCTGATATGGTGGAGAAAGTTTTAGTGGTCTGGACAGAAGATCAAACAGCCACAACATTCCCTAAAACCAAAGCCTAATCTAGATATATCAAGGCCCTAACTCGCTATAATTATGAAGGCTGAGAGAGGTGAGGGAGCTGCAAAGGAAAAACTGGAAGCCAGCAGAGGTTGGTTTATGAGGTTTAAGGAAAGAAACCATCTCCATACCATCAAAGTGCCAGGTGAAGCAGCAAATGCCATGTTGGATCTGCAGCAAGTTTATCCACAAGATCCAGCTTAAGGTAATCAATGGAAGTGGCTGTACACTAAACAACAAAAATTCAGTGTAAATGTATCAGATTTATCTTGGAAGAAGATGGTATCTAGGACTTCAATAGGTAGAGAGGAGAAGTCAATACTTCAAAGCTTCAAAGGACAGGGTGACTCTCTTGTTAGGAGCTAATACAGCAGGAGATTTCAAGATAAAGTCAATGCTCATTGACCATTCTGAAAATCCCAGGGCCCCTCAGAATTATGCTCAGTGTACTCTGCCTGTGTTCTATCAATGGAACAACAAATCCTGGTGATAGCATATCTGTTTATAACATGGTTTACTGAATAAATAATTTAAGCCCACTTTTGAGACCCACCGCTCAGAAAAAAGATTATGTCCAAACTACTACTGCTCATTGACAAGGCTCCTGGTCAGCCAAAAGTTTGGATGGAGATGGACAACAAGATGAATGTTGTTCTGATCTCAGTACCACAGCATTCACTCTACAGCCTATGGATTAAGGAGCAATTTCACTTTCAAATCCTATTATTTAAGAAATACATGACAAGCTGTAGCTGCCAGATAGTGATTCTTCTAATGGATCTGGACAAAATTAATTGAAAATATTCTGGAGAGAATTCACTATTCTAGATGCCATTAAGAACTCTTGTGATTCATGGGAAGAGATCAAAATACTAACAGGAGTTTGGAAGAAGCTGATTCCAATTCTCATGTATGACTTTGAGGGGCTCAAGACGTCTGTGGAGGAAGTACCTGCAGATGTGTTGGAAACAGCAAGAGAACTAGGATTAGACGTGGGGTCTGGAGGTGTGACTGAACTGCTGCGGTATCGTGAGACAACTTGAACAGATGAGTTGTTTCTTATGGATGAGCAAAGAAAGTGGTTTCTTGAGAATGAATCTACTCCTGGTAAAGATGCTGTGAAGACTGATGAAATGACAATAAAGGATTCAGAACATTACTTAAACCTAGTTAGTAAAGAAGTGGCAGGCTTGAGAGGATTGACTCCAATTCTGAAATAAGTTCTACTGTGGGTAAAATCCTACTGAACAGCATTGAATGCTACAGAAAAACCACTCATGAAAGGAAGAGTCCATGGGCGCAGCAAACTTCATGTTGTCTTACCTTAAGAAATGGCCACGGCCACCCAAACCTTCAGCACCCACTGCCCTGCTCAGTCGGTAGCCACCCACACCGAGGCAAGACCCTCCCCCAGCAAAAAGATGATGGGTTCTTGAAAGCTCAGATGATGATTAGCAGTTTTTAACCACTATTGTTAAATTAAGGTATGTACATTGTTTTTTCAGACATAATGCTATTACACACTTGATAGACTACAGTATAATGTAAATATAACTTACATGTACTGGGAAACCCAAAAAATTCATTTGACTCATTTATTGTGATATGCACTTTGTAGTGGTAGTCTGGAACTGAACCCACAGTAGCTCTGAGGTGTGCCTGTACTACAACAAAACAATATTTCCTCCAATACCAGAAGTTATTTCCTAAGTGCAATTTTTATCAGCTAGTCACAGGGATCAGCTGCAAATAAGATTATCAATATACTGAGAATTTCCAATAATCACATCTTCCTTGAAATGTGTGACAACATTTCATGAAAAATCATGTCGGTCACTTTCATTTACAACTAAATTTTCAGTGAAAATACTTCAATAAAAGAACTACTTTAAAAATTACATTGGCCAAGAGGCATCGTGATGCCTCAAAGAGACAATTTAATCAGGGTCTAACCTTTCAATCGGGAAAAAAATCCAAATGGATGCCTCGGAGTTCATAGCAAATGTGCAGTTAAGCTTTCAAAGAAGGAAATAAAGGAATAAGAAATAAATGAGTTCTTTAGACTAAAGAATAAAGAAATATATTGTGACCTCTTAAAATCTAAAGGCAAATTTTTTGAAAATTTATGACAAATTAACAAATTTCCTATTAGAGCATTAGTACCATTCTGAAAGTTAAAACCTGAAATTTTATCCTAGCATCTAAGTAAATCACAGTAACTAAAAATTGCTGTTATTTGGGATACAATGAGATGGATGCCCACAACAAAGTCCACAGCTAAAGCATCATTTCTTTAAAGGATAAAGATGTATGCAGAAAATGTGAAACAGCTTTCACCACAGATGGTGCAGAAAGTAACTCAGAGCCAATACTAAAAGATGTAACCAAAAAGTCTTAAGAATTGGGGGAGGAGGGAGGTGTTACAGAGAAGTCCCCAGTCCGCATTTCACTTACCTTGCACCATGAGCAGAGGCTCCTTGCCCCCGCCGTGGGCCAGCATCTCCCTGCGGTAGCGCTCACCCGCTGCCCTGGGGGAGACAGGAGACGGTTACAGGCCCCTGCACGCACAGCCTGCAGCCCACACTCACACGGGCCATTGTTTCTCAGATGAAACTGCACTGATGTCACCCCTCCATAAGGCAATCTGGCCCCTTATTATTTTCTTGCCTCTAAAAATCTAGTTCCAAGTTTTAAATGATTCTAGTACGTAAAACCAGGTTTAAAGGGATAACTGTATTTTCAGCTTCCTGTTTTACAGCAGGCAACCTCTCTTCACAGAAAGCTTTATTTAGTTTATGTATTAGAGAATAAGTAAAAGATTATATCCTATGCTCTGTCATCTTTAGGATTATCTTAAAGGGAGACTTGGAATCATTTATGCTGTCTTTTCTGTTCAACAAAGAATTTGAGATGGCACCTAATAAAGAGAGAAAAACAACACTGAAATAAGAGAGAAGGAAAAAAAGCTGGTGGGAGAGAGTTAATGACACCAGGAGACCTGGGCTGAGGAGAGCAGCTAATGGGACAGAAAACTGCCCCTGGAGTGAACTGCTGGCTAAGGGGAAGGGGGTACATGCCTGTTTTTGTCTTCTGATGGATTCTAGAAGGAACATTGTCTATAATTGACAAGGCTGATTTTGAAGGACTCTCACAGATAGAAAGTCTCCAAATTAAGGGTAGATGGAGACGAACTATTTAGTGCTACTCATTCCTATTTTATGGGAAATTCAATTCCTTTAATGCCAATGACTACACGCTATAATGACATAAACTATATAAGTTATGTTTCATTCCACTATTTTTGAAGCATCTTTACGTCTGAGCAATTTTATGAATATGGTCTCTAATTAGAATTTTTGATAGCATTCTAGTATCAAAAATATGCTTATATCAAGCACTAATCCTAGTTAGATCCTAACGTGGGCACTAAGGCAAGGTGTGCCATGAAGCAAGAAATGTGGACAGAGGCTGGCCCTTCTCTGGGAGGGGACGCGGAGCCTGAGGAGCCCTGCCTGACCTCCGGCCTGTGGAGCTCGGAGTCCCCTCCCGGGCCTCCGGCTCTCGGCTGGCCTCAGCTCTGCACTGCCCGGCTTCCCGATGTGGGCTTCGGCCTGGTGGCTTTTCAGAGTCGGGATCAAAAAGGACCTTTTGACAGAGGTTAGCAATAGTCTAGTTCAATGAGTATTTTCACTAGCTTACTTTTACATGTCTATAAAAGTATGGCATCTACATGTCTAGGCAAGAACGCACCTATAAACAAGATATAAACACTTGGAAATATATATATTTAATAGTATGTGGTTTTCTAGTAAAATGTAGTTCCTTTAAACAAGATATTTTCCCTATTTTATAGAAACCTCCAGTAAAGAATCATAAGCCCCCAAATCGATTTACTGTAGTCAGTTTTGGCTTTAGATCCCTTGAAAATAGTAAAATCTGAAAAGCAGATCAAATGTCTGCCGTGTGCAAAGGGCAGAAGAAAATAACATGTGGGTACCAAGCTGTAAAACACTAAAAAATCCTATTACATCAGATACAAGTTCAAAAGACTCTGGAACCACTTGTGGTTATTGACTGCTGAAAAAATCCAAAGCTATGTCACACTGTATGAGGAGCTAAGGGGTACAGGAGACAGACGGGGGTGGGGGGGGTAAGAGGGCTAAGAATTAAGAGATCTAGACTACAATCTCAATCTGGTTTGTTAACAGGGAAGTCTCTGAACGGATCACGTCTCTCTGAGCCTCACTCTCCCTAATAATAAGTACCTGCTCTGCCAAGGCTGCTGAGCATGTGAATTACGTGCCCTAAGGCACGTCCAGGGCACTCTAAAATCTGAGAGGCCAGTTATCTTCAACATGGAAGCAGGGGAGCCAGCAGTCACCAGCCCCGGCTGCCTGAGCGGTAGCTGTGTGGTGAGGAGGTAAGAGGCTTTCTGACTATTGGACCAGGTCATAATTAGTGGTTTGCTTTCCAAGGAAGCTCCTTGTAAGGCATGAAACTGGAACTTGACTTCCCGTGGTTCCTGGGGTCAGAGGGAGGCCTGGAGGAGCACGAGTGAGGCCCAGCAGGGAGCACAGGGAACTTCTCTACCTCGCAGGAGGCTTCCCCTTCCCAGATCCGGGGACACAGGCCGCCCATCCAGCCCGACGGCTCCTCCTCTTCCAGCACCCCTCGGCCTGCTTCCATTGTGTGGTGTCTGAGCCACTGACTACCCTGACTACAGAAACCCTGAGCGAGGCTGCGCGGGAGGCCCCAGGAGGCTGGGGGGTGGTCAGCGATGTTGTCACCCACGCCACGGGGTGGCCACTGTCTCCACCGAGGGGTGCCTGGAGGAAGGCCGGGGGAGCAGTTCCCGTTCCTCACTCTGCCCTCCTCCTACCAGCAAGGCCTCCACCGGCAAGAGTGCCCCACAGCCATGCAGACGGGAACTTCCCAGGACAGGCTGGGCGGTCAACTGACATCGGTAATCAAATTCTGCATTGGCGCTGACCCCAGCGAAGCACAGGCCAGCCCTTTGCTGGGCAGTAAGGAGCGAATGAGGGGTTCCCTGTCAGGAGACTTCAGGAGCTTGGGCTGAAAATAAGGAAGCCCGCTGAAGGGGACAGGAGGCCCGAGGGTGGCAGCCGGGTGCCAACAACCAGGGGCTGGTGCAGCCAGGAGCCACAGGAGAGCCCTGGCCGGGTTTCCAAGGGCAGGCCGGGGGCGCGAGATGACCCGGCGGAGCAGCCCAAGGGCCAGGGTGGGAGGGGGCTGAGGAGCCCGGGCCCGGGAGCAGGAGTGGGGCCGGGCCTGAAGGCAGCTGGGCAGTGGTGGGGCTCGGTTTCCTGCCAGGTTTGGGCTGTATTCCAAGGGTCTGAGGCCCTCAGGGCCTGACTTCAGATGCTGGGGGTGGGGACTGCTGAAGTTGAAGAAGGGGGTGTTCTATGGGCCCCTCCCCCTTATTACCTGTTAAAAGGATCCTGTTGAAAACATTCCTTCCAAACCATGGAAGCTACTGCTCTGGACATCAGGTAAGCATAATATTTGGCACCATAGCCCACGAGGTGGCTGAATCGCAGCTGCCAGGCCTTGCAAAACAGAAACACAGTATGGGAAACAGGGAAGGCTCTCTATCCTCAGATGTTAGGTATAAGAACACAATGGAAGCATGTAAGGAAACCTGCAAATATTTTAATTTAACCATAGAGGGCCACATTATTCACAAAACTACTATTTTTTCACATTTTGTAAACTGTTACAGGCTAAAATGCATCCCCTTAAACTCACATGTTGAAGCCCTAACCCCCAGTATCTCAGAATCTTGACTATTTGGAGAGAGGGCCATTAATAGGATGACTAACGTCAAAGAAGCTGTTGGGCAGGGCCCTAATCCTACAAGGGGACAGGTCCCGGGCAGGGTGGGCACAAATGGAAGACCACGTGAGGACACAGCAAGAAGGCAACCGTCTGAAAGCCCCAGAGAGAGGCCTTGAAGACACCAAGCCTGGCACTTAGCCGCTCTGCACGAGTCTGACTCTGCCAGGGCTCACCCGTGTGGCCGCAGTGTTGAGAACAGCCCAGACACTGCAGCGGGGCTGAGGCTAATGCGGCAGGGCCGGACCTGTGCACCCCCTGCAGCCTGCTTGGACTGTCTGGCCATCGGCATCAGAAGAGGGGACTGTGGGTCTGGCACTAAGCGCACCCCTTCTTTTGGGACAATTATGTACTTATTACAAGGAGGGCCATGTGAAGTTTCAAGGAGGAGTGCCCTTCCACTGGAAAACTCTTTTTCTGCCAGTACTGTTCTTTCTCTGTACCGAGAGCTGAAACACCTACGTTGTGATTAGCAGGAGGAAGGTTATCCGAGTGCAAATGCATAAGGTTGCCATGGTGTATTCATGTTAACACTGACACAACAGAAGCTAGAGTTATCAAAACTATCCTCAAAAGACATATTTATCACTTAAAGATTTGTACTTCTCTAAAACAAACAAGTCTGACATGCAATAATCCACTGTCTTCTAATGTATGCTTTATCTGTCATTAAAGTTTGTTGGAAAAAAAAAAACGGGAAGCCTGTTTGTTTTTTTAAAGATGTAACCAAAAAGCCATGCATTACTCGTTACTGACAGATGGACATACTATTCTTTCATGCATAGTTGAATTTTTTCACTTTTTAAAAATTACAGTATAACTGACACATTATATTAGTTTCAGGTGTACAATACAATGATTCAGTATTTGTATATGTTGCGAAATGATCACAGTAAGTCTATAAGCCCAAGTTTTTTAAGTAAGTCATTCTCTAATACATCTTTTAATTCCTTGGAAAATAAAATATGAAGTAAAATCCTCACCACATATCTTTAAACTAGATAAGCAACTTCTACCTGATTAAGAAACAAATATTAAAAAAAATAGATGCTCCATGATCACAGTGGTGTGGTAAATTTTAGAACATACTCTAAGTCCCGTATCTACTGCACAGTGACTTTCATGATGAAATAACAGTGCTAGTTACTCTGTGAGTGTGCTCAACACTTTGGGACAAATATTGTGCCTGGATCAGGCACAGGTGCTGTGTTAAAGGAAAGTGTGCCCAGAGTACCTCAGCTAGTTCTGAACATGAGTGATGAGCACATCACGGCTGAGATGAACGATCACCATCCGTACGCACTCCAACCTTTTTCAAAAAGGATACGACTGGATAGGGCAGACGCCTGGTGAGTCATGTCCCTGAAGGAGAGACGCTTCCTCTGCTGCTTGCTGGTGTGACACTTGGGGCCATCTGTGAGGGTGAGGCCCCAGCAGAGGGACGGCCACAAGCCAGAAGCATGGTTTCTGACTCCATGCAGCCACCACCAGCCCTGGCGTGGCTCACAAGGCTGTGGTTTGGGGTCTGTTACAGTAACCAGCCCCGGGTCCTATCTAATTTGCCCCAGGCACTGGTGCTGCCACCGTACAGCACCATGGAAGCAAGAAGAGCGGTGGGGCTGAGGCCCTGAAAGCTCAGCCAAAGCCTTGCCCCGGCCAAGAGAACGTGACCACACCCTCTCCCGCCAACAGGTACCTCAGGGGGAGTGGAGGGCATGGGAAGGTAGAGACAGGCTTTCTACCCTGTTTATAAGCCAGGGGTACTTAAATCGAAGGCACAGAGCCAAGGACAATCTATGGGTCAAATATGATCACAACAAACTTTGAGTAAATTTTTAGTCAAAGAATTTGGTTCTTTAGGAATTCACCTGTAACATATACACACTTCTGCATACCCTGTCATATTTTTAAAAAAGAAATCTATGTGAGTTTTTGTGTTATGCTGGAATCTTAATGGGCCAGTGGTAATCTTTCTCATATAAAGCCACTGGAATGTGATGCTATCTTCTGTAATGGAATATGGCCTGCTGTTTTGCTACTCCACTAATACTGGTTCTCATGCTATTAACGATGCACACCTCTCTCTAGTAGCATGGTAGCATACAGTCAAGGGGCTCGGGCTTTAAAATGTTTTCTTCTTGGCGATCTGCCAGAACTAGTCTGGCAGTCTTTGTAGTATAGAGCAGAGTTTAATTTTGTTTAGATTCAAGCTGAATACAGTTTTGTTTTGTCTTGAAAGATGGCTTACTTCAACAGTGGCATTTGAATTGAGCTAAGAAATTCCTAAGTTCCTTAGTTTCATCAACTTGTAACTGAGTTCTCACATAAACAGAGTAATAAAAATAAGACCTTTCAGAAGTGTAGAAGAAACATCAGGATTTGTGCACTGCCAAAGCATCTGTCTTATACCAACATCCCTACCTGGATACAGATAATTTGGCACAACACACCCCTCATTGCATCCTGTTCTTTAATTACAGGTTTGAGTTTGGTACTATGCCCTTTCCATAGCACAAGAAATGTTAAATAAAATATATCCACCTGACACATTTCATAAGTGATGTGTAAGTTCATGGCACACTGACACCTACAATTCCACTGTAGTCTGACTACTAAGAGCTGAATTCCTGCTAATTCAACCCAATATTAAGTCATCGTTACCATTTCACTCATTCATTGGGAAAAATAAAAGCATTTCATTTTTAAGCTCTGGAATTATGTCCTCCCCCTTTTAAATAAAAGTTTTCTTCTTCCTAAGGGATATTTGTCAGATGGGACAAACGTTTCTGCCCTTTCTTCAAAGTGTAATGTGTAGATCTGACCTGGAAAACAGGACTCAAAATATCTTTGTGGTTTCTTTTTCATTCTGACCAGAGTGGCTTTTCCAGCCTAACACTATCCCAAGGCAAGGCTATTCAGATCGTTCTAAGTTGGACTATCTCAGTGATCCCATATGAAAGACAGAAATGTGGGGTGGGTGCTCCAACATATTAGGAACTCTGTGATACTGTGACTTGCTTCAGAAATCAGGGAAGGGGAGGCCTTTTGAGGATTCTTATTTGCTATAGACCCTTCCAGACCACCTGACCGCCCTCTAATTGGAGACACGACAGGTATGAAAGGAGACAGGCAGGAATGGAAAGGCTACAAGGTAGCCAGTCACTTACTCTCTATTTTCAGTTTGAAGCTAGAAGAGGGGCCAGTACAGAGTAAGCCCTCAGAAACTACGTGTTAAATGGCGAATGACTGAACTAATCATGTCTCTTAATTATACTTTCAAATAGTGTATCTATCATTTCTTCATTTCTAACTCTATGTGTGTGACTAATTTATTCATTTTAAAACATTTTTATTGGTGGAATACTATAAACTGTGTGAGAAGAGAAACGCAACTGCTGCTCCCTTGGTGAGCGACTTACTTAACTGAAATTCCCTCAAGAGCAGAGACCACAGCACTGTACCCATGCCCAGTAAGGTACGTGAGCAGCAGAAATTCAAAGCTGTCTCCTCAATGGATGGAAGGATGGACAGGTGGACGCTACAGGATTCTTTCATCATGATGCTCAATGTAATGACACATTAGACTTTTGACTGAAATGACGAGGTTAGGAATAACATCCATATCACAAACAAGGGGACATTACAGGGCTTGGAACTCAGGTTGACAATTTTAACAGTTTTAAAAAATATTTCTTTGGCTGCATCACTTGATAGGTGATATAAAACATTTGAGGCTACTTTTGGCACCAGAGCTCCCAGCCTGGACTATGTACAACATCTGTGTGGTGCTTCCCAGTGTGTGATTTCCGTCTCTTGTCAAGCTTCAGGGACCTACACTGACAATGGGCAAGAATCCCCTACCCGCTCCTAAAGCCCTGTTGTTCAACGTGGGCCTGTTGTAATTAGGCTAACTGAAAGACAGCCAGACAGAAACAAACTGCTGAGCTAGTCTTTGTGGACATACAATTGTGACTTCACATTCTCCATGTGCAATGCTGTTGGTCTGTGGACTATCTCTTATAATACTAAATCTGGCACTCGTATTTGTTTAACTATTTAACCACAAAGGAGAGCAGAAGGGGATATTTTCCTATCTGCCTTCACATGTTTACATTCTCTCTCTCAATGTGTGTGTATGTATATCTTTTCCATGAATTGGTATCAAATAGCAATTCTAACTTGATAAAAAGTCCTTATTGAGATTAAACAAAATGGCAGCATGAGAAGTGAGACAGACATCTCCATCCAAAACCACATATAACATGAAAATACAACAAATACCACTGATCCTGAAAGAGTAACCAGGAAGAAGACTTCAACAGACAGCCTACATTTGGGAAAAAGCAGACCTCACAGAAAAGGGTAAAATAGCAAAGTCACAATCTGGCGGGACCCAGGCCCTTCCCCCACCTCAGCTCACTGGTGGGAGGAAGAGAAACAGAGCAGGGAGGGAGTAGAAGCCCAGGACTGCTAGGTACCCACCCCTGGACATCTGCTCCCGGAGTACAGACCCACATCACATGGTGCTCTGGAGATCAGAGGATTGGAAAGCAAAGACAGGTGGAATACCAGGAGAGACTGAGATTCCAGCTGCTTATGGAGAACAGGTACCCACAACCGGCAGCTCCAGAACAAAAGAAAGGCAGGTATTTAGAAAGACTTCCTGACAGCAAGAGGGCTGCTAAAGGGGCAAGGATTACACAGAGCTTGCTGCTAAGGAGAAAGGACAGGTGGACAAAATCATCCTGGCACACTCAGCCCAGCAGGTTGGGAAATTTAAGGAGTTTCACACACACTACATCCCCCTGGTTGGCAATGCAGCACCATAGCCCCACACTGAGAAACACAGTCTGCTACTCCTTCCTCCCAGCAGGCATGGGTTGGTAAACCTGCTACCCCAGCCATTGGGCCAGGCCAGCAGGAGGATGGCTCCACCTGTGGCAGCTACAAGAGCATAGTATAGAGGCCCCTCCCTGCATGCTCGGGCCACTGGCTAGGGAAGTGGAGGCAGGCACTGCAGATGGGAAGCAAGAAAGAGCTCTTTCCTACCAGCAGGCACTGGCACCACTTGCCTGTGTCCCCCATGATATCACTCCAGGGGCTAGCAACTCAAGAGAGTAAAGCTTCTAGGCCACCTCTACAAAGTTATTATTCTATAGCAATCATTAGAAATATGAAACGGTAAAAGAACCTGGTACAAACCAAAATCCCATTAATACCAGAAAGAGGGCTAAGTGAAACTGAAATCACCAGTCTTCCTGATAAAAATTTTAAAATGAAAATCATAAATATGCTTATGGAGCTACAGAAAAATATTCAAGAACTCAGGGAGGACTTCAAGAAAGAGAGAGAAACTTTGCCAAATACAGGATCTGAAATGAAACATATAATGGAGGGATTTAAAAGAAGATTAGATGAGGTAGAGGAGACATTAAATGAAATACAAACTAGAGAACAGGGATACAAAGAGGCTGGGGCACAGAGAAAAATGGATCTTCAGGAATGAAAGAATATTAAGAGAACTGTGTGACCAATTCAAAAGGAAGAATGTTCACATTACAGGGGCAGCAGATGGAGAAGAGAGAAAAAAAGGGATAGAAAATCTCTTTGACAAAAGAATTGCTGAAAACTTCCCCAATCTGGGGAAGGAAATAGTCTCTCAGGCCATGGAAGTGCACAGATCTTCCAACACAAGGGACCCAAAGAAGACAGCAACAAGACATAAAATAATTAAAACAGCAAAGATCAAAGATAAGGACAGAGAATTAAAAGCAGCCAGAAAGAGAAAAAATATCACATACAAAGGAAACTCAGCAGAAATCTTACAGGCCAGAAGGGAGTGGCATGATATATATAATGCAATGAAATAGAAGGGTCTTGAACCAAGACTACACTACCCAGCAAAACTATCATTTAAATTTGAAACAGGCATTAAACAATTTACATATAAGCAAAAGTTGAGGGAATTTACCTCACACAAACCATCTTTTCAATGTATTTTGGAGGAACTGCTATAGATGGAAGTGCTCCTAAGGCTAAATAGCTGTCACCAGAGAAAATAAAACCATCGAAAAGGAAGTAGACCAATTAATTACTAAGCAAATGAAAAATTAAATTAACTACCCACACAGTCATTGAAGGGATACACAAAGACTGCAGAATATGACACCTAATACATAAAGAATGCAGGAGGAAGAAAAAGAAGGGAGGAGAAAAAAAAACTTTAAGATTGTATTTGAAACAAGCATACTAAGTGAGTTAAGTTAGACTCTTAGATAGTAAGCAAGCTGCCCTTGAACATTTGGTAACCACAAATCTAAAGCCTGTAAGACAATAAGTACATATCTATTGAAAATCACCCTAAATGTAAATGGAAGGAATGCACCAACCAAAACACACAGGGTTCCAGAAGGATTAAAAAAAAAGACCATCTATATGCTGCTATAAGAGATTCACTTCAAAAAATACAAAGACTAAAAGTGAAGGGATAGAAAAAGGTACCTCATGCCAATAATAGGGACAAAAAAGCAGAAGTTGCAGTACTTGTATTAGACAAAATAGACTTCAAAACAAAGAAAGTAACAAGAGATAAAGAAGGACATTACATACTGATAAAGGGGTCAGTCCAACAAGAGGATATAACCATTATAAATATCTATACACCCAACATAGGAGCACCTACATATGTGAAACAAACACTAACAGATTTAAAGGGGGAAACAGAATGCAATGCATGTACTTTAGGAGACTTCAACACACCACTCACTTCAAAGGACAGATCAACTACACAAAAAATAAGTAGGAAGACAGAAGCATTGAACACATTAGGACATATGGACCTAACAGACATCTACAGAACACTTCACCCAAAAGCAGCAGGATACACATTCTTCTTGAATGCACATGGAACACTTTTGAGAATAGATCAGATACTAGGCCACAAAAAGAGCCTCAGGAAATTCAGAAGGACTGAAATTGTACCAACCAGCTTCTCAGACCACAAAGGTATGAAACTAGAAATAAATTATGCAAAGAAAACAAAAAGCCACAAACACATGGAAGCTTAACAACATGCTCCTAAATAATGAATGGATCAATGATCAAATTAAAACAGAGATCAAGCTATATATGGAGACAAATGAAAACAATAACTCAACACTGCAAAATCTGTGGGACGCAGCAAAGGCCCTGCTAAGAGGGAAATATATTGCAATATACACCTACTTCAAGAAAGAAGAACAATCCCAAATGAACAGTCTAAACTCACAATTAATGAAACTGGAAAAAGAAGAACAAATGAGGCCCAAAGTCAGTTGAAGGAGGGACATAGTAAAGATCAGAGCAGAAATAAATAAAATCGAGAAGAATAAAACATAGAAAGAATCAATGAAAGCAGGAGCTGGTTCTTGGAGAAAATAAACAAAAGAGATAAACCCCAGCCAGACTTATCAAGAAAAAAAGAGTCTACATATATAAACAGAATCAGAAATGAGAAAGGAAAAATCACTATGGACCCCACAGAAATACAAAGAATTATTAGAGAATACTACGAAAAATTATGTGCTAACAAATTGGATAACCTAGCAGAAATGGACAACTTTCTAGAAAAATACAACCTTCAAAGGCTGACCCAGGAAGAAATAAAAATCTGCAACAGACCAATTACCAGCAATGAAATTGAACTGGTAATCAAAAACTACCTAACAAAAAATCCTGGACCAGATAGCTTCACTGATGAATTTTATCAAACATTTACAGAAGACCTAAAACCCATCCTCCTTAGTTTTCCAGAAAGTAGAAGAGGAGAGAATACTTCAAAACTTATTCTATGAGGCCAGCATCACTCTAATACCAAAACCAGGCAAAGACACCACAAAAAAAGAAAATTACAGACCATAGCCCTGATGAACATGCATGCAAAAATACTCAACAAAATATTAGCAAACCAAATCAAAAAATACATCAAAAAAACATCTAACAAGATCAAGTGGGATTTATTCCAAGGATGCAAGGATGGTACAATATTCGAAAATCCATCAACATCATTGACCACATCAACAAAAAGGACAAAAACTACATGATCATCTCCAGAGATGCTGAAAAAGCATTTGACAAAATTCAACATCCATTCATGATGAAAACTCTCAACAAAATGGGTATAGAGGGCAAGTACCTCAACATAATAAAGGCTATATACAACAAACCCACAGCCGACATCATACCTAATAGCGAAAAGCCAAAAGCTTTTCCTCTATGATGGGGAACAAGACAAGGATGCCCACTCTCCCCACTTTTATTCAGCAGAGTACTGGAGGTCCTATCATGGCAATCAGACAACACAAAGAAATAAAAGGCAACCAGATTGGTAAGGAAGATGTTAAACTGTCACTGTTGTTTGTAGATGACATGATGTTGTACATAAAAAACCCTAAAGTATCCACTCCAAAACTACTAGATCTAATATCTGAATTCAGCAAAGTTGCAGGACACAAAATCAATAAACAGAAATCTGGTGCATTCCTATATACTAATGAGCTAGAAGAAAGAAATCATGAAAACAATTCCATTTACAACTGCATCAAAAAGAATAAAATACCTAGGAATAAACATAACCAAGGAGGTGAAAGACCTATACCCTGAATACTACAAGACACTCATGAGAGAAATTAAAGATACCAGTGAATGGAAACACATCCTGTGCTCATGGATAGGAAGAATTAATATTGTCAAAATGGCCATCCTGCTTAAAGCAATCTACAGATTCAATGCGATCCCTATCAAAATTCCAACAGCATTTTTTAATGAATTAGAACAAATAGTTCTAAAATTCATATGGAACCACAAAGACCCCAAATAGCCAAAGCAACTCTGAAAAGGAAGAATAAAGCCGGGTGAATTACACTTCCGACTTCAAGCTCTACTACAAAGCCACAGTAATCAAGACAATTTGGTATTGGCACAAGAACAGACTCATAGATCAATGGACCAGAATAGATAGTCCAAACATAAACCCACACATACATGGCCAATTAATATATGATAAAGGAGCCATGGACACACAATGGGGAAATGACAGCCTCTTCAACAACTGGTGTTGGCAAAACTGAACAGCTACATAATAAGAGAATGAAACTGGATTACTGTCTAACTCCATACACAAAAGTAAACTCAAATGGATCAAAGAACTGAATATAAGTCATGAAACCATAAAACTCTTAGAAGAATACAAGGCAAAACTCTCTTGAATATCAAGATGAGCAATTTTTTTCCTGAACATATCTCCATGGGCAAGTGAAACAAAAGCAAAAATGAACAAATGGGACTACATCAAGCTAAAAAACTTCTGTACAGCAAAGGACACCATTAGTAGAACAAAAAGGCATCCTACAGTGTGGGAGAATATATTCATAAATGACATATCTGATTGATGGGGTTGACATCCAAAATATATAAAGAACTCACATGCCTCAACACCCAAAAGCAAATAACCCAATTAAAAAATGGGCAGAGGATCTGAACAGATACTTCTCCAAAGAAGAAATTCAGATGAACAACAGGCACATGAAAAGACACTCCACATCACTAATCATCATGGAAATGCAAATTAAAACCACAATGATATATCACCTCATACTAGTTAGGATGGCTTACATCCAAAAGACAAGGAACAACAAATGCTGGCAAGGTTGCGGAGAAAGGGGAACCCTCCTACACTGCTAGTGGGAATGTAAATTAGTTCAACCATTGTGGAAAGCAATATGGAGGTTCCTCAAAAAACTAAAAATAGAAATACCATTTGACCCAGGAAATTCACTCTTAGGAATTTACCCAAAGAAAACAAGATCTCAGATTCCAAAGACATATGCACCACTATTGCAGACTTATTGCAGCACTATTTACACTAGCCAAGATGTGGAAACAACCTAAGTGTCCATCAGCAGATGAATGGATAAAGAAGATGTGCTACATACACACAATGGATTATTATTCAGCCTTAAGAAGAATATAAATCCTACCATTTGCAACAACATGGATGGAGCTAGAGGGTGTTATGCTCAGTGAAATAAGCCAGGCGGAGAAAGACAAGTAGCAAATGATTTTACTCATTTGTGGAGTATAACAACAAAGAAAAACTGAAGAAACAAAACAACAGCAGACTCACAGACTCCAAGATGAGACTACCAGTTACCAAATGGAAGGAGGTTGGCGAGGGAGGGAGAAGGGGATTAAGGGGCATTATCATTAGCACACAATGTAGCGTGGTCACGGGGAAGGCAAAATAGCACAGAGAAGACAAGTAGTGACTCTGCAGCTTCTTATGATGCTGATGGACAGTGACTGCAATGGGGTGTGTTGGGGGAGACTTGATAATATGGTTGAATGTCATAAGCACAATGTTGCTCATGTGAAATGTTTGTAAGATTGTATATCAATGATACCTTAATAAAAAGTGACTATTTAAAAAAAAAGTCCTTATTGACATTTCCCCAAAACCTATGAAACAACAGTGCCAAACAAATAGGAATTCTCAATTTGGAACATGAAGTGATTTTAAGTGAAGTTAGCTACTGTGGCTGACACACTCTCAGGTGGGTGCCATGATCCTGTTCTCCTGTTCACACCTTTGGGCAATCACCTCCCTTGGGGTGTGGCCAGGACCTGTGCCTTGCTTGTAACCAATACAACATGGCAAGGTGATGGGGTGCCCCTCCCCTGATTAGTTACGTTATACGTAACAACACAGTGTCTCTTTCTGGCTCGTACACTCACTCTAGGAACCCTCCTTGGTCGCTTGATGAAGTAGAGGCCATGGTGGGAAAGCCCACCTGGCAGGGGCTGGGCATTACCTTCTAGGATCTGGGTGGAGGGATTTAAGACCTGGGGGTGGCCTTTGGGACACAGGGGTGTCCTATAGCTAACAGCCAGGAAGAAGCCATGGTCCCACAACTGCAAAGACAGAAATTCTGCCACAATCTGGGTGAAGCAGCCACAACCCCTGATGATACTCAGTCCAGCTCATACTTTGACTGCAGCCTTGGAAGCCCAGGCACAGCTGAGCCCTGCTGTCTCCTGACACACAGAGACCAGTGAGGTGTGTATCGGTTTAAGACATTAGTGTGTGGTAATTTGTTGCACAGCAATAAAAATCTGATACCATTATTCATTTCAAAAAATGAGAGTTGTGTTCTGAAATAGTATTAATATAAATAAACCCCAGAAAATAGGCTATTTATTAAATATATCCTGTGTGAAAATTAAAATCTTTTAGGAAGGTATTTTTATAAATATTTCATAATTTTTATAAATACCTAGCAGCTTATATTTTATAAACAGATTCAAGAAAGAGTAACTTGGTCAAAGCTGCTGGAGTAGATAAGCTGGGAGAGGAGGTAGTCACTTTGCTCCCCCTCCTCTGAGTAAGTCTGTGCAAAGCGTGCAGTTGCTCTGGCAGACTCCCTGTTTCCCAGGCTTCTGTGAGGCTCAGGGTGGCTGTGCGACTGTATTTGTGCAAACAAATGTTGAGTGGAGGTAATGGGGCAACCAGGTCGTTCAAAAGAAAGCTGCTCACACACTCATCCTCATTCTCCCTGTCTCCTGGGGGCAGTCAGAGTGGGGTGAGGGCCTTTGGGAAAAGCAACGCAAGATATTTATAGTCAGAGCCATGTAACTACAGGCAAGGAAACCCCCTACCAAAACTCTGTGTCAAACATTAAGCTCTAAAGTCATTGTTCAGTGAGATCAGTTAATATTCCCCACATAAAGAAGAGCAGCACATGTTTTTATTATGCTAATCATTTGTGATCATGTGTAAGACTCACATTAGCATGCTGAAAGGCCCAGGCCTATGTGCTGTCTTTCCTCCTTTAAACCTGATGAGGTGACTTGCAAACTGGGCAACTAATTTAGCATGTAGGCCCAGCTGTAAACAACATAACAAAAGGCAGGAAGGATTCCACCTTAAAGATAAGACTGCATTTTAATACCCAGGAAGTTAAAAAGTAGGATTCTTAACTTATTCTTTAGCAAACAATACCTCAGCCCACCTTGGGGGCTGGGCAGGCGGCCTTGTTTGATATGTTCCCAGACCAAGACACAGGTATCTCAGGGAAAAATCAGAGCCGGAAGTTTCTTGTGTTAAGTTAATTCTAAATATTCAGGGACCACTTAACAAGTCCACAACCCCTAAGCCTTTATCCGGTTCCCAAAAATCCTCAACTGCCTACAAAACCCCTAGACAACGCACCACTACGGGCTCTCTTGTCCCCTCCTGGAGTGAGCCGGGAGCTCTGTCCTCTCACTGTATCTCTTAATAAAAGCCTCTCCCTGGCTCTCCTACCTTGGGTGTTTGCTAAGTTCATTCTTCGACTCCACAAACAAGAACCCCAGCATCACTGGTAGCCTTGAAAAAGCGAAAACTGAAACCCAACACCTTGAACTCAAAGGTAAAAGTTATGTGCCAAGGAGTCACCAGCCTAAGCCTATTTGTTCACCTTTGCCTTGTGAGCAGGAGGAAACGAACTTTTTCTTATTTAAATAAAAAATTTTCAGGGTCTTGTCACAGCAATTTAACCAACACTCCAACTGACAGTTTTCCACAGAGGCCACATTCAAAGCCAGGTATCTAAATCAAGGCCCATGCTTTCTTGCTCCTCCATGTCACACATCCTAAAGTATCTAATCATGTGACCTCTTGCTTTCTACAAATGTGAAAATCAAGACCACCTTGATTTCAAACTGGCCCCCAAAACATTCCTATGCCATAATTGTGTGTTTACATTTAAAACCTACAATATGTAACTTAAGTTCTATCACAAAGACTGCAACACATATCAAAACACACCACTTAACTATTTTTGCAACTAAAAGTAAAGCCCTTATACAAGTAATGATAAAAGAAGGTATTATAATAAGACATTAACCCTGATGAACTGGGGGAGGCCTCTGGGGCTATCACTGGCCTAGAGCTGACAGCCAGCAAGAAGCTGGCTTAAGTATTATAATACTAATGTAAGTATAATAATAGTAAGAGTAGGTTAAAAGGTTAACACTGCTCTTCAATATGTAAAAAACTGCGTAAGGCACAAATCCTTCTCCTAATTACCATATAAATCTGAATAATTTCCCAAAGTGCCATGATAAGAATTTTATAACATCCTAATGACAACTAGAAAACATTTTTTATACTAATTCTAGAATTGTAACCTATTTTAAGAAGATTGGAAAAAAAAAAATCATTCTTAACTAACTGACCAAATTTCTTTAGGCAATTAACAGTAACATCAGATGTTCCGTTACTGATGCGCAAAATATTAACTAGGAGTATGTCTCTTTAATTTGCCAACCTAAATTATCAATTTTATTTACATACGGATATTGAAAAAAAATGCTTTGCAAAACAAAAGCCCTGAAAATAACCTACTGTGCCTATCAAAGCTAATCCATTAGCACAGCAAAGAGGTTATAATTCAATCGAAATGAATTTGTTAGATAAAACAGGAGTAGGTAATATTACTACAGTTAAATGAGATAACAGGTGAAAAACAACAAGCATAGAACTGGAATCAAAACTGCTTTTCCTTTGCCTATAACACTGAAAGAGAAAAAGGCACATTCATTCATTCATTCTCTCTCTCTCTCTCTCTCTTTCTTTATTAAGGTATTATTGATATACACTCTTATGAAGGTTTTACAAGAAAAACAATGTGGTTTTACACTCATCTTTATTATTGAGTCCCCCCCATTCCCCATTGCAGTCACTGTCCATCAGTGTAGTAAGATAAGGCAGATTCTTTTCTGTTCTAGAGGAACCTATGGCTAACTAATGTGGACCTCCACAGAATATGAAGACATCTGTGGTCAGAAGGGCACCCAGGAGACAATGGTGGGAGGACCTGCAGGAAGGAGAATACAACCAGGCAGCTCTGGTGTTAATACTGTGATCAAAAGAAGAGGGATACTAAAACCACCAGCAAAGAGTTAACAAAATGGTAACAATAAGTCCATACCTATCAATAATTACTCTAAATATAAATGGACTTAATTCTCCAATCAAAAGACACAGAGTGGCTGGATGGATTAAAAATAACAGACCAAATCTTATGCTGCCTACAAGACACAGACTTCACCTTTATAGACACAAAAAGTCTCAATGTGAAGGATGGAAAAAGATATTTCATGTAAATGGAAAACAGAAGAGAGCAAGGATAGCTTTCAGATATCAGAAAAAATAGGCTTTAAGCCAAAAACCATAACAAGAAACAAAGAAGGTCATTATATAATGATAGAGAACTCAATTCATCAAGAAGATATAACATTTGTAAATATATATGCACCCAACATTGGAGCACCTAAATATGTTAAGGAAATACAAACAGACCTGAAGGGTAAAATTGATAACCATTCAGTAATAGTGGGCAACTTCATCAGATAAACACTGGACTTGAACCATACATCAGATCAAACAGACTGAGAAGACCTATATATGGAACATGCCACCCAACAGCAGCAGAACATACATTCTCCTCGAGAGCACATGACACATTCTGCAGCGCAGATAACAGGACAGGTCACAAAACAAATCTTAGCAAATTTAAAAGACTGAAATCTTACCAAGTATCTTTTCTGACCACAATGGCATGAGGGTAAATATCTATAACAGGAGGAAAGCCTGAAAGTTCACAAATATGTGGTAATTAAACTAAACACACCTCTGAACAGTGGGTTGAAAAAGAAATCAAAAGAGAAATAAAATATATCTTGAAACAAATAAAAATGTTAGCACAACATATCAAAACTTACAGAATGCTACAAAAGCACTTGTAAGTGGGAATTTTATAGCCATAGATGCCTACTTTATGAAATAATAAAGATCTCAAATAATCAACTTAACTTTACACCATAAGGAACTAGAAAAAGAGAAATAACATAAATCCAAAGTTAGCCTAAGGAAGGAAATAAAAAAGATCAGAGCAGAAATAAATGAAATGGAAACCAAATAGACACAGAAGAGATCAATGAAACTACGCAGAGACCAGCTCCACAAACCAGCTGAACCTGAGTGGAGTGGGAGTGAGGAGCTTGAGGAGAATACAGAAAAAGATACAGGAAAGACACAGAAACCAAAGCTGAGATCAGGAAGTTCACTGCCGGCAGACAAGTGACGCAGTTTATTTTCTGAGTACCACTTATATACACAAGCTCATAATGATGTCACTTCCAGACTGATTTCATATCGGTGATTTCATATCCAGTGATATCACCTCCTGGTGCCCAGATCTGGTGATGTCACCCCGGTGATGTCACTTCCGGGGTGACATCACATCTGACCCTTCACATCTCCCCCTTTTTACTTTATTAAAAATGAAGGTAATAGACAGATACAATAGAGATTATAGAAAGTCTTCCCTTAAATATCCTGTTTTTAACATAGCCCTTCCCTTAAATTCCCATAGTGAAAGATTTTTTAAATTTCCTGTAGTGAAACAGAAAAGTGAGATTATGACCACTGCCTAGTTCTCAATCTGAGCTGTGCATGGGCAGCGAAGCAGCCATAGGAGGAGGAGACTTCTCTCAGAGATGGTGAAGATTCAGGCCTCTGCAAAGTCGGGGGGCTGAGGATCTATGCCTCACCTCTCTTTGCCCCCAAGTTCTCTCCTGATGGCCCCCCTGTAACTGTGCCCGTCTTAGGTTGTTTCTCCCTTGAGGACTCTTACCTGTCTCTGGCTAACCAGCCATCCTCGGGGGCTAATCAGGGTGATGTGAGGTATGAGGATGGGAGAGAGGCAGCATCGGTTTTCTGTCTCCTTGGAGTTTTATGTCTCCATGGCCTTCACACTCAGAACCTGCTTTAGGGATCCCTTGCCAGCCAGCAGGGTCCTAGCTCAGGTAATACATTTTGAGGAATTCAAGCTATTTTTTATAATGTAAGATATACCTCCCAAAACAACAGGGTAGTGAAGTTCTAGAAAGGGCTTTGTTTGAGAAAGAAAGAGGGAGATAACAGAACCAGCAAACAGGAAGAAAGGTGAAAAGATTGGAAAAACCTCAGGGCAAAACTTAGGGCACAGCTGGGAACTCTCGCCTTCTTTCTTCAATTGAAGTCGTAGGTGATGTTGGGTGCCAAGGAAGCAGACTTCTGGGGTGGTTTTTATCCTTATTTTGGGAGCAGACCACTATATGATGATGTTTGACCAGCTGTTTGGGAACCCAGAGAGGACCTGGAGCAGACATGACCTCTCCCTAGATAAGCACCGATGCTGGCTTTTAGTTTTTTATCAGTTTAGGAATAATAAACTATAAATGACAAAAGACTTACAATTTACAGTGGTTTAAGATCTGAGGAGACTTAGTATAAAACAGTTGATATAAGGATATTTGAATATATCTGTAATAGAAAACATTTAATAAAATTTAGCATTATTTTTTTGACAGTGCTTTCCAGGTAATTAAGCAGGTAAGTATATGTCAGATAAATAAACTGAATCAGCCAAATAATTTTTCCAATGAGGAGAAAATATTTTTCTATTATGTTCCAGGACCCTCTGGACAACATCAGTTAACTAGAGGTAAAAGTACCTTTTTGAATTTGGTGTAGCAAAGTTGTCAAAAGAAAGTTTTTAGGATGCATGCCTAAATAGAATTATAGGTTATTATTAAATGGTACTTATTATTTAACCAGAATGACAATAAAAAGGTTTAAAGGCAAATACAGAAGGTTACACAGTTGCTGACAACACTTAGCTTACAGTCCTTTTAATATTAAGATCTTATTTTCTTTAGCCACAAAATCAGACAACACAAAGAAATAAAAGGCAACCAGACTGGCAAAGAAGAAGTTAAACTGTCACTGTTTGCAGATGACATGATATTGTACATAAAAAACCCTAAAGAATCCACTCCAAAACCACCAGATCTAATATCTGAATTCAGCCAAGCTGCAGGACACAAAATTAATACACAGAAGTCTGTGGCATTCCTATATACTAACGATGAACTAGCAGAAAGAGAAATCAGGAAAACCGTTCCATTCACAATTGTATCAAAAACAATAAAATATCTAGGAATAAACATAACCAAGAAAGTGAAAGACCTATACCCTGAAAACTACAAGACACTCATGAGAGAAATAAAAGAAGATACCTATAAATGGAAACACATCCCATGCTCATGGATACGAAGAATTAATACTGTCAAAATGGCCATTCTGCCTAAAGCAATCTACAGAATTCAATGCAGTCCCTATCAAAAAACCAACAGCATTCTTCAATGAACTAGAACAAATAGTTCTAAAATTTGTATGGAATCAAAAAAGACCCTGAGTAGCCAAAGCAATCCTGAAAATGAAGAATAAAGCTGGGGGGATTATGCTTCCCAACTTCAAGCTCTACTACAAAGTCACAGTAATCGAGACAATTTGGTACTGGCACAAGAACAGACCCTAGACCAATGGAACAGATTAGAGAGTCCTGATATAAACCCAAGCATATATGGTCAATTAATATATGATAAAGGAGCCATGGACATACAATGGGGAAATGACAGCCTCTGGACAGCTACACGCAAGAGAATGAAACTGGATCACTGTCTAACCCCATACACAAAAGTAAACTCTAAATGGATCAAATACCTGAATGTAAGTCATGAAACCATAAAACTCTCAGAAGAAAACACAGGCAAAAATCTCTTGAATATGAACATGAGCAACTTTTCACTTAATGCATCTCCTCAGGCAAGGGAAACAAAAGCAAAAATGAACAAAACGGGACTACATCAAGCCAAAAAGCTTCTGTACAGCAAAGGACACCATCAACAGAACAAAAGGAATCCTACAGTATGGGAGAATATATTTGTAAACGACATATCCGACAAGGGGTTAACATCCAAAATATATAAAGAACTTACACGCCTCAACACCCAAAAGGCAAACAACCCGATTAAAAAGTGGGCAGAGGATATGAACAGACACTTCTCCAAAGAAGAAATTCAGATGGCCAACAGGCACATGAGAAGATGCTCCATGTCGCTAATCATCAAGGAAATGCAAATTAAAACCACAGTGAGGTATCACCTCACACCAGTTAGGATGGCCAGCATCGAAAAGACAAGGAAAAACAAATGCTGGTGGGAATGTGGAGAAAGGGAAACCCTCTTATGCTGCTGGTGGGAATGTAAGCTAGTTCAACCATTATGGAAAGCAATATGGAGGTTCCTCAAAAAACTAAAAATAGAAATACCATTTGACCAGGGAAACTCCACTCCTAGGAATTTACCCAAAGAAAACACGTTCTCAGATTCAAAAAGACATCTGCACCCCTATGTTTACTGCAGCACTATTTGCAATAGACAAGATATGGAAGCAATCTAAGTGTCCATTGGTAGGTGAATGGATAAAGAAGAAGTGGTGCATATACACAATGGAATGCAAGAAACAAATCCTGCCATTTGCAACAATATGGATGGAGCTAGAGGATATTGTGCTCAGTGAAATAAGTCAGGCGGGGTAAGACAAGTAGCAAATGATTTTACTCATTTGTGGAGTATAACAATGAAGCAAAACTGAAGGAAGAAAATAGCAGCAGACTCACAGACTCTAAGAAGGGACTAGTAGTTACCAAAGGGGAGGGGTGAGGGAGGGTGGGTGGAGTGTGAGGGAGAAGGGGGTTGAGGGGTATCATGATTAGTACCCATGGTGTATGTGGGGTCACGGGGACCACAGTGTAGCACAGAGAAGACAAGTAGTGACTCTGTGGCATCTTACTACACTGATGGACAGTGACTGCAATGGGGTATGGGGGGGACTCGATAATAAGGGTGAATGTAGTAACCACATTGCTTTTCTTGTGAAACCTTCATAAGACTGTATATCAATGATACCTTAATAAAAAAAAAACAGTAAAAAAGAATAAATGAGGCATTTACAATACTGCTTCCTAAGAGCACTAGGTAGGAATTAAGTAAAAAAAAGAAAAAAAAAAGATCATTATTTTCTTAAGGATTCAATAAACAACTGTACTTAAGAACAAAGTTACTCTTAATACAATGCATTTTTATTCCTTATACCTTCTCTTATCAAAACACACATTCTTTGGCATACAGAAATGTTTTCCTTACTATATTAAGTAGTTTTAATTAGATTTAATTAGAACTTAAAACAATTTGGTACCTTAACGTTCAGTGAACACTGAAAAATGGGCCATTGTAAACTGTTACACTAGCATTCCTCAGACTGACACACTGATGAATACATTTTATCATTTTTGGAAATGTGCCTTACAGCACAATTTGTCACTGAGCATAAAATATGTCTATATAATTTAGCAAAACTTTAAGAATTTTGGTTACTACCACAAAAATTCTTAGGCTATTTGAAGATATACACAGTGTTTTACATTAATACACTATTACTATTAAGATGTTTGTTTGCCACACTTGTTTACTTATTTTTAGCAACCATGCTAGATTACTTACAAAACTTTCACCAAACATTAGACAAAGTTAAGCCTGTCTTTAAGCATCTTGAAAGATTTAACAGAAAATATCAACTTAAATGACTTTAAGTAAACTTAGACATCTGATAAGTATAAGGACATGTCCGTTTTAGTTAACCTTAAATTAGCATTAATGCTTAATATTTTTTATTAGAATTTCTGGAAGTTTTAGAATGCCCAATTTTTATAAGCACTTGTCTGTAAACTAGTTTTTATTAATACCATCCAGAGGTAGAAAAATATTTTTCATTTACACATTTAGACATACATAGAGACTGAGAGTAATGACTACAGTTAACATAAAAGAATACATAGACAGAAATTGATACAAAGATTTTCTAGTTACTAATATTCAATTGCAAAGTGATGATGCAATTATGGGCTGAGCTATTGTCTGTTTGCTAAAGAGTAAGTTAAAGATGGAATCTATCCTGTCTTCTACTATGTAGTTTATGCCTTGGCTTGCATGTTAAATTAATTGCCCAGTTTGCAGATTACTAGAGAGAATGAGGTAGATTTGCAAAGGGAGGGAGCAGGAGATAAGGAGAGGTTATTTTAGGCTCTCTAAGGTCAGCTAGCTCTGCCCTGGAGTCCTAGGTGCGTCATCATCATCCTGCTTGCCCGCCACGACCCAGATTCTTTCTGAATGTATTGCTGTTTCTTCTGGGTTAGTTTCTGCTCATATTTGGGAGGCAAAGATTCATCACTCTCTGAGGCCATGGATTTTAAAATGCCTCATAGCTAGTTACAGTCTGTTTAAAATTTTCAGCTACATAACGTTCTCTTCAAGAGGTTTATCTGGCAAACAGAAGGCTGCGGGGGAGGAGTCCAAACTTTCTTTCACTAAATTCTACAGGGCAAATGTTTCCACGGTAAAGTCCTGAGGCCCATGAAGGGTGAAGTGCCGTTTAAGTTGTTTGCCCACTTTTTGCCAGAGCTGTTTGTTTATGATTTCTCCTTCAGGAAACCAGGGGCAAGTATTTTGCACCAAAGTAAGAAAAGCATCTAATTGCTGGGTGTGTACAGCAATACCACACTACGAAGAGCAGTTTTAAGCATATGCATAAAAAATGACTGGTCCTTTGATATCCAGACTGACCCATAGCTATAGCTTTAAACGTACAAACAAAAATTTGAGGGTCCAACAGTCCTTTGATCCTTGCTATCCGAAGTTTTACTCCTGATGCTACTATTCCTGTACTACCTCTGGGACTTCACCAAGTCCATACCTTACAGACGTGCACCTATTCACCAATGAGAGCCACTCCTCACTGAAGGTGCCAGCCATGCACGCGAGACCTGACTCTTCTCAGGTCCCCTTCACTCTGTACTCAGGTCTGTGTTCGGGCACCACCTGTGGAGACCAGCTCCACTAACCAGCTAAACCGGAGTGGAGTGGGAGTGAGGAACTTGAGGAAAATACAGTGAGGAAAATACAGAAAAAGATACAAGAAAGACACAGAAACCAAAGCTGGGATCAGGAGGTTCACTGCCTGCTGATGGCAGACAAGTAATGCAGTTTATTTTCTGAGCACCACTTATTTACACAAGCTCACAATGAAGTCACTTCAGGACTGGTTTCATATCCAGTGATCTCATATTCAGTGATATCACCTCCTGGTGCTATCACTCCCTGGTGCCCGGATCTAGTGATATCACTTCCGGGGTGACAAACCATTAACTAGTTGTACTAAGAAAAGAAGTGTGAGGTCTCAAATAAGTGTTAGAAATGAAAAAGACATTACAACTGATAACACAGAAATACAAAGACTTAAGACACTGTGAAAAATTATATACTAACAAACTGGAAACCCAGAAATGAATACTTTACAAGAAACATATAAGACTGAATCAGGAAGAAAAACTGAACAGAATGATTACTACCAAAAGATTGAATCAGGAATAAAAAATGTCCCAACAAATAAAATCCTAGAATGAGAGGGCATCACAGGAGAATTCTACCAAACATTTAAAGACTAATGCCAACCCTTCTCAAGCTCCCAAAAAATGGAAGAGGAGGGAACACTTCCATCTAATCTCTGAAGGCCAGAATTACCCTGACACCAAATGCAGACAAGGATATTAGAAAAAAAAGAAAATTATTGGCTAATATCCCTGGAGAAGATAGATGCAAAACTCCTGAACAGTACATTAAAAGGAGCATCAAGTGGGAATTATTCCAGGGATGCAAGGCTGGTTCAACATCTCCAAACCAATCAGTGTGTTACACTAACTTAACAAAAGATAAGATAAAAACTATATGATCATCTCAACAGATGCAGAAAAAGCATTTGAAAAAATTCAACATCTTTTCATGATAGCAATTCTCAAAAAACTGGGTAGAAAGGGAAAGTAGCTCAGCATAATAAAGCAATATATAGCAAGCCCACGATTGTTATCATACTATGGTGAAATGCTGAAATCTTTCCCTCTAAGATCTGGAACAAGACAAGGATGTCCATTTATCACTACCTTCATCAACATAGTACTGAAAGTCTTAGAGTAATTAGGGGAGAAAAAGAAATGAAAGGTATCAAATCAGAAGGAAAGAAGTAAAACTGTATCTATCTGCAGATTATGTGATATTTTATATATAAAACCCTAAAGACTATACAAAAAAGAATAATCAATGAATTGAGTAAAGCTGCAGGATAAAAACTCAATACTAAAAAATCTATGGAGGGGGATTAAAGATGGCGGTGTGAGAGGAGAGAAAGAGGCTTCCTCCTAAAACTGGATACAATTAGAAAATTTAATTGGCGCAACTAATCCTGAGAGAGCAACAGGAAAGAGGACGCGTCAGACTGCACACACCTGGAGAAAAGAGCAGACCTCAGCGAACGGGGTAATGTACCAGAGCTGTGGCTCCCGGGACCTGAGCCCCTCCCCCACCCCAGCTCACCAGCGGGAGGAAGACAAATGGAGCAGGGAGGGAGTGGAAGGCTTTGGACTGCTGAATACCTGGCCCCAGAGATGCTCTGGGACCATGAACCTACATTTCATGGTGCTTTCATGAGACTTGCATGACTACCGGGTTGGAAAGTTAATACAGGCAGAGTTCCTGGGGAGACTGGGATTCCGGCTGCTTGTGGAAAGCAGGGATCCATATCTGGCTGCTCTGGGACAAAAACTTATACCTGTGTGACCGGCCCACTGGCTCAGGCAGTGGAGACAGGCACAGGAGCCTGGAGACGGGGAACAGCTCTTTCCTACCCCCAGTACCGCTCCCCTGTGACCCCTGACATTGCTTCAGGGGCTCAGCAGCTCCAGAATAGAGCTTCTGGACACTAGAGGGCGCCATATACAAACATGAAATGCCAAAGGAACCTTGTCCAGAGTAAAATTGTTAATACAAGTCCTGAGAAAGATTTAAATGATATGGACCTCGTGACTCTTCCTGAAAGGGAGTTCAAAATAAAAATAATCAACATCCTAATGGAGGTAAGGAAAGACATCCAAGAACTCAGGAATGAATTCAGATCAGAGATCCAATTGTTAAAGAACACAATGGAGGGTATTAAAAGCAGGTTGGATATGGTGGAGGAGACAATAAATGAAACAGAAATTAGAGAAGAGGAATACAAAGAAGCTGAGGCACAGAGAGAAAAAAGGATCTCTAAAAATGAAAGAATATTGAGAGAACTGTGTGACCAATCCAAGCGGAACAATATTTGCATTATAGGGATACCGGAAGAAGAAGAGAGAGAAAAAGGGGTAGAATGTGTCCTTGAGGAGGTAGTTGCTGAAAACTTCCCCAATCTGGGGAAGGAGATAGTCTCTCAGGCCATGGAGATCCACAGATCCCCCTACACAAGGGACCCAAGGAAGACAACACCAAGACACATACTAATTAAAATGGGAAAGATAAAGGATAAGGACAGACTGTTAAAAGCAGCTAGAGGCAGAAATAAGATCACATACAAAGGAAAGCCCATCAGACTTCTCAGCAGAAACCTTACAGGCCAGAAGGGAGTGGCATGATGTACTTAATGCCATGAAGCAGAAGGGTCTGGAACCAAGATTACTTTATCTGGTGAGATTATCATTTTAATTTGAAGGAGGGATTAAACAATTTTGAGATAAGCTGAGAGAGTTTACCTCCCACAAACCATCTCTGCAGTCTATTTTGGAGGGACTGCTATAGATGGAAGTGTTCCTAGGGTTGGATAGCTGTCACCAGAGGTAGTAAAATTACGGTAGGGAGGGTGGAGCAGCTGATTGTGAGGCAAATGCAAAATTAAATTGACTATCCCCAAAGCCAATCAAGGCATAGAGAAAAAGTATAGAATCTGATACCAAATATATAAAGAATGAAGGAGGAAGAAAAAGGAGGAGAAATAGAAAAGAACCTTTAGATTGTGTTTGTAACAGCATACCAAGTGAGTTAAGTTAGACTCTTAGATAGTAAGGAAAGTAACCTGGAACCTTTGGTAACCACGGATCTAAAGACTGAAATGGCAATAAGTACATACATATTGATAATCACCCAAAATGTAAATGGACTGAATGCACCAATCAAAAGACATAGAGTCACTGAATGGATAAAAAAACAGGACCCATTATATGCTGCCTACAAAAGACTCACCTCAAACCCAAAGGCATGTACAGACTAAAAGTTAAGGGATGGAAAAAGATATTTCATGCAAACAATAGGGAGAAAAAAGCAGGAGTTGCAGTACTAGTATCAGACAAAAGAGACTTCAAAACAAAGAAAGTAACAAGATATAAAGAAGGACATTACATAATGATAAAGGGCTCAGTCCAACAAGAGGATATAACCATTATAAATATATATGCACCCAACACAGGAGCACCAGCATATGTGAAACAAATACTAACAGAACTAAATGAGGAAATAGACTGCAATGAATTCATTTTAGGAGACTTCAACACACCATTCACCCCAAAGGACAGATCCACCAGACAGAAAATAAGTAAGGGCACAGAGGCACTGAACAACACACTAGAACAGATGGACCTAATAGACATCTATAGAACTTTACACCCAAAAGCAACAGGATACACATTCTTCTCAAGTGCACATGGAACATTCTCCAGAGTAGACCACATACTAAGCCACAAAAAGAGCCTCAGTAAATTAAAAAAGATTGAAATCCTACGAACTAACTTTTCAGACCACAAAGGTATAAAAGTAGAAATAAATTCTACAAAGAAAACAAAAAGGCTCACAAACACATGGAGGCTTAACAACATGCTCCTAAATAATCAATGGATCAATGAACAAATTAAAATAGAGATCAAGGAATATATAGAAACAAATGACAACAACAACACAAAGCCCCAACTTCTGTGGGATGCAGCGAAAGCAGTCCTAAGAGAAAAGTATATAGCAATCCAGGCACACTTGAAGAAGGAAGAACAATCCCAAAAGAATAGTCTAACATCACAGGTATCAAAACTGGAAAAAGAAGAACAAATGAGGCTTAAAGTCAGCAGAAGGAGGGACATAATAAAGATCAGAGAAGAAATAAACAAAATTGAGAAGAATAAAACAATAGCAAAAATCAATGAAACCAAGAGCTGGTTCTTTGAGAAAATAAACAAAACAGATAAGCCTCTAGCCAAACATATTAAGAGAAAAAGAGAATCAACACAAATCAACAGAATCAGAAATGAGAATGGAAAAATCACGACAGACTCCACAGAAATACAAAGAATTATTAAAGACTACGATGAAAACCTATATGCCAACAAGCTGGAAAACCTAGAAGAAATGGACAACTTCCTAGAAAAATACGACCTTCCAAGACTGACCAAGAAAGAAACACAAAATCTAAACAAACCAATTACCAGCAAAGAAATTGAAGCGGTAATCAAAAACTACCCAAGAAAAAAACCCCTGGGCCAGATGGATTTACCTCGGAATTTTATCAAACATACAGAGAAGATATAATACCCATTCTCCTTAAAGTTTTCCAAAAAATAGAAGAGGAGGGAATACTCCTAAACTCATTCTATGAAGACAACATCACCCTAATAACAAAACCACGCAAAGACCCCACCTAAAAAGAAAATTACAGACCAATGTCCCTGATGAACGTAGATGTAAAAATACTCAATAAAATATTAGCAAACCGAATTCAAAAATATATCAAAAGGATCATACACCACGACCAAGTGGGATTCATCCCAGGGATGCAAGGATGGTACAACATTCGAAAATCCATCAACATCATCCACCACATCAACAAAAAGAAAGACAAAAACCACATGATCATCTCCATAGATGCTGAAAAAGCATTTGACAAAATTCAACATCCATTCATGATAAAAACTCTCAACAAAATGGGTATAGAGGGCAAGTACCTCAACATAATAAAGGCCATAAACGATAAACCCACAGCCAACATCATACTGAACAGCGAGAAGCTGAAAGCTTTTCCTCTGAGATCGGGAACAAGACACTCTCCCCACTGTTATTCAACATTGTACTGGAGGTCCTAGCCACAGCAATCAGACAAAACAAAGAAATACAAGGAATCCAGATTGGTAAAGAAGAAGTTAAACTGTCACTATTTGCAAATGACATGATATTGTATATAAAAAACAGTAAAGACTCTACTGCAAAACTACTAGAACTAATATCGGAATTCAGCAAAGTTGCAGGATACAAAGTTAACACACAGAAATCTGTAGCTTTCCTATACACTAACAATGAACCAATAGAAAGAGAAATCAGGAAAACAATTCCATGCACAATTGCATCAAAAAGAATAAAATACCTAGGAAGAAACCTAACCAAAGAAGTGAAAGACCTATGCCCTGAAAACTATAAGACACTCTTAAGAGAAGTTAAAGAGGACACTAACAAATGGAAACTCATCCCATGCTCTTGGCTAGCAAGAATTAATATCGTCAAAATGGCCATCCTGCCCAAAGCAATTTACAAATTTGATGCAATCCCTATCAAATTACCAACAACATTCTTCAACGAACTGGAACAAATAGTTCAAAAATTCATATGGAAACACCAAAGACCCCGAATAACCAAAGCAGTCCTGAGGAAGAAGAATACAGTGGCGGGGATCTCACTCCCCAACTTCAAGCTCTACTACAAAGCCATAGTAATCAAGACAATTTGGTACTGGCACAAGAACAGAGCCACAGACCAGTGGAACAGATTAGAGACTCCAGAAATTAACCCAAACATATATGGTCAATTAATATTTGATAAAGGAACCATGGACATACAATGGGGAAATGACAGTCTCTTCAACAGATGGTGCTGGCAGAACTGGACAGCTACATGTAAGAGAATGAAACTGGATGAGTGTCTAACCCCATACATAAAAGTAAACTCCAAATGGATCAAAGACCTGAATGTAAGTCATGAAACCATAAAACTCTTAGAAAAAAACATAGGCAAAAATCTCTTGGATGTGAACATTAGCAACTTCTTCATGAATATATGTCCCCGGGCAAGGAAAACAAAAGCAAAAATGAACAAGTGGGACTATATCAAGCTGAAAAGCTTCTGTACAGCAAAGGACACCATCAATAGAACAAAAAGGTACCCTACAGTATGGGAGAATATATTTGTAAATGACAGATCTGATAAAGGCTTGACATCCAAAATATATAAAGAGCTCACACTCCTGAACAAACAAAAAGCAAATAATTCAATTAAAAAATGGGTAGAGGAGCTGAACAGACAGTTCTCCAAAGAAGAAATTCAGATGGCCAACAGACACATGAAAAGATGCTCCACATCGCTAGTTATCAGAGAAATGCAAATTAAAACCACAGTGAGATATCACCTCGCACCAGTAAGGATGGCCACCATCCAAAACACAAACAAAAAATGTTGGTGAGGTTGCAGAGAAAAGGGAACCCTCCTACACTGCTGGTGGGAATGTAAATTAGTTCAACCATTGTGGAAAGCAATATGGAGGTTCCTGAAAATGCTCAAAATAGACTTACCATTTGACCCAGGAATTCCACTTCTAGGAATTTACCCTAAGGATGCAGAACTCCAGTTTGAAAAAGGGAGATGCACCCCTATGTTTATCATAGCACTATTTACAGTAGCCAAGAAATGGAAGCAACCTAAGTGTCCATTAGTAGATGAATGGATAAAGAAAATGTGGTACATATACACAATGGAATATTATTCAGCCATAAGAAGAAAACAAATCCTACCATTTGCAACAACATGGATAGAGCTAGAGGGTATTATGCTCAGTGAAATAAACCAGGCAGAGAAAAACAAATACCAAATGATTTCACTCATCTGTGGAGTATAAGAACAAAAGAAAAACTGAAGGAACAAAACAGCAGCAGAATCACAGAACCCAAGAATGGACTAACAGTTACCAAAGGGAAAGAGACTGGGGAGAATGGGAGGGTAGGGAGGGATAAGGGTGGGGAAGAAGAAAGAGGGTATTATGATTAGCATGTATAATGTGGGGGGTGGGAGAAAGGGGAGGGCTTTGCAACACAGAGAAGACAAGTAGTGATTCTACAACATCTTACTATGCTGATGGACAGTGACTGTAATGGGGTTTGTGGGGGGGACTTGGGGTTGGGGAGAGCCTAGTCAACATAAAAAAAAAATCTTATGCACTTCTATTTACTACTAATAAGCTATCAGGAAAAGAAATTAAGAAAACAATCCCATGTATAATTGCATTGAAAAGAATAAAATACCCAGGAATAAATTTAAGCAAGGAGATGAGGGAGCTATATATAAAAAACTACAAGACTATGATAAAAGAAATTGAAGACAGTGCAAACAAATGGAAAGATATCCCATGTTCATAGACTGGAAGAATTAATATTGTTAATATGTCAATACTAACTAAAGCCATTTATAGATTCAATGCAATCCCTAGCAAAATTCCAATGGCATTTTCCACAGAATTAGAAAAAAAGAATCCTAAAATTTGTATGGAAACACAAGACTTTGAAAGAAGGAATCTTATAAAGAAGAACAAAGCAATCTTAGAAGAATAAAGCTAGAGGCATCATGTTTCCTTATTTGAAACTATACTGCAAAGCTACAGTGAACAAAATAGCATGGTATTGACAAAAACAGACACACAGATCAATAGAATAGAGAGTCCAGAAATAAACCCATGCAGTCAATTAATTTATGACAACAGAGACAAGAATACTCAATGGGGAAAGGATAATCTCTTCAATAAATGGTGTTAGGAAAACTGGGCAGCCATATGCAAAAGAGTGAAACCAGATCACTACCTTAAACCATATACAGAAAGTAACTGAAAATGTACTATAGACTTGAACATAAGACCTGGAACTATAAAACTTCTGGATGAAAACATGCCATTCCTAGACATTGGTCTTGGTGATGATTTTGTAGATTTGATACCAAAAGCAAAGACAAAAAGAGCAAAAATAAACAGTGGCCTACATAAAACCAAAAAGTTACTGCACAGCAAAGAAAACCATCACCAAAATGAAAACAACCTATAGAATGGGAGAAAATATTCACAAACCACAAATCCATAAGAAGTTAATCTCCAAATTATACTAGGAACTCCTAAAACTGAAAACCATAAAAAACAAATTAAGTCCACTTAAAAATGGGCAAAGAGCCTAAATAGACATTTTCCAAAGAAGACATATAGATGGTCAACAGGTACATGAAAAGGTGCACATCATCAGGGACATGCAATCAAAACCCAGTAAGATATCACCTCACATCTGTTAGAATGGCTATTATCAAAAAGACAAAAATGGCAAGTTGTGGCAAGCAGGCAGAGAACCCTGCACACTGCTGGTGATGATGCTGGCGCAGCCCACTATGGAAAACAGTACGGAGGTTCCTCAGGAACTTAAAAATTGGACTACCTTTTGATCCACCAATCACACTTCTGAGTATATACCCAAGGGAAATGAAATTATTATCTTGAAGAGGTACCTACATTCCCACATTCACTGCAGCATTAGTCAAAATAGCCAAGGTGTGGAAATAACTGAAGTGTCCATCAATGGATGGATGGATAAGTAAAATGTGGTATATACATATAGAAAATCATTCAGCCTTACAATAAGAAGTCCTATCATTCGTGACAACACAGATGAACCCAGAGGGCATTATGCTAAGTGAAATAAGCCAGACAAAGACAAATATGGTATGGTATCAATTACATATAGATTCTTTAAAAAGAAAAAGTCAAAATCATAGAAACAGAGTGTTAGAAAAGTGGCTGCCAGGGGCTAGGGGACAGGAGAAATAAGGGTAGGTTGGTAAAAATATACAAACTTTCAAAAGAAGAAGATGGCCTGAGGATCTAATGTAAAATATGGTGACTGAGGTCACAGTGTACTGTATATTGGAAATTTGCTACAACAGAAAAATGTTCTCAGCAAAAAAAGAAAGGTAATATGTGAGATGACAGGTGTGTTAACTGACGGGAATCATTTCAGTATATATTGCAACATCACATTGTTACACTTTAAATACCTTAGTCAATTACACCTCCTAAAGAAGAGGAAAGCAGATCATACACATATTTTTTTAAAAGGGATACTGCTTCTGTTTATGATCATGAGCTTTTCAACAAAGGAAGTAGATGTCGGTGTATAAGAAGACAAAAACCATGGAAGTAAACATTGATAAGAAGGTGACTGTCTTCTGTAGATGATGGGATTTTCTGCCCATGCATTAAAAATGTGATGCAGGAAGGACAATAACTTCTCAATGTGAAAAAAAATCCTAGAGCAGGTGCATAACCCATGGACTCCACATGGTCCAGCTGTGCGGGCGGCCACACTTCAACTCTTACTTTACTCCTCCAGTGGCCTAGCTTGTAGCTGAATGACCAACATCTCCCACCTACCCTGGGGCAGGTGGACTGGAACCCTATCCTGTAAGATAAAGTTGCAACACAGAAAGAGGAAGGACAAACGAACAATCTGATGTTAAGTAAGGCTTGTTAACGTCTTGCATCAAACAGGCACGAACCCTGGAATTTCTTCCTCACCTGTCAGATGTCCTCTCCTATCACTCCTCCTCAGCCTGCTCTTATAACTGGTCAGAAAACACAATAGGTTCGCTCCCGCTCCTTCACGTCTTTGTCCCCGCTTTTCTCTCCGCCTCCGACACGCTTCCCTCAGAGATGTCTACAGGGGTCACTGCCTCGCTTTCTTCAGTTTCTGTTCAAATTACATTTCATCGATGAGGCCTTCTCTGAGGATGAAAAAAGGCCACTGCCTCACCCAGGGCTGATGCTGGGCATCCTCGGGGGGCTGCTGTCCCGGCCCAGGCAGCTGGGCATCCCGGGGTCCCTGCTCTTCCTCGCCCCCCGCGTGGAGGGCCATGCGTGCGCACAACCAAACGTGTCCTCTGGCTTGGTGGGGGCCTGGTTCCCTGCCTCTCTCCCCATGTATCTGATTGGTCTGCTCTGCGGATTTCCTAGCGGAGTGGCTGAGGGGGAGGTGATTAATGGAGGTGGGGGCTGAGAACACTTGCTGAATATTTTCAGAATATTATCCCAGTTACAAATGAGATTTTACTGTGCCCTTAAAGTCTTCACAGAGACACCCTGGTGAGGCTGCTCTTCCTTCAGCCACCCCGGAGCGCTGGCTACCTGCCAACAGCCGGGCCTGCATCACTCCTTCCGGGAGCGTGTGCTCCCTCCTCCTCGCATAGGGGTGTGCACACAACGGTTGCATATAGGCTCAAAAATTACCCACCTTTCCAAAATTCATGGAACAGCCACAGCCCTGCTACAGAGGGGAGTGTTCAGGGATGCTGCCCTTGAGGCCACACACTCAACTGGGAAGACAGACACTAAATAAGGGGTCACGCAGATGGTTACAATTTGGCAACAGCCACGTGAAACTGTGCTTGGCACTGGCCAGCTCTATGACAGTCGCCAGATCCCATGACCTCCCTAAACGCTTATCTTGAGCAGTTGACCTCCATCACACCCACCTCAGGGGGTTCCTGTGTGTGTTAAACAAGAGAAAGTACGGAAGCTGCCATGTTTTGGTCCTTGAGGATGGCTCAGGTTACCAGCTATGATCATAACCCTTCGCAAGCAGGGAGCATACCATGCCCAAGTGTACCTTGTGCCTAGCACAATGTCCTCAATACACACAAAAAGAGAATTTAAAAAAATAGAAAAATGAGAGTCAAATTAATGTAACTTAGACACAGTTGTTATCTATTAAGTACAAATTTTCTTTCTATAATTAACTAGTTTTGATAATCACTAAAATTATGAAGATGTTAGCAAATAGGTAAAAAAATAATTTGTTGACTACACACACACACACACACACACACACTGAAGAATGCATGACTCTTAGGCAGTTTATTCTCTATCACATTATTTCATTCCAGCAATTTGTTAAATCTGGTATCTGCACAGTAACACCTTCATTTAACTGGCTCTTACCTATAGACCTTCACCTAATAACTTTAAAGATATTTACTCAATTTCCTTGGTTTTAAATAATTGCTACTTTCCAAACTTATTTTCTAATTTGCATGGTGAAAAATTTGTCTGGACCATATTAGAAAGTCCACCCTATTAATTTTCCTTTCTGTTACCTAAAATGTACAGAAGCTAGACATGTACAATTAGGAAATATAACTAACTAAGGGTTATGCTCCTGGTAAGATGAAATTCAGTTAACAAAGATGGTCAAAAAACACCTTCAGCTCCTGGGATCCATAATAACCCCCTCTCCCCCACCAAAACACACATTCCCTCTGTAATACTGTGAAGGCATTCCAGAAGTTTTTTAAGCAATGGCATATTCTGAAGTATAGCCCAGGGCTTGCAGTAGTATGTCATCTGTAGGTCATGTTAGTACCTGTATTTTGTACAGACTAACTGACAGAAGTAAAATACATGACTGAGCCACTGAAATTACCAGGGTTGCCTGCTTTTCTATCACTGTCATCAATCCTAATTTTCTCATCTGAAGAATTTTCAAAATTCCTGATGCAACAGCTTTTAGCAATTTCTTATAAAAAAGACACTGCTGTACTTATGGCTGAAATACATGGAAAACCTGTGTGATGCCAAACAGGTACATATTGCTGCAGTTCAAAAAAGTGTCAGATAAAAGTAAACTAGCCATTTGTAGTTACAACAAAAAAGCAGCAACTAAATATTATTCTAATTCTTCATATAAAAATAGTATCAACTGGCATTATTTTATAATGTAACAATAACAGGAGCTATATATGGGCTTTCTTCTATTCTCATCTCCTTAGTTTGAAAGCTCCAGGTGTAATCCTCATGGGGTCAGCTGTGAGTGATGGCTTGTTTAGGGCTGCAGTGCACTGAAGGCCTTAGAATTCCTTCTAATCTATAGGTCACTAAGATACATCACACCCCACATAACAACAGCCACAACACCCTTTGCAAGATAATTGATCTCTAACTTGCAGAGCAATTCAGTCTCCTCCTTCACTGGCAGGAGTCGAGCTCACCAAATGTGACCCATCACACCCTTCCTGCTCCAAGGCTACGTTATGCCAGTACTCACTCTTTTCTTAAAAATTCAGAATTATCTTATTTCAAATAAGTCAGCTTAGCAGCATCTAGTGTTACTCTACTTTCTTTCATTTTCAAGAAAATACTGTGCTTTTTTTTTCTAAGATAAAACTTTTCTAAGATAAGTTAAGGAGCTGAAGGTAATACATATTAAAGAAGGCAATGGAGTGCTCACTTTTATAATTAAATATATTGAGAGTGTAAAGGCACCAAGATTAATGTCTCATACGTTAATAACGTGTGGTCACTGAAAGCAGAAGGGCACAAATCTGTCATAATGGTCCTTAAGTACTAGCCACACATTATTACGGGGACCTCTCGTGGCCTGGCAAATGGCCACATATTATTCTCCAAAATCTTTTCATGTAGTTCTTAATTCATTTCAATTCAAATGCAGTATGGGACTGGCTCAATATTTTAGAAGACACAATAAGTTTTAAGAGGGAAAACAAGTTCCAAAAAGTGGTTATAAAATAAATGTAAACTATCATTTAACTTACAGACCTCCACTGCTTTCATTTCAAGAACTTAGCACTGTGAAAGGCTTGTTTAGACTGTACTTTGGCTTAAGAGGGAAAAAGTTATTGCTGAAATTGTATAAATCATTTCAAATACTGTTTGATTTTAACTTTTAAGTGTCTAAGAGTTTCTATATGTTCTGAGAAAGTTTGGTTCACTTTTCACTCTCCATAAATCAGCAAGTATTTCAAAGCTTCTCTGAGACACAGAAAAATACACACATGTGAAAAGAATGATTGCATCATTAAGTTAAGGAGCTGAAGATAATACATATTAAAGAAGGCAATGGAGTGCTCACTTTTATAATTAAATATATTGAGAGGTGTAAAGGCACCAAGATTAATGCCTCATACGTTAATAACGTGTGGTCACTGAAAGCAGAAGGGCACAAATCTGTCATAATGGTCCTTAAGTACTAGCCACACATTATTACGGGGACCTCTCGTGGCCTGGCAAATGGCTGTCCTTTAGGAGCAGGGATCACCCTCAAAAGGCACTGGCAAAAGCACGCTGGACATACAAAGGTATCCCATCCTTTTTAATGTGTAAATCTGCTTTTCCTGCTCTCACCCAACCAACATGCAACTGATAAAATTATCTTTCCTACATGCCATTTTAATCATTTAAATTCTCCATCAATAGTCATTTCCGATGCTGACAATACTACTACTACTTAACATTTGTTTTGTGTTTACTATGCGCCAGGCATTGGGCTAAGTGCTTCGGACATACATCATTCATTCCATCCTCACAATAACCGTATGGGTTAGGCAGCGCCATCTCAGAGGTGAAGGTCCGATGATTAGCGCTGTGGTCTGGGCTGTCTGATTCCAGCACTCTGACTGCCATACGGGGTTAACTTCCCCTCCTCAGAGGGGCTATTTCCCTCGGCGATTACTCCCCTCCATGAAACTCCAGCTCACACAACCCGCCTCCACAAATGACTTTCTCACTCCTGTCTTTGTAATTTGAATATGTGACTCTCTGTCCTGGAATGTTCTCTTCTCTCAGACACACATACTAGCCCTCTTTCAAATCATTAGTCAAACTAGGAACAGTCCTTTAAAACCATAAACAAATCAAGGATGTTCAGTATCGCCATTATTATTTAGCATTATTTTGCAATTTCAAGCCATTGAACCAGTCAAGGACATGTGGAAGTATATAAATATTGGAAAGGGGCAGCAAAAATATTATTTATATAAGTTATGAGATATATGATGTACATGTATCTCTATGTAAATATATGTTTATAGAAAGAGACCTATCTGGAAAACCCACAAAATCCAGTGAATAAATATCAGAAACAGTAAGCATTAAGAATGTCACCCACAAAATCAACAAACCAAAATAAAAGGCTTTCTATGTACCAATGATGAACCAGATGGAAAAGGGAGGGGGAAATATACACCCATTCGTAAGAGCAAAAAAAAAGAAACACTCTTAGAACAGGAATACATTTCACAACATGTATGAGGGACTTTCAAGAACATTATAAATACATGACAGTATGATAGGAAGAGTGGAGCGAAGGCACCTGTATTAAAAAAACAAACAACAATCAACAGAAAAACACAAATGATTATATACCTTGGGTAAGGACTTCTGAAATGAAAACTTACAAACAACTCTTGTTGTATATGAAAACTTAGCAGTCACAGAGGAGGCCTTTTCAAATCTTTGGGGAAAAATGGGTTATTCAAAAATCAATTAGAAAACCTAATGCCAGTTCCAAATCTCATACCTGACACCATCATGAACTCAAAGAGTCAAAGATTTAAAAGTGAAAAAAACTGTAAGAGTACTAGAAGAAAATCTGGGCAAAAATTTAAATCCTGTTAGGCTACCAAGTTCTTTGTAAGCATGAGAGAACTTGAAAGAAAAGTCTGGTAGATTTAACTAAAAACAAGTTACAAAAACAAACCATTCTGAATGTGAAAAATCATAAAAGAGGCCAAAAGATAAATATCAAAATGGGGAAGATATTTATGACAAAAAGGATAAAAGGTTAACATTGCTATAAAAATCGGTAACAAAAACATCAACAAGACGGGAAAGACAAAAATAGGCAATTCACCCCCATCTCCTGTAGAGATGGTAAATGCCATAGGGGAAGATGTTGACTTTACTTGTAATAAAAAATATGCAAGCAAAAATAAGTTACAGAAGTTGTGGTCTAGATTGACAACTTAAAATCAAATCAGTAATCAGGGTGGTCAAGGGAAACTATCTGGATCTTAACTCGCAACATGTACTGGAATAAAAATTGTAAATGTACCTATCTTTTAGCCCAGCAATCTCACTCTTAGGAATCCATTTTAAGGATAGAGTAGTCAAGTGTACAAACAGACATGCACCCACAGGGCCTGCAGTCCTCTTATGATATTAAAAAATAGGTCCAGAACTTGAACAAGAGCTGGGGCCAGGAGGATCAAGCTCTGAGGCAGAGTTTCAGAGTTAGGGGAGGGAATGAGTACCAAATGGGCTTGGGAAAGCACACCAGAGGTGAAGCAGAGGCCACAGTTTGGCATGCAGATAAGTGTCAAGCATATTGTCTGCTCTGCACAAAGGATCAACATATTGTGCCTGGCATGCAATAATAAAAGCCCTTGGAAAATGATGAACAAAAATTTACAAAGTCTAAACTACATTTCATGGGGGATTAAATTAAATCCTAGTAAAAGACATGTAAGGCTTCAAGATGATTTGGCAAAGGGACTCACATTACATACTCAGTTTCAAATAAGTTCATTCATTTCTATTTATTAATGTGTGTATAAGTTTTATGCAGGCAAAGAATACAAATTCACTTTATGGTCTCCACCGTGGCACTTCTGCAGAGTGCACTGCAGCAAAGACCTGCCCAATGCTGCCAGGAGGCTGGTTCTCACCTCACAAGCCATTTCTTTTAGGATGCACCTGTTCTGAGGCAAGAGTGTTTGCATTCTCAACCTCCAAGATCACTTAAAGAAGAGAGGGAAAGTATTTAGGCTCCAGGGCAGTGGATTTTATAGCCAGAGCTAAAGCTGTGGGGAAGGGGAAATTCCACTCTGAGTGTAATTTAAGCTTAGCCCTGATACTTCATCTCAGCTGGGCTGCCCAGGCACAGAAAAGGCCTACATCATCACTGTCATTTCAGTTACCTGGACCTCTTAAATAGTACAGAGGGAAATGAATGCCTATGTCACTGGAAGCCAACTGAAAGTATGTGTGTTGGTGTGTGTCTGTCTTAACACCTCTGATTTTATAAGGAATACATTCTCATTATACAAAAACTGGAAGATAATGAAAAATACAAAAAAGAAAATGAAACCCTGAATCTATGACTCTGTGACAAACATTTATTAATACGATAAAGTTGTGTTTGGTTTGTTTTCTAAAGACGAACTCACACTATCTACAATTTTATACCCATTTTTCACTAACCTGAGTTTGCGAACATTAATGGGTGTATACTATTTCATATGGACTACAACAGGATATGCTAGTTACGATTCCAATAAATGGACCCTAAAATCTCGGTGGCTTCCAACAACAAAGATTTGTTCCTTGAGTACGTGCCCTCTCGGGTCAGCAGGCGCCTCTTGCGTCATCAACACCAAGGTCCCCATGCTTTTGGGGTCTCTGCCATTGCAATGTCACTGGCTGCTGGGCCAAGGAGAAGGAAATGTGGATAATTGCATAGTAGCTTTTACAGGCCACAGCTGGTAATGAGACACTTCTGCTCCATTTCTTTGGTCAAATCAAGTCACAAGGTCACAATTAATGGTATGAAGCAAGGAAGTGCAATTTCACATACCGAAGGTAGCTGTGGAATGCTCTTGAATGGGCGGGCATTCAGAGGGGCCTGATGACCGGCACAGGGGCACGGCATGGTATGCTCACCCATTCCTTGAATGTGGGACTCTACAGTTTTTTTGTGAATGTGATTATCATGCATAAAGCTGTATTTGTTTTCTCTTTACTTCTTTGGGACAAATTCCTAAATGTCACCTTATCGGCTGAAGAGGTATGTAAGGTCTTCACGGTCTTGATCTCTTCTTCCAAACCAGTTTATACTCCTATGAACAAATGTAAAAATACTGATCTCAGTGGATCAGTTCTGCACTAGAGTGTTGTCTCTTTGTAAAATACTTACTAATTTTAAAAGTGGGTGTGTCATCTGTTATCCCAGTTGGACATTTTTTGAGTGCTAGGGAAGTCAAACAATTTTTCATATGTATATTAATCATTTAATTTCCTCTTTTGTGACTGACCCTTTTATGCTCTTTTGTCCATTTTTCTATGGGGGAGTATTGGGACTTTGTTGTTATTGAATTTGTATGTACTCTTTATAGAGAAACAATGCAAACCATTTGTCATAAATGTGTTAATTTTTAAAAACCAGTTTGCTTGCCTGTGAATTTTATTCATGTTTTCTGAGAGAAATCCAAATTTTTGTCATCATAGCTATTAATCTCTGTTCTCATTTATGATTTCTTCCATTTCTTTTTAATTTTCTATCCTTTAAATGAAAAAAGATATCTTTTTAATGGCTTATTTTTTTCTATTTAAGTGCTTACTCCATCTGGAATTTACTTTGTGACAATAAATTAATAACAGAGACCTCCAGTCCAAAAGCCAGGTAATACATTTACTAATTCTGCCTGTGGCACCTGAGGCAAGTACTTAACCCTCCTGCTATCCCGCCCCTAGGACACAGCTTCAAAGTCACAAAGCTTCTTAACTTCACTGCAAAACTGAATGCACATCTGAGCTTCTGCTATTGCCTAGAGTATCGGGTATAAATAATAAACAGAAATACTGTACTTGTGTTTTGCACACTAATGTGAAAACATGTCTCATTTTTCATCCATTATGATGGATTTGAGCGCTCCTCATCCAACTGCCACGTGCTCTGGGGAGACCAACCCTTCCCTGGCCTCTACTGGCAGCCGTCAAGGGGGGAGGCTCCTCGCCCCCGTCCTGAGACCATCTGCCTTGCATGTATCAGCCACCACAGAGCGCTCTGCACGCCCATAGCTCTGTGTATCCTCGTTCTGGCCTCTGCTTTCTGTATTTTCACTTGCCCCCCTGTATTTTCACTTGCCATCTTTCAACGTGCCCTTTGCTCTCTGGTTCTAACAAACCTGGATCTCTGCTGAGGATCTTACTCCTCCTGCAACTTTTCAAACCCTTTGTGGCACTGAGCTTGTAATTAATGGGTGTTTTCTCTGTTTTTCACAGCCAGCTCTAGACTATCCTCCCTGTCCTCCTCAATACCACTCCCACTTCGGTTCCCCCGACTGGCCCGTGACACCTCGGCACCTGCGCGATCACAGTTGGCGGCTGCAGCAGCAGCTAGTCCCACTCATTCCTTCCAGATGTTTGCTTTCTGCTTTACTTACACTCTAACTGATGCCACTCCTGGTAAAACCATGACGATCTCTATGACCCAAGGCCGACCTTTCGAAGGCCCTGTGTGGCAGAGAGAGCCGCGGCCCCTCCTGCAAAGATGTGCGTGCCCTCACCTCCAGGACGGGTGAGGGGTGCCTTACAGACTAAAGGGACTTGGCGGATGTGAGTAAAGATCCTGAGATGAGGGGATCACCCTGGATTATCTAAGTGGGCCCTGAATGTAAGCACAGTGGTCACTGTAAGAGAGAGGCACAAAGGTCAGTGGACAAGGAGGGCGATGTGGGAGGAAGCAGACTGGACGTGGCCAGGAGCTGCGGGGAAGAGATTCTCCCCTGGAAACTCCACAAGGATCAAACACTGCTGACACATTCATTCAAGTCCCTTAAGGCTCATTTTGGATTCCTGACCTCCAGAAGTGTAAGAAAATACATTTTTATGCTGTTTTAAGCCACTAAATTTGCAGTAATTTATTAGAGCAGCAATAGAAAATGAATACACTTTGGTCTCCTGACTCCTTGGCCGTCTCTCCATTGGCGACATTGCCCTTGGGCCTGACTCAGCCTCTCACTTGCACGGTGACAACTTCCCCCTCATTACTGTAACCAAAACCCCTCCCCAGTACCAATGTCAAGTCCTCAAGGTCACCCCCTCTCTTCACCACTTCATCTCAAACCCACTGGGCCCGGCCTGTGCCCCAGCCTCAGTGCTGACGGTCCGTGACACGGTTCTCACCTGCCTCGGTCCCTGCAGTCATGCGCTGCCTGTGCCTCAAGCCCGCTGCACCCTCCTGTGTCACTGTTCTCACCTGGTGAAGGCACAGCTCCAGTGAGCTGGCCCTGTACCTGCGGGGCTGAGCATGGCTGCACAAGCCCTGACTACCTCTAGTGGGTGGCCCTTGCCCCAAGCAGCCCTCCTTGCTGCCAGGCGGTGGCTCACCAACCCCGGACCACCACTCTGTCACTGACCCCAGCATACCTGCCCCTCTCCCTTTTCAGTGTCCCCTCTTGCCCTCGGCACTTTCCCCATTGATCTCCTGGATCACCCGTTTAGCAGTCCTAACAGGTCTTTCTCATTAGCCTATTCATGTCACTTCCCTCAGGAAAACCAAAATGAAATAAATCAAACAAAAAAACAACCTCTTTACCCTGCACTCCCTCCAACTCCGATTTCTCTCCTTTGCTTGCAGGAAAATACCAGAGTTGTCTGGACTCACTGTCTCCGACTCCTCTCCACCTTCTCCTGAAACCCACTGTCCTTGGCCCTTGGCCCCCCACCCCACCGGCACTGCTCTCATCTAGGTCTCCAGGGACGTCCCTATCGCTAAAGCCAGGTGTTGGCAGCCGTGATCAGAAAATAGCGCCCAATGCAGGGCAGCCAGAAGGCCCCGAACTTCCTAATGACAAATCATCCCACACCACTAAACTACATGCTAATTGCGCCTTGGCATAAGGACCAATGAGACCCACCAAATGGTTATGCTAATAAGGCATATGGAGCCGCACCAACCAGGTCAGAGCATGAGAACTATATAAGCAAGCCTCTCCTTCCCCTCTGGGTCCTGCCCAACTCATTTGTTTCACAAAGAGCTGAAGAATAAAGCTTTCTGCAGAAGAATCCTGCTGTTGTTGCATGCTGTTCTTGCCGGCGAGGACAGGGCACGCGACAGCCAGGAACTAACTCTCGGGCCTCAGGTCGTGGGACGTTGTGCCGGCTGACGCATTCGTCCCTCGCGCCTCCTCAAGACGCTTCCTCTGCGTGGTTCACAGGCATCCGAGCTCTTACTTCTTCCTCCTCCCTCACTGGTTTCTCTCTCTCTCATTCTCCCCTGTGGGTTCTGACTCATTCCCCAGCCCTCTCATTGCGGGCCCAGGGCTCCCCCTGTGCACACACCTGTCTCCGTGTATGCTCACTCACTCCTATGGGTGATTTCAGCTTTAGAAACAGTCTATGTGTGGATAACTCCAAATCTGTGTCTCCAGCATGGACGCTCCTCTGAACTTTGGACTTACATATCCACCTGTCTGCGCGACAGTTGCTCGTTTGTCTAATGACACCCCAAACTTAGTTTCTAAAGCTTCTTTCCTGACTGCCCTGACGGACCTGCCCTTCCCACAGTCTTCCCCATCTTGGTGGCAATGCCAGCCTTCTGGCTGCTCCGGCCCAAGCCCTTCAGTCCCTCTTGACCTTCCTCCCTTACACTACACATTCCGTCTGCCAGCCCTCAGCTTGAAGCATTCCAGGGCTTCCCATTTCATCCAGATTAGCCAAAATCCTTCCACAAAGAAGACATTCAAGTGGGCTATAAACAAGAAGAAGAGCCCAGTATTATTCAAGAGGGAAAGACAAACTAAAATCACAATGAAAAAAGGCTCCATACTCTCTGAATGGCTGAAATTAAAAAAGGGCTGACAGTATGAGCATTAGGCAGGATGGAGCAAATGGGACATCCAAACATCACTGGTTGTATGTAACTCAGGGGAATTATTTTGAAAAACTGCTTGGCAATAGCTACAATAAAACAAAAGTACACCCCACATTATTCGTGGGTACACACTCCCCAGAAACAGATGCTTACGTTCACCAAAAGCCACATACAAGAATAGTCATAGGAACTTCATTCATAATGATCCTAAATTTGAAATGACTCAATTGTCCATCAAGAGTGGGATGGATATATAAGTTGTGGCATATTTAAAGTGGAGTACTGCAAAGCAATGAAAAAGAATTACGGGAACATGCAACAAGATGGATGGATCTCACAGACGCACTACTTTATGAAAGCGGGCAGACACAGGAGAGTGCATGACAACATACCATCCAATGGTGCGTACGTGTTACCTCGTGGGGAAGGCATACTGACTGAGAGCGGGGCAGCAGGGGCCTTCGGAGGCACTGGAAATGTTGTCTATGCTGATCTGGATAGTGGTTACACAGGTATATTCATAGATACAATTTTATGGAGCTGTGTATTAGGATAGTGAACTTCCTGTAAATTATGCCTCAATAAAAAGATTTTTAAAAATCTTCTATAAATATCTGTTGGGCATCTACCATGCATAGTAACTGTGCAGGAGAAACAGTGAACCAATCAGAAATGGGTCTTGCTCTTTTGTGAATTTCACTCTCATTGGGAACACAGGAATTAATCAAACGAAATCAAGAAATTATAAACTGGGATGACCTATGTGAAAGGAAAGACCTTAGTTTTGTGAGAATATTTAGCAGAGAAACTAACTAGGTCATTTCCACAGAAGTGGTGAGGAGAAAAGAGACAGTGCTCTGGGCAGAGGGAAACATATGCCAAGAACCTGATGCCAGAGGAGGCGGGGTGTGTTCTGCGGTGAAGCCAGTGACCAGGCTGCGCAGGAACTCACAGGTGGCGAAGGTCTCTGGCCTTCAGCTTAAGGGCAATGGGACCACTGAAGGGCTTTAAGTGGGTGGGAGGTAGAGGGGTCTTGGCCAAGCCTGTACTGCCATTAGAAAAGGTCTCACTCATACTGGTGTAGATTTGCAAGAAGAAAAGTAGAAAAGGGGACACTCATTAAGGGGTAATTAGAACTGTCCAGTCCAGAGTCAACCTGGATGGGAGAAAAGCAGGAAGAACTCGAAGGGAAGGGAGGTCCTGAGAACGGCAGATCTGCTGTGCCTTTATATCTAACGGAAGTGTCTCGCATATAGGTAAGAATGGTGAGGCGGGCTCCCTCCAGGGCCAGGGGGCCAGGGCAGGGGCCACCGCAGGGGGCAGGCCTCACACTGTCAACTTCTCACATCCTATGCTCTTTAGTCATGTGCATATATTACTTTCCCAAAATATAACTAAAATATAAAATTAACATCACTCAACGGGAGGCTTCCTTGTATAGCTCTGTTGCCCCTGGCCTCCCTGTTGGTCACAAGGCATGAAGGAAAAAGGACAGTGGAACAAGGCCCCTGGGTACCATCCCCTCCTGGGTCGTGGTGAGGCATCTGTGCCCCGCTCACAGCTCACTGTCACTGTGTATGACAACATGATTTACCATAGAGGATCACCCCAGAAAAAGCTTCCTGAAATGTAAACAGCCTAAAATCTAAAAGACACATGTGTACATTTAAAATACAGTTTACCTGGTAAAGAAAGAACATTCTAATATCCTGGATTTTTATTTTATTTTAGCTAGCCTGTGCAAATTTGCCTGGGGGGGTGGGGGGGGCAATGTGTAGCACTATTCATGAAAACCAAGACAAAAATGAAAGTTGGTGACTTGGCTCAAAAGACTATATTATAAAAACAACCCGGTAGTAACAGAATTTCCTCATGTTTTAGATCAGTGAAATTTAGAGTTGCAGCTGTCCCACAAAGTGAAACCATATAAATTTTTAGAAAATGAGTCAATCATGAGATTAAAGTTTCAATTTATAACACTTCTATGTTTTAGTTACAAAGTCATAAATAAATCTAGCATGACAGAGAAGGTAAATATTTTCTCAGTTGTTTATGCAGCCAAAGAGGAAAGGAATTTAACATGTAATTAACCACTTAGGTTTTTCCAGATATGCACCATATGGTCTTTGTATGTAAGATAAAGAAAAAAAATAAACATTGTTTTGTTTAATCTAACATTTGCTTAGCAACATCAAATACTCAAAAGGAGGGCAACCTGGGCGGTACCTGCACCTCACCAAAGAGGGTGTCATTTGCACAAGAACTAGGACATAAAAATAGAAGGAAATTCTTCTCGAGGAAAGAAAAGAAAAGAAAAAAAGAAAAACGGAGTAAGGATTTTTATTAAAGAATTTAAGTTGAATTCTTTGGAGAGAAAATGATGAACTTTTAACCACACTGGGGCTCTAGTTCTATTGTTTAATAGATAGTATTTTTGTTTTTTTCATTCTTTAAACCAACATCTGAACAAGTGTGAAGTAATAGCAAAGGTCAAGAGCAGACCTCAGATTTCTATATACAGACTCTCATGTGATCCTGGTTTCACTTACCAGCCTTACTTTAGAAATAACTAATTAGAAAAAAATCTGATAGCCATTTTAACTAGATGGTAGAAATCGTTTAACAGATAATTACTTCTTATCTTCATGACATCAATTTTTCTAAGATTAAAGCTTTTAAAATAAAATCAACATTTGAATGCTATAGGACATAAGGTTAATAAGCTGTGGTACAATTTTCTATTAATGACTGAATTAAAATTGTGAGATTGCATACAAAAAACTTTGAGATGTACATTTAAAATAAAAAATATAAAAACATAATTTTTCACCTGTTTGAATGCACAGTTGTCGGACATCTATATGGATCTCTATACATATACACTCACATATATACTTTGGAGAAAGAAGTTCTTCGAAACTATCAAGTACACAGGAAAGAATATAAGCTAGTAGCAATAAATCAAAGTCTTAACACACAAACTGTGTGTGGCAATGCCACTTTCTCATGGTGGATGTTTTTATTTTTCTTCTCTTCGAGACTATTAAGAAACAAAACTCCACCCAGTATAGTAAGCATGTTAAGGGTACTCTCAAAATCGCTCTGCCCTCTTCCTTCGCATTGATTTCATCTCCCTATTTCTGCTCTGCCTTTCCACGTGGCTGAGGGGTCTGTTGAAAGCTAATCTGGGATGAGCACACTGTGTAAACAGCTGGGTCACCACTGCTTGCACTGTATCTCCAACTGGTAAATTAGAGGTTACTTTCCCTTGCACATATTATCATGATGACAGTGATGTCAGCTTAAGAATCTGCTTTAAAAATAGAGCCATTTCAAGATGGGGAGTCCTCAAATTACACACACGTTGTATACTAAAAGTTTATTAGTCTGTTATTTGGGAACTCAAAACCACATCTAAAATAAATGTTCTACAAATGATGTTCCAAGCCACCACCATTCGGTCAGTGTAACCATATAAAAGAATAGAACAGAGTGGAGCATTAGACTGTTTCAACTGTAGTAGTCAAACCAGAAGAGAAAATAATATGGTTACAATTTTGGTTTCTGCTGGTATTTGAAAAAAGTCTGTTCCAATTAGAAGATCTCCCCCCACACGGGCTGAGGTGGTGTGTGCGCTCACTGACACGCCCCTCTGGACTGACTGCTAGGCACCCCCTCTCCTGGCCCGCAGAACCCCGCCCTCCCCCACCTTGCCGCTGTGCCTTCTCTTGCTTACCCTCCGGGGTCTGGCTGCTTCACTCCAGGAGGGCTTGCTAGGCAGCGTGCCGCAGGGGCAGGGGCACGTGAGAGGGAGACACCCCGGCCCAATGCAAGTGCAAAAGGCACCTCTTTCTCATGATCACTGCAGGTAAGAAGCCTCTCTTCTGAAATTAAAAATTTGGGGCCCAAACGCATCCTGTGTACTGCTGTACTGTGCATAAGAATATCTTGATCTTTTCAGCTTTTATGTTCAGTCCATCTGTTCACAAGGGACTTGAGTATTTTGCTTAATAATGAAATGTTTGACAGCCAGCCAGACATAAGGATAATTATGTACAGACACCCCCAACAAGCGATTTCTGATACAGGCTCCGCGAGGGCAAGGATTTCAGTCTGTTTCACTCACTCTTCTATCTCCATCACCCAACAGTGTACAGGCACATAGTAGGAACTTAATAAAAATATATATTATAAATATAATATGTAATTCATTTACAGTAATCTAAATGGTGTCTATAACAATACAAATGACATAACTGGATTAAGTACAAATATATAAATTGTATGACAGTGGTTAAAACCCTTCTTTACTTTTCTTCTCTCAAGAAATAAATATATAAAATGATTTGGAAATCAGTCCTCAGTGGCTGCGCCCTTTCTGCGATGACGCCCCCAGCAGGCGGCCGCAAACCAGGTCCGCTCCCCGTAAGCCCGTAGCACATGCCACGCCCGCCCCCAAGGCCAGGGCACGCGGTGCGGCCAGGTCAGCCCCCTCCCCAGCCCCGAGCAGGCGGGAATAAGCGGCCTCCTGCCTCTACTGCTGCAGCCGTGCAGCTGTGAGAGGAGTTTGTTGTTGGATTTTAAAAAATGACGCTTTTAAATGTAGAATGAACAGTAATCACAGGAAATAGGTCTCCTTCACACAGTCTTTGTTGGTGTTTGTTCTGACATGAAAATGACCAGATATCAACACGTCACTCAATCCCAGTCGGTAACCGCTTTCCTAAAATTATTTTAACCTTAAGCAACTTTTATACTGTCAAAATACATTTTAAATTATGAATGGACAAGAAAGACAATCTCCTCAGATGTATTATGGTATTTTCATGAAATAAAGATTTACAGGTGCACAGGGCTTTCTTGTCCGTACACATCACTATTTCCAATGTGAGGTGGATAAGGGACAAAGAGGTCCCGCTGGCAGCGAGGTTTACTCGGAGAACACCGTTGCTCTGAGAAGAGCTATGTGTGGACACAGTTTTACGAACGAAATTCACAAAGATCAGTTCAAAATAGTGAGGTGCAACTGCGCCACTAACAAATCCTAAAAAACTGCAGCCTAACAGTGGTCAGTGTTCATGTTTTGAACTTGAGAAATACTCGTTAGGACAAAACTGAAGGGTCATCAAGCGAGAGAAAGGATTCATCCCAGACGTTCCCAGACATGGCCGTCTCTCAGCTGTCTCAGAGAGGTAATGGGGAGATGCACAATCACTTAGAATATTCTGAGAAGAGACGGCCATTGACCAAAAATTAAAACACTGTATTCTCAACAGAAGAGAGGTGGGAGCACCGGAACACGGCCTGCCGTATGCTGGAAGTTGCCCTCCATACGGCTTCTGAATGTCTAGCTTCAAACAGCAAGAAAGTACTAATTAAACCTGTCTTCTTGTTATACAGAGTACTTTACTGTTCACATAAATATTAATAAATTGCTGACATAATAAGGCTATTCATTCACTTGAAAATAAGCATCCATTATTTATTGTGGAATATTGGTGGAACTGCCCCTGTTCAACAGTTGCAGAATATAAGTGCATTTTTCCAAAATATGACCCAAAGAGGGATAGTGCCTAGAAATAAACTGTGATGATCCATGGTTAATAAGTCTGGGAACAGAGCACTAGAGACTCATAATGCTCATTGGCACATTGCATATACTGAGATGTCCTGCAGCAAGAAGCCTAACATGCCAACATGTAACTGATGCAACACTTTATTCCCAAAACAAGTTATTCACGTACTTAAAGAGGTGTGAATATGGATATAATCCTTGTTTAAAAGTTTAGATCACATAATGTACATATAATTCATACAGGCTCTGTAAATATTACAAATACTCTGGAGGTTGTTTATATTTCCTTTTTTTCTCATTGCTTAATTTGAGGGAATAAAAGGATCCATTTGGGAGAAACCCTTTCTGGAGATAAGTTTATTGGGGAGAACTGTGACTCTTTGGCCTGCATGGGAAGACATACCATATAGTCACCCTCTACTTGGTTTCCCAGTAAAAACCTTGCAGTCATTCCTGATTCATGCTTCTCCCTCGCTACCCTACAGCCACGTCAGCCAAGTTCCTATCAACTGTGCTCATCCTGCCTTCTAACTGTTCTCAGACCCATTCCAGTCTTTCCATGTCCATGGTGTCTTATCCTAGTTTAAGCTGCCATCAGCTTTGCCCAGCTCGGTCAGTAACTCCCCAACTGCTCTCCCTAAATCCATCCTTTACCCCATATATTGCAGCCAAAATAACTTTTCAACATTTAGAAATACTTCTTATATATGCCAAGAATATATTTCTACTAATAAGGTAAAAAGAATGACAAAATGATCAATGATCTCCCTTCTAATCACTTAAGAACTACAATATTTCCAAGACTTTGTGGTCCCTTTCCTTACTCCAGATGCACCATCTGAATCTTGTGTTTATTATTCTTTCCCTTTTCTTTATAGTTTTACTACTTATGTTATCTATGATAATATACTGCTTAGTTCACATTTTGAACCGCATTATAAATGGACAGTTTAATTCTTCTGACTTTTTATACTTTATATTGTGCCTGTTAAGCTCATCATCTGTGTTCCTCAATTTCCACTGATGAATAGTATCGCAGCTGAAGAATGTGTTCCAATTTACGTACTTTCCTGTTACAATCTCTCGGGTTCTTTCCAGACCCTACCTGCCCCTTTCTTCCCATCTACAAACAGTGCTCCTACAAACCTTCCATTTCATAACACCTGGTACATAAGATGATGTCTACAGGTTACATGTACGAGCTGAGCTGCTGTGTCATAGGGTTTGTTCATCTTCAACTCTGACAGGCAACACCCAGGTTCAACATGGGTGCTCTAGCCTGCACGTGTGACTCCATGCCCTTGTCAACACTGGGTACTGCCAATTGTTTGATTCTTTTTGCCAAACTGGTAAGAGTAAAATGATATCCTAAAGTGATTTGAATCTGCACTCCCTGATTAATATGGGGGTCATTTTATACGGCTTCTTACCTGTCCATGTACTTGCCAATTCCAAGCATTTTAAAAATATTCCCTTTCCAGGGTGATTTTTTTATGTTGTGTTGCTTTTTACCACAGTAAAAGGATATAATTAAAGAAAGGAAAATATATACTTTCCAAATTACACATACTGAAAGAATCTACTTCCAGTTTGCACTTTTCTTTTCATTATTTTTTACTTGTTTCTTTGATTAAGAGAAGACTCAAATTTTAAAATAGTTGAATTATCAGTCTTGTTTTATGGTTAATGCCTTTTATATTAAAAGATATAAGATAATCTAAGCAAGTACAAAAAGGGACTATCAGAAAGACATTTGTATTATATTCTACAAATTTAAAGCTTTACCTCTCACATTTGGGTCTTTAGCCCACTTTACTTGTGTGCAGTATGAGACATGTATTGAGATCTTTTCCATGTGGGTGATCAATCACTACAGCACCATTTTAAGAAAGAGTCCCTTCTTTGCCCACAGAGCTGCGGTGCCACCCGGCGTATGTTCAGGAGTCCAGAAACACGCTCAGTTGGCCTTTGGGCTCTTTTCTGTCCCCAGCGCTCTCTGGGCAGCCCCACATGAGCAGGACACCGCCTCAATTCCTACAGCTTCACCTGAAGGCTAATCCTGAGAGGGCAAGTCTACCAATTTGCTGCTGTTCTTCAGTGTGGCCACAGCCATTCTTGGGCCATTGTTCTTTCACATAAAATTCTATAATCAGCTTGTTAGATTCGAATAAATAGAATTATATTACATTAAATGTATAGATTAATTGGAGAAAAATTGATACCATTTTGATATTTAATTTTCCTGTCTATAAATATGGTTCATTTCTTCATTTAGGTTTTTGAATATAAAGGTAATACACTTTTTTCTTTTAGATATTTTAGTAGGTATCTCATACATTTTGTTACCATAATAGAATCTTTAAATTTCTTTTCAGCTTATTGATGGTAAACAGAGATAGAATAAATTTTTATGTATTGATTGCTTACCTAGAAAAGTTGCTAATCTCTCATTAATTTTAATAATTTGACTATAGATACTTTTGATTTCCTCAGCAATCATCTGCAAATAATGAGTTTGTTTCTTCCTTTCCAAAGCTTATATCTTTTCTTTTCCTTGTCTTACTATCCTGATGAATGTTGCATTGAAGAATTCCCATAAATACCCTCATTTTATTCTTTATTTTTTATGAGAATGTTATAGGTTTACAGAATGAACTGACAAATGAATGAGGAAATGCAGAAGTTTCTAAGAATAGAACATGCAAATCTAAACAAGCTCTTCTCGGACATTAAAAAAAAAGACAAGTCTTAAAAGAATGTCTTTCTTCCCTAAATGTAGCTATGCTTCTTGTAAAGACCTTTTAAAACAACTTACTCAAAGAGCTATGGCTACTGACAATGAATAGGGAAAATAATTCCTGTGAAGAAATAAACCTTTATATTTTCTCAAAAGGAACTAGGACAAGGATAGTAGAATTAACAACATCCTTCCTTCTAAATTAAAAACAATCTACTGCTGTATTAGAATTTGTTTGTCACTGTGACCTCATCTTTGTATATTTAACTATTACACAGAAGAAACCCAGATGGTAAGGAAGTTTGAGTTCTATTCAAGACCGAAGCATTGTCAGACCTATGAGAAAGAAAAGCGGGAGCAAGCCACTCTGCCAAGTCGAAGTTCTGCAGCATTGGGAAGTACCCCAGTTCCCCCTGATCCTGGCCTGCCTATGACTTCACTGCTTACTGCAGTTGTAACTACAGGGAGTTTAAGTCACTTGCATTTCAAAGCTAAGCAAAGAAGCAGAAAAGAACATAAAATGCACACAAAACTGCACAAACACAAAAGCACGTGAATGAGGCAATGATCTATAACCTGGAAAAACCTATTAAAATCTAGGCAACTGTTATTATGATTTATTCCACTGATAGATTATTCTTATTACTAGACATTCTCACTAATAGATAATCCAGAGCTCAACCGTACAGAGCATTAGAACAGTAAATTACATGTAGGGTCAAAGACAGGTAGTATAACTAGCATGATGTATCTGGAGCAAGTGAGTAAGATTCTAAGTCAATCAAAGCCATAGACAAGGGAAGATAAAACACCCTGGTAGTTTATTGCCTGGTAGATATGAACTCTTCCCATGCATGTTTCAGTATTAGGGCCTGAAGATATAGTGGGAGATTATAGTTCAGTTTACTGATTAACTTCAGTTAATCTCTTCAGTGCTAATCTCTTAGCACAGCATGTGCTGGTATCTGGTACTGTAACAAATAAACCCACATGTACTCGGCATTTTCCAGTTTACAGAGCACTTTCAAATCAGTTCTCTTTGTATTAGGCTGGCTAAGCTAGAAGGACAGAAAACTGGACCTACGTGTAGCCACCACACCATCAGTCAGGGCAGCCTGCCTGAGAACAAACCACCCAGAAGAAAACAGAATTGAGAAATGAAAAGAAAGAGAAACACTTCTAATGATGGTCTGTAGGAACTGACTAGATCCAACTTGCCTGAAACCAGACCGACCCCTACACCTTTCAATTTTGAGACTCAGCAAATTCCCTTTGCTGCTTAAGCCAATACGAATCATGTTTCTATTACTTGAAACTGAGAGTCCTGAGTAATAGAAAAGGGTCAGTCACATTGCTAACTGCACCGGCCAGTACTCTGCCCCACTCCCAGCTTCCTTGCAGGAGCCCTGGAGCGATGAAGAAAGCATGGCTTTAGAGGTTGGTTTTAAATCCCAACACAGTCACTTACTACCCAAGAGATCTTAGGCAAGACATACAATGCATGTGAGCCTCAATATGAGCCCAAATATGGGGATTTTACCTAATTTGTGGGGCTGAGAGTTAAGGAAGAGATGTTTTCTCAAACAACTAGAGTCTGGCACCTCGTACTCAATAAATGGTAACAATACTTCTGCTCTCCATCCCGGCAGGGCACTCACTGGGATCAGATATGTAAGACATCTAATATAATCCCTGGCACCATTCAGGCCCTCTGTAAATGCTAATTCTCTTTGCAATGAAAATGATTAGGGTTGATGATCATTCATCTTGTATTGCTAACCATTTTTCTCATTATAGAAAAACAATGGAAAAGAATATAGGTAAACTCCAAAGACCTTTTTTAAGCCCCCACTTTTTCATGAATCTCAAAAAACACTGTTAGCAGGAAGAAATAAGCACAAACCAATGGATGGATGAGGCAGTACACGAGCCAAGCATTTCTAACCTTTGCCCCATATGGGACCTTGACACCAATGTGAGGATTTCTGCAAAGGGGAAGGCGATCGTGCCCTACTGTCCGACGGGCACGACAGAAGAACCGCCCAGTGACACACACCAGGGTCAAAACGCCAGACTCACAGTATTTGGAACATAGGGTAAGCCGTAACATTTTTCCTGTGTTTCCTTGAGAATGTCTGTGGTGGAGCTCCTCAGGGGATGCCTCCCATGGTAGATCTGATCCAGAGTAGCATAGAAGACCTAGCCGGACGAAAACACCGGGTCAGAGTGGGTAGTCCGTCCTTCTACTGAAGACATGGCTGACCGAAGATGGTATCAGTGTACCAAAGTAATAATTATAAATCACAGTTGAATACATCCACAGATATAAATGTATATGGCTTGAGATATATTCTGTACCCCATTTAAGGCCATATTAATGATGAAAAGGAAAGCTCTCAGCCTTTTCATAACTAAGATTATTAAAGAATTCTGAACCTAATTTACATGGTACTCTTTACATACAGTGCAGCAAATTAGTGATCACAAAATTGGCATTTGCCTATATTGCATATATGTATATATGCATTCATTAGCTAAATCATATATATATATATATATGTATACACACACACATACACACACATATATAGGCAAAATATATAGTTTGAAATAGGAAAAAATTAAGTTATAACTTGTGACCCTCTAGACCTAATAAATCCTGTTTGGTTTCTTCCTGGCATCCTCATATATCTTAATGAGAGACATGAAATGGTCAGAACCCAAGTTTTGTGATGAGAGTTGAAAGAACCTTCAACTCTCTGAATAGGTGGGAGGTGGAGAATGGAATAGCAACCTCGCATCTGGTGAGTACAGATGTTACAAAGAATTCTGAGCAGCTGTTGGGAGATTCTGGCGCAGACCCCACATCGGGTGTCAGAGGCACAGAGGAAGCAGCTGCTGTGCGGGGACAATTCTGGCTTAACGAGGTGACCGGGAGGGAAGGCTCACTCACCTCTGAGCGGAGGACTTGGGTCACCGAAATGTAACAGGAGAATAAAGCACCAGAAGAAGTCTGAACATGAAACCTGCTGCTTACAGAGTGCTGAAAACTGATTTTTACAAAGATAGTCTAAAGTAAAATGCCTTTTCACTGTAATTTTTGACTATTAACATTGTTTGGAGTTCACCTGAAGCAAGAATGTAGAAAATGCTTTATTTCAAAGGAAAAAGTCTCACATGCAATTATGTTTCTGATATGTATCTTTCTGTTTCAAAAATGGAATTTGTAGAGAATGTGCAGCTGTTGACTTGAAAGAACTGAGGATTAGTTTGGATAAAGAAAAAATTTAAATGACCTCTAGCTTCTGGCTTCATCTAGATATAGAATTATGCTTCTAAATTATAAAGTCAAGTTTAAACCTTCCCTAGAAAAATATAGACATTTCCTAAATAAAAATATTGTTCTACTCTAACTGGTAATCTAAACATATAGCTGAATACAGCTCTTTCAGGTCTATATTCTACAGTGAATAACAATGCATAAAGCTAATCAGAGGAGCCAAGACTACTTGTCTATGTCTTGTCTATATTCTAACAGAATAAATTATTAGGAACTCTTAAATTATAATCTCAACTGAGAAGGATCTTTGCTCCGACCTCCAAACAAATCAGAATTTAAGCGTTTCATTCCTTCACTTACACCTTTCACAAATAGAAGGCATAAACATGGAATTACTTTTTTTAAATTAAAAAAACGGAGCAAAATAAATTCGAAGTGTATAGCTTTTAAGCTCACTTGCTGATAAACCAAACAATTCTAAAGTGATGAGTCTACCCATGCACATAAGGCTTCAAGTTTGCCTGGGACTAAGAACCTTAGAGGCTCAGAAAACTATGAGTCTAATTTTAAAACAATGCATGACAAAAAAAATTCACAATTTTAAAAACACTGTTAATACCGTCTCAAAAGTCCGAAAGGCTCATTTCCTTTCCTCCCTTATCTGTCTTCACTGCACACGGGGACTATTGTGTCATATGGAAGCTGGAAGCAGCAGCTCCACGGCAAGAATTTCCCCCCTCCCCACCCCCACCTTCCTTTCTCTTCCAATCTCTCCCTCCTACCCCCTCTCTCTAAGGAGGCTATCCCTTTGGGAGGCTGGGAGGGCTTTCCATTTTAGAAGAAAATCACTGGAACAATTGTTCAAAATGCAAGCCACAGCACACACTTTTAAAAGGTAGAATTTCCACTGTAGATATCAGCAACTCCAAAGACTTTTGCCAAGAAATGCTAATTTTTTTCAAATAATTCAGGAATCCTTTTTCAACTACATTGATAGGAATAGACATTAAATAATGTAAGTCAATCATGAATTCATGATTTTGTCTATAGTACGTATTTTCTTCACTGAAATATATATTGTAAGGTACAACAAAACCAGAGCTCATAAGCACTGAATTTTACAAAACTATAGCAATTAAGTAATGGCTACAGTTTTAAATAGGTAACTGGATCATTATGAAGTGAATATGGCCTGAGATGAAAGATGGGTGTTTAAGGTCTGTTTATATAACTCTCAAGATCTGATGAAGAGAAAGACTTCCATAAACAATCACAATCTTAGTAACTACAAACAACCAAATACACCTGAAATCAAGACGGTCCCTGAAAATTTTCTATTCTTCATCTGGAAACCTGGAAAAGTGGTCTTGAATATTGCCTAAAACTAAGTCATCACTGTTTAAACTTCCTATCTAAACACACACATTTTTAAAAAGATGCAAAGTGAATAAAAATACATAGCATGGCTAATGACTGAAAGGAGTGACTTAGAAGTCATGTAACTTTTCAAGCTTTGATTTTCCCGACTGAAAATGGGAAATAACCTTACTTAACATCCATTTCTAAGGACAGTGTGAGGACTGGATGAGTCAATTTTGGTCAAGTCCTTTGAACTCAGATGAAAGAAGTTTTAGAAGTATAATTATTATAATAAATGTGTAGCATTGGCAAGGACTTAAGGTCATATATTTATTTTGAATAATCATCACTCGGAAAAACTTCAGAACACGGGCACATACCTGAAGTTGCATATCAGCTGCAGCACAAACCTTTTTTGATTCACAAAGGCGAGACACCATACTTCTGGGCAGTGACTTGAAAACCAAAAGAATACAGATGTGAGTAAGTTGCTACTAATTCATTGCACTATGTACTTGTGAGGCAGCAAAGTTAAAGATAGCATCAAATGAAAAAATATAATTTCATTATGGTTTATAAATAACAACTTTGAAATATTTTAGTTGACAAGATAACAAAGGATGAAGGACTTCATTTAATTTTAACAAGTGGTGATTGTCAAACGGGTTTGTACATGAAAATCCAGCATTGTTGGGAACTAAGGCAGGTGGTATGAATCTTTCAAAATCTATTAAAAACCTTAGTAAAAGCTCACACTTTGGTTACCAATGAAAACCTGTTCAAGTGTTCTACTGGCTCTTAAGTGCATATAATGACTGATGATAGGAGTAAAAGACTAAAATATCAAGAGATAAAGTATAATTCATGGTTGCAGCCACTATTAGAGCTGAACTGATATCCTAACAAATAACCATGGTAATGAATTGCACATTCTTTTATTTTCCAACAGCAGAGCTTGGAAATTCAGTGTAATGTCCCTCCCTGATTTAAGGCTTCCTCTCTGAGCTTAATTAGGCCTAACCATATAAACATCACATATTCTCTTCAAAATAAACTAATAATGTGGTTTGAAGAAGTACTTTAGTCAATCTTACTCTACTTTAAAATCATTAATATTGATGTTTATTGAAGAAAGCTAGAACTTTATACAACTCTATAATCTAAATTAAGCTGAATGTCCCTCTAAAGAGAAATGCTTTACAGAAGAGACCTATCACTTGGCACTAGAGTTGTATAACCACCAACAAATGCTATATGAGCTGTCTGCTGGAAGGGGAACCAGGCACTTCTTGCTATCTATCTATCTATCCATCTACCCATCCATATATCCATACATCTATATCCATCCATCCATCCATATCCATCCATCCACCCATCCATCCATGTCCCTAGGGCCTAGAATGGTGCCTGGCATACAGCAGACACACAACAGGTATTTGCAGAAGAAATGAACACAAGAGTGATCATTAAAAAGTGATTGCAAAAGTGAAAGACTATAGTACTATACGGCAAAAGCTCATACAGCAAACCTCTCTCAGATATGACAGCCTTTCCCTTCTCTGTCCATTTGGTCATAGGAAAAGCAAACCAAAAAAAAAAAGCAATTTTCAAGAGTTAGGACACAGACTGGAAGACAATGTATAGTATGAATTCTGGTTGAAGTAAAAGGCCTGGGGCTTTCTGACAAGAGGGGCACCCACCTCGCATAAAACAAAAATTTCCTCCACCAGGATTTTAAAAGCAAGATTTAGTTAAGTCATATATGCCAACAGCTTATACCAAAATGTTCAGGTTTCCTTAAACTTTACATTATACCTTCTGTTGACCTGGCTCGTGCTGTACTTCTGTTTTCCATTCTTCACAAAGCTTTGATAGTTTTATTTTCATAAAAATAAAAGTACATGTGCAAGGATGGTATTTTCTCATTTATTCAACAAACAATGAAAAATACCACAAGGCAAGCACTGTATTAGGCACGAGGGACAGAATACGGTGACCAGACAGGGTCCCTGGTCTCCTGAGCTCCACAGGCCAGTACTAGCCACAGAAGCAGGACTTGATAAAGAGTCACAGCTTAACAAGGGCTCGGAAAGAAAAGGAGGGCAGGTCGGTATGAACACCAGAACCTCGAAAGGCTCCTGCAGGAAATGGTGCAGAATTGAGATGTGCAAAGTGACCGGACAGTAACTGGACAAGGAGGGATGGCTGCAGGGAGAAAGCAGCATTCCACAGAAGAAACAGCATACACGAAGGTCAGAAAAGAAGAAACAAAGGTCAGAAAAGAAGAGGGCTGCTGGCAGGAGGTGGAGGAGAGTCGTGGGCAGGGAAGCAGGGTTCTGGTGATGCGACAGGCAGGATGAAGCCAAGCAGGGACACCGGTCTCCACCCTCAGACCCTGCCTCTGTGGTAGGCTGCTGGGGAGTCTGAAGTGGAGAAGACACACGGTCAGATTTGTGTTTTTAAAAGATTCCTTTGGCTGCAGTGTAGACACGGGTAGGAGGAAGGTAAGAGTGGATTAGAAAAACAAGTTAGGAAGCTATATATAGTCAGTGGACCAGTGACACATATCAGTGCCCTAAGCAACTGGCACAGGGGCCCCACTAGAGAGGGCTGGAGCCAAGAACAGAGCCGGAGACACGTGACAACTGTGTCCATAAGCGGGAGGACAAGTGCGGAGGGCGGGCAGGAGCTGCTGCAGCGCGAGAAGGTGGAGGAAGCTGTGGTTTAAGCTTGGGAAATGCCTAAGAAATGCTGACGGTGATGACCCAGAGAGGGGACAAAAACTAGACATGTGAAAAGAGAAGAAGCAATGAGTAAGGTTCCTGGCAAGGCAGGAAGAGAAGCTGGGCAGACGGCAGGTGAGAGGGCAGGGGGGCTCCCACCGGATGAAGCTTTCTGCGAGGTCGGAGAGGACACCGTCAGAGGGAGCTGGCTCGGGGTTCAGGGGGTCAGAGGGCATGGAGAGCGCTCCGCTGGGAAGTGCACCCTCCTGGGCCCCACAGTGCCTTGGGACTCCACTCTGGCCTGGGATGAGGCAGAACCGAGTACCTCCTTGCAGACGGGCGGATGGAAAGTAGATGGGGAGGAAAGTCAAGTCTGTGGTGGGGGAGGGAGAGAACAAGAAAGCCCATGGAAGGTGCCCCTGCAGACAGCAGAGGCACAAGCGGCCCCAGGGCCCAGAGGTGGTCAGGCATCTTTGAAAGGTTTACTATTTCTGCTCTGTACACAATGATGTGGAAATGCCAAGTACTGAATCTAAGAGCCAAACCCAACATACCCCCTTTCCTTTGGAAGTCGCTTGTTTATTTAGTGGCCAGTATCTCAGACATTCAAACCCACACAGGAATGGCAAACATTAAAGGGTCAGATTTAATGAGGCTCGTTTCTTTCCTTGTCAGGTTTACAATAAAACAAAAGATGAAAAGAGAAAGAGCATGTGAGAACATGGACAACTGAAAACAGTTCATCAAAATTAAGTACTGGAAAAAGAAAACATATGTGCTACTATAGTTATACAAAATGCCAACAGAGAGAAATGAGTACCATTGCTGGTAAAGGTTACATGCTGGTAAAGAGACCTCTGTATTATTTCTTGCAACTGCCTATGAATCTCTAATTTCAAAATAGAAATTTAAGTACAAAACACCTCCCAAAATTATGTATTCAAGGCCTACTCTACATAGTGAATACAAAAAATGTTTACCAAAAATATAAGGAAACATACATAGATAATAAGCACCATCCTGGCAGAACAGCTATAAGGAATCATTAAACCATCAAATCATTACTTACATGATACATTTATATATGTGTGGTGTAATTAGGAAAAAACAATGTTTAAAAATCTAGTTTGGTTGTTAGTTGATTGGAATTAATAAATGCATTTCAGTTCCTGGAATGGAGTTACAGGCATGGAGGGGGGTACTGCAGTTTGGTTTCAGACACCACAACAAAGCAAATAAGCGAAAAAGTAAGTCAAATGAATTTTTTGGCTTCCCAGTGCATATAAAAGTTATGTTTCCACCATGTACTGTAGTTTACTAAGTATGCAGTAACTTCATGTCTAAAAGAACGTACATACCTTAATTAAAAAAATACTTTATTGCTCAAAAATGCTAACCATCATCTGAGCCTTCAGCAAGTTATAATCACATTACCAATCACCATAACAAATATAACAATAATGAAGTTTCAAATATTGCGAGAATTACCAAAATGTGAGACAGAGACATGAAGAGAGCAAATGCTACTGGAAAAATGGCACCAATAAACTTGTTAGACATAAGCTGTAAAATACACAGTACCTGCAAAGTTCAATAAAGCGAAGCATAATAAAAGAAGCTATGCCTGCATGCCTGTACGTATTTATCCTCTTATAAAGCACTTCTTTTTAAATTAAAAGAACAAAAAACAAAACTTAAAAATGCCATACAAACTGATTTTCAAGTTATATGTAAATTAAATGAACAATATTTAGCAGTTAAGTCTTAAGCTTTAAATTAGAAAAATGATTCCTGGCCAAGATTTTCTTCCGTAAATATCACTTCACCAACCAGAGTCATGATAACTAATATTAAAATAATTTAATTTTTTTCTGTCATTCCCATAGTGGTTATATCTACAGAGTAGCACGGATGTTTTGTATTATTGCCTCTTAGTCAAGACTCTGAGAGCTGATATACTGAAGAAACAGAATGAACACATCCATGCTGATCGCAACTATATATATAGATAAATGAAAATGCATTTAAAACACCTGAACTTCAAACAGTATCAGAATTACTTTTCACTACATTAGAATGGAAATTTACCAAAGTCCAATACATTAAAATAATAATTCTTTCACCGTATCATCAACTCTATGTTTTACTAGATTCTACTTCAATCTTCCTAATTTCCAAGGGAGAAAATACTCCCATTCATCACTACATCTCCTATCTCAACAATGACGTGTAATTCTTCATAGGATCTGAATACTGTCCTATTTATTACAGGTTAAAAAGAAATCTAGTGGTATACTAAGAATGCTATAAATCAAGAATGAATTTCAGATAAACTAATTTTGGTAAAGAATGATTATGTAAGAAATTGGATAACTGGAAAACTCTCAAGCCTTTGAGGCTGTTTCCGGCGTCCTTAACGTCTGCCTGCTGAAACAGCTGCCTCACATCATTCTGTACATCTAGAAATACCATTCCTTCCGGGAAACCTTCTACTTATATCCATTAGAGGAGAACTGAGAGCATGTCTGCCTTAAACCAACACTGGTCTGAATCTAAAGTTCCCATTATTAGGCTTCACCAGAATGTAAAGGGAAGAGCACAGGTTTTGGAGCCAGACAAAACTATGGTTGAATCCTAACTATGCCACTTCCCAGCACAGTGGCATAACGTGGGACCATGTCCTGAACTTCTCTAAGCCACATTTTCCTCATTTGCAAAATGTCCGTACTGTGTTGTCACAGAATTAGATAAAAATTCAACAAGTTAATGTATTTAAAAAACATATTATGTCAGGTTTGGATGTTAAATGGTAGCTAGTATTATTTACTATTACAACTGTCTTAGTACATAATAACTGATTTTGACATACCTTATTTACATTTTACTGTTTTATTTACATATTTTGTAAATTTGATCTGCTTTAGATTTATAAATTCTTAGAAGATAGGAATTATAGCTAACTGGTCTCTCTGGAGCACTGAACAATCAAGTTCTTAATAAGGAAATGTTACTTTCATAGTTTCCTGTTTATATTTCACTTATAAAATAGCCAAATATGCTTAATGAAACACATGTGCCTCCTCAAAATTACTCAGCTTTTTCTCCAACATGGTGATTGTTTCAAGGTTTTTAGAATAACAATGAAATCAAGTGTTATTAGTCTTTCATATTTCAATATCTACCACAAAACTAAGACATCAATTCACATTCTGAAAATATTTTTCTCTCACTTTAAGTAGAATTGGTTATCAAACAATGAGTCAGTTCTTTATCTGCAGGATCCAGTTCATACTGAGAAGAGACTGGTACTAACCAGAAAATGTTCCCCTTCTGATGTTCCCTTCTGATGGTATTTTAATCAAATGTATCTTATGCTATGGATCTTGGTCATTCAGACTTTCATAGTTTCTAATGCCATATGTGCTATGATTTCTATCTCTGTTCTTTGTGTCTTCTATTCCTCAGGCTGCCTTCAGAGTTATCTCTGTATCTTTTGTTTCCAGCAGTTGAATATAATGTTTCTAGATGTGTTCTTTTTATTTATCCTGCGTGGGGTTCTCTAAGCTTCTTGGATCTCTGGCTTGATTTTCATTATTCTGCAAATTCTCAGCCACTACTCCTTTAAATAAATATTTCTTCTCTTTTGTAACTCTCTCTTCTTCCTTATGGAGCTCTACTTGAACATGTTATACTGCTTGATAATGTCCCAAAGTCCTTGGAAGCTCTGTTTGTCTCCCCCTTCCACTCTTTGTCCCCTTTGTATTGGAGTTTGGATAATTGCCACTGACTTATCTTTAAGATCACTGAATTCACTCATTGTTTCCTTAGGTGTATCAAGTGCACTGATGAGCCTCCTCAAAGGAGTTCTTCATATATGATGGCAAGGCCTTATTTCTTGCCTTTCTACTTGAGTGTTTCTCAGGTTCCATCCCTCCTCCCCATCTGTTTATACATTCTGCCCACCTTTTCCATGATGCCCTTTAACAGTATTTAAATCCTGCTACCTACTCTAAAATTACTTTAGCTATTAGTTATTTTAAAGTCCCTTAGCCTGATTCTACTGATTTCTTTATCTTTACGCCAGGAGGCAGGGTTTTGTGCTCTTTCTGCAGCTGCAGCCAGTCACCTCCTGTAGGCCTCTGGCACTGACGAAGGCTCTGCACAGTTTCCCCCACCGCTGCCCTTATTTCTGATGAGCACCTGGTGAAGGCTAATGGAAAAGAACCTTATATCAGGGCCTTCAACTATTCCAGACTGATAGGCCAGCCCACACTTGGCCTTAAATAATTTGTTAAAATGTTACCTGATGTCTCCTTACCCATTTGTATAGCAGCCGACCTCCCACCTATGCTTTGCCACAGGTAAGCCAGTCTGTAGGATGCAGACAACTTGATGGCTCTGTGGCCTCAGCTATCTTATGAAAAGATGAGATAAGGAAAAATCAGAATTTTATCTGTGTTTTTCCCCATATAGTTAGCTTGGGAGCAGACCTCTTTCCAGCTTTCCACATCCCCAACAGTTCTCCATGAGTCGTATGATCTGGGCTTTTTGCTTCCAAAGGGGAAAACAAAACAAAACAAAAAAGCAGAAGAGCTTTGCAAAAGTAAACTACTTCATCTAGTTAGGAATCAGAAATTAAAGATGATTATGAAGGAACTTGCAATCCATCATCATGTGTGTTAAGACAGTTTATTTTAATACTGTCAAGCAGGCATCTACGCATATCAGTTCATGTATCAGTATGAGTATCAGTTAGTTTGTATTTTAGCCAAGACACAGTCACTCAATATGTGCTGATTGCCCACTATGGGGACAGGCACAGCTGACAGATCAGTGAACGAAACAGATAAAAATCCCAGTTCTCAAGGAACTCAAATTCTAGATCTTGTTGTTTTTATTTTAAATTACCATTAGGGGAAAAAAACCCCACATTTTTCATTATTTCAGTTCCTGTAAGCTTGAGGAATAAAAGGTCAGATTTAAAGCACCATCTCCTTTAGGCTGGCCAGAAGGACCAAGCTATACTAATTGCAATGCCATTTACATTTGCAATCTTTACTAATTTTAAGTTCATTTAAGTGGCTTTTTTCTACTTTTATATTTAACTAACAAATGTCAAAAAACAGGGAATGAGGGTTAGATATGCATATAATTCACATTCATATACTTCTAAAGACAATGAAATGGTGAAATACACAAATATATTATCTCAATATATGCTAAAAAGCACCAACCAGTTCTTAGTATAAGGTGCCATAGGAAGAAAAAGACACAACACCATCTCCTACCCTCAAAAGAATTAAAATTCCAACATCTGCTTCAAAGTTTATGATATATGTTGCAGTTTGTGTAACTTCAGGTTTGGGAATATATTTTCAACTTATTTGCCCCTCAAAATTCAATAATGCAATTAAGGTATACTATGACACTTGATGGCAAAAATAACCCTTTGCAAAATTTGTTCTATTAATACTTCAACAAGTTCCTTCCAAAAAAGGTTTAGTAGTGGCAATAAAAATTTCAGTCAATATTAAATGCATGTATTTAATATATAATTAGTATATAATTAACAGATGAGGAAGTTAGAGAGAGGGGAGATGAAGGTGGGAAAATAAAATGAGGTCAGAATTGAGTTCAGGCATGCTAACAACATACATGTCTTATACTTTCCTTCACTTTGCACAACTGGGCCATAAATCTATCTTTAGTCAGAGAGGGGAACTCAATGATATGCCTATTCAAATTGCTCTGAGTACAGGTCTTTTATTCTTTCATAGATCCTTTATCTGGAATCCCATAATCCAGAGAGGTCTGAAGACTGAAGGTTTTTCACAAATTTGACACAAATACATTTGATGGCAAAACCTGCCCTGAACAAATGTGAAAACTGCAACATACTTTTTCAACTTTGTGACAAAACTGAAATATGCATTCCTTTGACTACAGAGTACCCTGCCAAATGCCACTATGTTTTAAACATTCAAAATATACAAAATATCAACTACTTTACTTGTCTAAGATCCAGAAAATTCCGAACTCCAAAGCATCTAATCCCAAAGTTTTAGATGGAGAACTATGAATCTCTATGTGACACATATTTTGCCTGAGATATAAAGTGAATTTTCCACATAGAAGAACACAGACAAATAATAATAAAACTTTTCATTCAAAGTTTTCCACCAACTGCATTTTGTTCGTCTTCCTGCCGAGGTTTAGAAGTGTGTCATTATCAAGGGGTTTAAGTAGTTAACTATGTGCGGAACACTCTTCCTACACTCTTTATTTTCTATCTATGGAATCCAACTGGGTCTGAAGGTACTTGTCCTTCGTGTGATGCTGGCTGACTCCCATGCCTGTGTTTGCTGAGTGCAGGCCCTGCTTTGTGGTAAAAGATACAGCAATAAAAGCAGGTCAGGTTTGTCCCGGAGATTTCCAAAATTAAGTTCTTTTCCTGGAGATTCACAATTCAAATTAGCATATTGAAAGTTATGAGCAGTCCCAGCTTCTAGAGCACAGAAACCCATTCCACTTCAACACTCATTTTCCAAAACCATCTGAGCATAGCACGTTTCTACTTCGTAAGACATCTTTACATAAGCAGGTGATTTAGTCTAGAGGACACTAGTTGGGACATGATCTGTTAAAGAAACTAAATGTAAACTTCCACTAATGAAAGAAAAACTATTATAAATAAAATTTCTTAAGGAAATGAATGCACAAATACAGTTGTATCATTGTCACTGATCTTTAAACTTCTTTCCAATCCTGAAGATACACACACTTCTTTGGAAAACTCCTTCTCAGCTCTTTAAGTCCCATTGGCTCTCTCCTCTCCCCAGGCTGCCTGACTCTCCAGGCTCTCTGGACACTTGCCTCCAGGATGCCCCAGTTGCTTCCTCAGCCCCCCAGTTTCAGTGCCTCAGTCAGAGTGGTCACTTCTAACTCACACAAGCTGATGAGTCAATGAAGGAGAACATGCTAAAGTGCTTTTCTTTCCAGCCCGGAAGCAGATGGGCAGAGCTGCAGAGAGATGCTCTTCTCCCCACCCCAGTCTCGCAACGTGCAAGCAGGTTCCAAAGCTCCTTGTGACCTCTCTGCTCCAAACCACCGGCTGCTCTCTGCTGAGCCATAGCCGGGAGCCACAGCCACCCGCAGACAATGAGTCCGCACTGCGAAGACCAAACAATACAGGCCCCAAACCCCACATTACTTTCTTGCAAATTTCCTTTTCCACAGTAAAAAGAGGCCAATTTCTACTTTGCTCTTTTTCATGTATTTCCTAGTATCTGTAGTGGTTCATGGAGTCACTTCATTTAAACACAACAGTGTATCTAGTTATCCTATCAACAAAGCTTAGCAATCCGCAACCCTCACAAACCAGCTTAGCAGAGTTCTTCAGAAATGCTTCTCTGGGATAATCTGTATCCTTTACCAAGGGCAGACTATTTTGAACAAGATTTGAGAGTATTAATACAAATTTATTTAAAAATAATATTTACTGAATGAACTTTATATTTCAGATAATTTACACCCTTGCCTGAGTTTCTTTTATAAAAACGCGTGCAGTTTTTGTTGTCTCTCTAGAAGCCTGCTGGGCCTGAAGCAGCCATGGTTTGAGGTAGGCTGACTCCTGTGCGTACTGAGCGCACAGGCACTGCTTGGGGAGGAGAGTAAAGAAAATGAGACCCCTTCTTTACCAGCTCATCTTTGCAACCCACTGTGTGCGAGGCCCCTCCTAAGCAGCAGGTTAATACAACAATGAATTCCTCTTGACCCTGCTGTCAGAAATGAGAAAAGGAATGTATGTGGAAACTAATGACCAAGGGAAGATGCCCTAGTACCACAGAAGAGGTACAGATAAAAAGCTTCCTCTAAACAGAAGACAGTACTTACTTACAGAGTCTGAAAGGCAACTGTCCTATTGATTACATATTAGTTAAAACTAATTATAACTCTTATATTGTTGTGTTGGTGGCATTTCTCTTTCAAAGATCCACCTATCTACAAAATGTAGAAAGACACTGTAGGTTTTTATCCCCAACGGATACATAGGAAAATGGTAGAATTGTTATTTCTATAACTGGAACATAATATGCCCACAATTAACCATACTGATTTAGTCTGACCTAATTTTAATAGTTCAATATGAATTTTTCCACAATGATCACTGCTCTTTATTTGAAACAAAACTGCCTGCTTGTATTGTTTCTAAAGAATTAAGACCTGACCCTGTGTGAGTATAGTAATGACAACGCAGCCTGTCTAATAATAAATGCCAAGTTCCCACAAACTACAAAGCCTCAGAGTAGCAGGAAGCCATGCTGCCCTGCCCCACGGTGCTGCTGGGTGTTGAGCAGCAGTTCCTATTTCTAGTATTTAGCTAATTTACTCATCCTATATTCATGGATGCATTCAGTGGTTTTAATGTTAATTTCTGGGGAGGCTCAGGTGCAATCGGCCACGGGGATGTGAGGCCCTTCAGAGCCTCCTAGGGAGCGGAACCCTCACCCTTTTCTGCACCCAAAGCACACAGCCATGTTAGAACCTGGTCCCGGCACTCATTCATTCATTTTTTTAAAGGCTAAAGCACAACCATGGCCAAAAACTGAAATCAAGAACTAAAAAAATCAACCCTTTCTTTTACTAAGAACGTACAGTCTTGTTTCTTAATTTAGAATTCAAATGTGAATTTTAAGAACAATAATCACCCAACTCTATGAAGCCCGAAGCAAGCAGATACCAGCAGCATCAGCATGATCTGGGAGCTGCTTGAAGAAAGGAAATCTCGGGTGCTCCACACCCACTGATCAGAATCTACATTTCAACCAGATACCCAGGTGACTTTACATACATTAAAGTTTGAGATGCCCTGAGTTGGAAAAACATAATCATCACAATGACTTGGAAAACAAGGTGAGCAAAATTAAATTATCCCAGTTTTATGAGCAGGACTGTCCACAGGAAAGCAGCACCGTGAGAGATAGGGAAAGAGACAGGACGGCAACTGAGGCTAGGCAGCTTGCCATTTTGTGTTGCTACTCCTTTGCTCTGTGACAGCAGGTAAGTCTCTGCATATCATGTTTTATAAATTATAAAATAAGGATAAAAATACCGCTGCAAAAAATATAACATGAAGATTCAATGTGATAATAATTATTCAATCAACTTGTGAAAAGTATTAACTAATTGCAAGAAATTCAAGTTCCTGCATCTAACACATCTGTCTCTCTAAATGCTGTTGTAACTGGGTGACCCCACATGCAGGTGGGCCTAACAGTCTTGGTGTGATTAATAACAGCACCCCTCTTCCTTCTTAAAAGTGTTCTGGCTTGGGCAATAGATTGCATCATCGCCCTAGTAACAACTAACTTTCCTGAGAGCTTTGGGTGAGTCAAACTCCGTTAGTTGTCCAGAACCGACATAAACTGCTTCACCAGAAGAAAGAAGTAGTTTACTGTATTGCAAGCCGCACTGTTTGCTGGACATATGCAGGAACAAAAATATTAAAATAATAATAGCTTTTATTAAGAAAGCACATTTTTGGAGGATTTTAGAAACCTAAAAAAATGCAAATGCTTTAGCAAACTTGGCATTACTTGCATTCCCTGAATGTTTCCCCATGAGCTTAACTTGTATGTAACCTCATAAATTTGCCAGATATTTTCTATCAATTCACCATCTCACCAGTTTAGTTTAAATAATGTCCTGTTAAAAGTTTTAGTATAAATTCTTACAGAGCCAAGTCATTATGATAAAATATCTTGTTTTATTAATGACCATTTAGAAAATTTATTATGGTAGAAGCTGCATAAATATTAGAAGTTAAGACATTCTCTGGTACAAATCCTTGTTATGGTAATAATTCAAACCTTCCTGAAGCAAAGAATTCCTACCATCAATATCCCATGAGAACATGTTGGATCTAATGATGTAAACTTGTTGAGACACTGTCATCCAGAACAAGAAAAGGCTTCAGAGGCAGAAAGCCCAGCAACAAAGCTGTCCAGGCCACAAGTCAGCAGCTTCAGTTCTGCAGCTTGGTTCCACCCACCCCAAGCGCTAAACCTCCACAGGCGTCTGTAATGGGTCAACAACTGGACTCAGTGTCTCAACTAGTCTGTTTTGCTACTAACCAGTAATCCAGATGACACGTGATCAGTAGAACGTAAATGCTGCCTAGGCCCAAAGAGACAAAAATCTCAGATCTAAACCGACAGGAGACAACATTATTTTTCACTTACTTGATTTTTAGTGCAGTATCCTAACAAACTAAAATGGTAGGAGATGAAAGAATCTTTAGATATGCTTACATATTATCACAGACTCACCAATGGGTCAAAGAAACAAATATTTTGAATTTCACAGGGTTCAACATTAAACATTTTAATGTGTGATAGAGGTGTAACTTCCTTTCTTTCTTTAAAAAATTCCAATAATACCATGTTTATAGCTTGCATACATTATTAAATTTGACTGACTAGAATTTTTGAGGTCACTATGGAGATATTAATTTTTAGTTTCCAACTTTTTAATTTTTGCTTTATATAAAAGAGCAGAGAAGTCTCAGACGAGTTCAGTGATTGACCTGAGGTGACCTGCGTGTGGTGGTGGGGCCAGGGTCAGACCCATCTCTCCCTCCCAGTTCAGGGCTCCTGTCTAGAAACAATTGAGAAGCACTAAAGCTAAAACTAAGAAAAGTTTCAAAGTAAATTAAACCCGCCAAAACTAATCTAGGTCTAGTTGTACTATAATTTTTACCTTCAATTCTTATTCACATCTCCTGAATGAGAATGACAGGAGAAGATCTATTACAAGTCTGTATGTCTCCTTGGAAATAGATCTTAAGAAATTTTAGCCGTAAGCTGACTTTTACAAACTAAGGGAACAAACTAAATCTTACAATGACTCAGCACTGAACAGTTCTAAAATGAAGGCTCTAGAATTTTACTATTCTACAAGTAACAGAATGAAATGGGCCTGTTACTTTGTGAGACATACTATATAAGAAGTACAAGACATTTCCTACCATACTAAGAGATTTTTCACTATCAAAAACTGGGAAAAGAGAACACCTACGATGTTAAAATATTGATTTTGGCAACACTGACAGAACACTGATGTGAAACTAATAGATATACTAATAGATCACTAATAGAAACTAATAGATCAACCCCCATGTTACTACTGTGTGACCCTGGCAAATTATTTAACCTGTCTAACTCAGTTCCTATGACATGAGGATAAGTATGTACCTACTTCATTCACTGCTGGATAGGATTAAGATAAAACATAGAAAATAATAAATGTTAATTTTATTATTTTTGTTGATGAATATTTTGTGAGAAAGATATCTAGAGAAACAAACATTTTAATGTGGTGGCCAATGGACAAAATCATACAAAAAAATGTAGGTTCTCTCAACTGAATGACTATATTTGGTGATAAGTAATGTAACTAGGATTAAACAATCATTAGAAAAAAACAGATTCTAAGATGAAGCATTACAAAGATTAAGAGGATAACACATGAGAAAGAAAGGAATAGTTCAGTAGGAAGATAAAACAGCTCTGTATGTGTGTGTAGACAATATACAGAGAGCGAATATGGGTAGAACAATTTATAGGGCATTGAAAATATTTGTCATGACACCATGTCATTATACATCTGTCTGAACTTACAGGATGTATAACACCAAGAGTGAACTGCATTATAAACTATGGACTGTGGGTGATGATGGCATGTCAATGCAGGTTCACCATCTGTAACAAAAGTCCCATTCTAGTGGGGGATGTAGATAACAGGGAGGTTGCGCGTGTTTATAGATATGGAGGGGGTATGTGGAAAACCCCTGGACCTACAATTCAATTTTGCTATGACCCTAAAACTGCTCTAAATAACGTCATAATCATTTCAAAAGTAGAACTAATTAGCTCAGTGTCCACCTTAAGAAAGCAGGTGTGGGGTACGGGGGCAAACCAAGAAGGAGGAAGGAGAGAATAATAATAAAAATAGAAACTAATGAGCTGAAAGAAACGAAATAGAGAAGATAAAGTTGGCATTCGTTCTTTGCAAATACTGACAAAAACTTCTGCCAAGATTAATAGAGAAAAAAATGAGAGAACAATCATTAGGAATGAAAAGGAAATAACTATACATTTAGCAGAATTTGAAGGACAAAAGAATGTTATAAAGAACTTTATGCCAATAAACTTGAAAACTTGGATTAAATGGATAAATTTCTAGTAAATTACAACGTAGCAAAGCTTCCTTAAGAAGAAAGCCTGAAGACTCCTATGATTATTAAGGAATCAGCCATTTAAAAAATCTTCCCACAGAGAAAATAATAGACCCAGAATGGTTTTACAGATTAGTTCTGACAAAGTTTCAACAAATAGATTATTACAATGTTATAAAAGTGCTTGTAAGGAACAGAAAAGAAACACTCAACAACTCATTTTATGAAATGGTCTCTACTAACACCAGTATGAAGAACAAGAGGAGAAAGAAAAGTCACAACCCAAGAAAGTTCAAAAAGAAGCAAAAATCCTCTATATGTGAAATACAGCAAACCGAAGTCAACAGTGTATTGCCAATAGCAAGTTAGGACCAAGGTCGTTTAATCCTGAAATGAAAAGGGGGCTTAACATTTAACATTAACCTTCACCACAGTAAGAGATTAAAGGGAAAGAATAACCCAATTACCTGAAAAGACCCACACAAAAAATCTAATGAAATGCAATATCCATGAATGATTTTAAAAAAAGAATAGTAAACTAGAAATAGGAAGGAATTTCCTTCTCCTGATATTTCCACCAAATCTACAACAAACACCTTTCCTTATGGTAAAACATTAGAAACATTTCCTTTAAACATCAGGAAAAAGGCAGAAATTCCCACACCACAGCTTCTATTCAACTATGCACTGGAGGTTCTGGTAAGTTGAGGAGGACAAGAAAAAGAAATTTAAAAAAAATGAATTGGAAAGAAAAACAAAACTGTCGCTATTTGTAGAAGTAAGTAGATAAAAAAATGTTAAAAATTCTATAGACAAGTTATTAGAATTAATAAGAAAGTTGAGGAAGGTTGCTGAAAATACAGTCTATACACAAAAGAGGAAAATTTGCTCTTTTAAACACTAAAACAATTAGAAAATGTAACTTTTTTAAGTATACTGTTTACAACAGTATCAAGCACTAGCATCTAGCTCTAAGTCTAACCAAAGCTGAGTCTTAGGAAGAAAATTTTAAAACTATTAAAAGATGTTTTAAAAAGACCTAACAAATGGACAGAAATGTCACATTCGTGGATTAGAAGATTCAATATTCAGAAATATTCATTCTCCCCAAATTGATCTATAGATTTAATGCAATCCCAACCAAACTTATCTCAGAGTGTTTCAAAAAAACAGAGAAGTTGGTTCTAAAAATGTGGTACATGAAAGAACACAAAGGCCCAAGAATAGATGAGAAATTTCTTAAGAATAGAGAGAAGAGCTACAGTAATAAAGACAGCATGGTACTGAAATCAGGACAGACAACTTAAACAATGGGATAAAAGAGAAATCCCATAACAGGTTATTACATATAACGGGTACTTTGTCTACGACAGATCACTCAAGAAAGAATAAACAGTTATGGGACAATCAGTTATCCATAGGCAAGAAAGGAAATGGGGTTTCTACCTTGTACCAAACACAAAGAGAATTCCCAACTTGATTTATTAAGACTTAAAGATAAAGAAAAGATATTAAAATTTTTAGAAGAAACAGAAGAATACTTTTATGACTTTTACAGAAACAAAGGTTCTGTGATGAGGTTAGGTAACAAAGGTTCCATAAAAAGAAAGGTTCTTAAATAAGATATAAAAAGCACAACTACAAAGTAAAGACTGCTCAATTCAAAAATATTAAAATGAAGGAATTAAATCCACCAAAGATACCATAAAGAAAGTGAAAAGACAGATCATAAACTGAGGGAAGACATATGCCTATCAAAGGATTTTTTTTCTAACACATCATGCATGCTGAGAAATCATAAAGAAAAAAGTAAGCCACAAAGTAGGAGAATGAGCCTAAGACAAAAAGGCATTTGGCAGAAGAGACAACAAAACTGAACAACAAAACCATAGGAAGATGTTCAATTTTAAAAGTAATCAGGGAATGCTTCTGCCAATTACGGTCACAACAGCATTCCATTTCATAACCACACAATTAAACTAAAACTTCTGACAATATCAAATGCTGAGGAGAATGTTGTGAAATGGGAACCATTGCTGAAGAGTACAAACAAGCACAAATATTTTGAAAAACAATTGGGCCTTATCTCCTAAGCTTAAACACCTTACAAACCCAGCAATTCCAATCCTGCACATGAATATAAAGAGAAAAGTATAAAAATGTTCACAGCAGGATTATGTGAACTAGCAAAACCCCGGAGGAAGCCATGCACCCGTGGCAGGAGAAGGAGTACATAAATTATGGAGTATTATACTGAATTCAAAGTACATATGCTTCAGCTACAGGTAAAGCTCAGAAACAAAAACAACACCGTACTGCTTACAAATAAATAACTCATGTGGCAGAAACGACTTTGAAGCAAAAAATTAGTAAGAATTCAGGACTGTCCTTACCTCTGGAAAGGAGTATATGATAATGTTTTACTTTCTAAATTGGATGGTGGTTTCATTCTACAAATATTAATTTGCAACATTAAATGTTAAAAGTTTACTACTTTAAGGGTCATCTCCTCTCTACTCATTTATGAGAAGAATCTACTGATCTGAAATCAGCTTCATTGTAATTCCCATCCACTCTTCCTTGTAATATCTCTTTTTCTTCTGGAATGACATAGAAAAAAGTTGCTTCTTCCCTTTACATGGTATCCTTCAATTATACGACAGACCAGTTTCTTTTTGTAGTCTTGTATCATTCCAAGTATGAAATGGTTTCCCATTTCATGCTTAATGGGGCAGCCACCCCTCAGAATGTTTTCTAGTTTATCAATGTTACTGTAAGACATGGAGGCCCAGACCGAACAAAATATTTCCCATACACTGAAATACACTGGGGCTGGAAGTCCTGCTCCATGCAATATACCAGGTGGGCATTGTGGGAAAGGTGTGTGGGAGAGGAAGGGGGGCTGGAAATTGGGAAAAAAAAGAGGACAGAAGCAGGTACTGCTGATGGGAAATAGGGTGGTGTGACACTGTGACATAGTAGGAAATACCTGGTCTTCATCCTGATCTTAGAACAGAGCTTCTGAAACTCCTGGAATTCCTGAGAGGTAGGGGTGACGGAAGTGTCATCTGCTAAGGTGATGACTCTGGGAGGATGGGGCTGGCTGCCGGAGGAACCACCCATGCAACCAGAAGGCTAGAACTTTCAGCCCCAGCCCCGAGCTGACCTCTGGGGAGGGGAGAGCGATGCAGACTGGCATAATCACCTACGGAAAATGACTTAATCAATCATGTCTTTTATGAAGACTTCATAAAAACTCTAAACAAAGGGGTTTGGAGAGCTTCCTGTTTGGTGAATACTTGGAGATGCTACAAGTGTGGGGTGCCTTAAAAGGGCATGGAAGCGTTATACTTCCCTCAGAGTTGCTTCCTTTTATAATAAACTGGTAATCTAGTAAGCAAACTATTCTCCTGAGTTCTATTAGCCTTTCTTTCAAGTTACCCAATGTGAGGAGGGGTCATGGGAACCTCCCATTTATACTAGACAGTCAGAAGCACAGGTGACAAACTGGACTTGTGACTGGCACCTCAAGTGGAAGGCAGGGGAAGCAGTCTTGTGTGATTGAGGCCTGAACCCATGGGGTCTGCAATGACTTTGAGCAGTTGGTGTAGAGCTGAGTTAAAACTGTAGGACATCCGGTTGGTATCCTTTGAGAACTGAAGAACTGGCTGGTTTGGGGAAAAAACCCGCCCCCAGTATTTGGTGTTGGAAGTGTTGAATACAGAGGAAATATTAGTTTCTCTCTTAGATGGGAAATTAAGTACCAGGTCTACTCCAGATCCTGGCTAATTCAATTCAGTTACATATTTTTCCCAGAGTCCTAGAAAAATTCAATCTGAGAGAGATGGGACAGAACGTTAGAAATGCAAAGCAGAATTATGAGATGGGTTCAATTTTTCAAACCTACCTAAAACTTGTGAATAGATAAAAAGTCTAGGGCAGAGACAAGATTTAGGAATCAATATCTAAGTTGTGAGAGAAAGATAAAAACTTTGGTATTTCAAATAATCCAAGCATCAGGGATAGCCTAGCTTTCCCATGGGGGATGTGCATGTATGAGAGTCAAGGGTCAGGCTTTTAGACTAATGGAAGTGCTTTAGCATTTTCAGCTTTGGTGTAGAGGCTAAGACCATGTTATTTTCTTCACTCCAAGAGCCCAATAATTATATATATTATAAAAAGTACCTGTGATTTTATAACAGATAGGGATGAAGTGTACTACACCATTAAATATAAAGAGCTAACAGGAGATCTCAACTCCAGAATTACTAAAATATAAAATATAAAAAATCACCTCCTAAAATTAACTCAAAAAGAATCAAAGACCTAAACTTAGGACTGAAAACTATAAAACTCTTAGAAAAAATACAGGGGAAAAACTTCACGACACTAGATTTGGCAGTTATTTCTTGGATATAATACCAAAAGCACAGGCAACAAAAGAAATAGATAAACTGGACTGTATCAAAATGTAAAACTTCTGAGCATCAAAGAACACAACCAACAAGAGTGAAAAGGCAACCAACAGAGCTGGAGAAAATATTTGCAAATTACATATCTATAAGGGATTAATATCAAGAATATATAAAAAACTCCTACAGCTCAATAACCAAAAATCAGACAACCCAATTAAAAACAGTACAAAGGACTTGAATTGACATTTCTCTAAAAAAAGATCTATGAGGGGGCCTCTCTTGTCCCCTCCTGGCTTAAGCCAGGAGCTCTGTCCTCCCGCTTTATCTCTAAATAAGAGCCTCTCACTTGCCCTCCTACCCTGAGTGTTTGCAAAGTTCATTCTTCTGACTTTGCAAACAAGAACCCCGGCATCATTTTTGGGGGCTCGTCCAGGATAACTTCAGAGGTGAGTATCGACATCCAAGCCTGCCTTTTTCTTTCACTGTCCTTAGAGAAGTAAGCCGTCTATGGCCACTTAAATGGGACTAGCCCAGCTGCCAACCTCAAACTCTCGAGAGACAGGCTCCCCTGCGTCTCCCTCAGTGGATCCCCCATCTCCTTTGGGAGCCGGAAAAGTCACCAGAGTGGAGGCCAGGATTCCCTTTCAGAGGCCTCTCCTTGGATGCAAGCGGCTGAGGAAGGCCGTGGGCAACTGCGAGGGTCCAGGCTGAGGCTGCACTTCAGCGGCTTCTCAAAGGCCGCGTGTCTGGACCCAGACCCCGACAGCCCTGCTGGGTATCCCTGAGAATAACTACTCTCTGTGTCTCTCTGACTTCCAGCCTGCTTCTTCAGGCCGCCCTGGCCTCTGAGTGAGGCAGGGGTGCTCTTTACTTTCCCTACATGCTCTCTGTGTGCCTGTAAGTTCATCAATCTCATGGAACCTGATGCTCACCACTGCAAGGTAGATCTATGCTTTGCTCTTATTCTTAACTAAATGCTGTACTTTTTATCTCATAAAAATGTCTGGGCACTCGTTAGCCACTTAAAAGACAAGTAGCATCAGCTAACAGTCTTAAGTTTCTGGTGAAAGGTTTCCAGGTGTCTGCCGCTCCTCGATCCTCCGCCTCCAGGCAGGAATGTCGGGGAGTGGCTGAGCCGACTTCCTACTTTCTATCCTAATTTGTGGGCTCCGAGGGCAGATCGGACCAGTAGACAGTGGTCCTTGGATCTTGGCTCTGGTCGATGGATCCGATGGCGCTGAGTAAACCTCAGCTAGGCTGCTGCCTGTGCAAGAGTCACGGATGACCCACAACCTCTTTGCCTGACAGGTCAGACTTCTTACAGTGGGTGACTAGCAGGATAATTCCCAGGCACTGGCAGAAACTGGTGTTTGAGAGTATAGGCCCCCCTCCTTCATAACTGTCCGTGGCAGCCTCTGTCTGAATTTTATCTTTGGCCTTAGAAAAAGTTCCCCTGCTCCCCATTCGCAGCAGTCCTCTTGGGACCGAGCCGCTTTCTCCTGTGCAGTGTAAATGAGGTTTGCGAAGCAGTCAAGCTGAAAACTGAGCCCAACATGTTAATGGCTCTATTCTGCTGACCTCTCTTCCCTAAAGGCAGTCATCCTGGGGTACAGCATTTCCTTTTCTGCAGCCCCAGGGAAGTGGAACAGGCTTGTGTCTGACTGACCAGTGAGAGGTCGCACAGTCCCTGCACTTACCACACAGGCAGGGGCCTCTCAAAGAATGATCCCGAGTGTACTCTGCTAAAGCCTGTGCAGAAGAAATCAGGGTCTGGATTAGAACTCCCAAGAGGTGTAAAGTAGGAGCACACTGGTTCGGTCCCACTAAACCCAGAGCTCTGAGGGGACTCTTGCTTAGTGGGAGGGCAAGAGGGAAATCAAAGCAAGGTACAGGCCACGCTGGGAAGGAGTGGTTAAGGCCAGTAGGCCCAGCAGAGGAGGTGACTGACCACTGTCACCTGGGCTCCACGGCGAGGAGACACCCTCACAGAAAAGGCCGACCAGGTGTTGCCCACCTGTCCTTCTCTCTGTCTTCCAGATGGGAGCGTCCTCTTCAAGTTTAAAGCCAGAAACGCCTCTGGCATGCATTCTGAATTGGGAGCAATTTGATCCCCAAACCCTGAAAAAGAAGTGCCTTATCTTCTGCACACAGGCCTGGCCTCAATACAAATGCTCTGATGAGAGAGGCTTGGCCCCTGAGAGAAGAATACAATATAATAAGGTTATGCAGCTAAATTTATTTTGCCACAAGGAAGGAAAATGGTCAAAAGTCCTGTGGACTACTACAATATAAAACTGTTTTTCTAAATCCTTTTATTGGAAATCTGTTCTACTTATTAGGTTCATCATTATTCTAAAAAAATTGGAAGGTTTTTAAACTAGACTCCCTGAGACAGAAATTTATCTTCTGCAATACAGCCTGACTTAAATCTCTCAAAAGAAAAAAATGCTTAAAGAGAGGCTTGACGTTGTCATGTTTAGTGAAGGTTTTGTAAGTAATCTAGCATGGATGTTAAAAACGAGTGAACTAAATAAGTGTAGTAGCTGAACTTCTTAATAATTGTGTGTTAAAGTGTGTGTTACAGAGCATATACCTTGAAAATCTTTATGGTAACCTAAAACCTTAAAGTTTTGCTAAGTGGACATATTTTGTCCTTATTGAGAAGTTGTGCTGTAAAGCACATGTTCCTAGAAATTATAAAATGTGTTCATAAATTTGTCAATCTAAAGAATGCTAGTATAACAGTTTACTATATTTACTTCTCAGTGTTCACTGAAAACAAATTTCTAATGCTTTGAAGTTCTTATTAAAACTACTTAAAGTAATGAAACATCTCTGCATGCTAGAAAAGATGTGTGTTTTGATAAAAGAAGGTATAAAGAATGGAAATGTATTTTATTGAGGGTAAAAGAAGGTAATTTTGTTCTAAAATACAGCTGCTTATTTAAAGAGAGAGAATTCTGAATGTAAAAAAAGTTGTAGGAAGTTTGTGGAAGAATTCATATAGTCATGCTATGAGATTAAAACAAATGAGTCTTGATATCAAGTACACAGCAGAATTAGAATTTTGTTTTCCTTTCGTTAAAAGGACAAAGTTTTCTTAAACTGTTAGTCTGCTTTTAATGTTGAAATATTGCAAAGTGTTTTCTAATTGTTTTATCAAAGCAGTTTCTCATGCCTAAAGTCTCAGTAAGTTAAAGGGCATAAATTCCCCTTCTCTTATAATGCCACAAAGAATTTAACTACCATTATAGCTCTACATCAACTGCAAAATGCTTCCAATGTGCCATTTCTCCACGCAAATAATCACAGATATGAAAGGTTTTTTTTCAAATCCGGGACGAGTACATTTGGGTTACTCCAACAGCAAAACACTTAAATCAAAAGGCCCCCATCTGCTGGGAGAAAAGAAACCATTCTAATAACCATCGCCCAAGCTTCACCCGATATTTAGGCTGGCCTCCCAAAGACCACTGTTCACACATAGTAACTTTACAGGCTACAGACTGGGTTGCCACAGACTGGACACCTGCCCTGGTATCCGTTGGCGCACCCCAAACGGCACTCACTGGCTTGTGGGACTCATCTCTGGCCGTGGCTCCCTCCAGGGTGGATAGAGAGGTACCCTCTGGGATTTCCCTGGTTGCAAGGACGTTGGGTTAAGAACATCCCACACCCTGCAAACTTCCCAAGCCTCCAACATGGATGGACTAGGAGTGTTTTTCATTGGTATGATCAACTAGCCTTCACTTTTATACCATCTCTTGGTTTATAAGATGTAATTTGGCAAATCAAATCCTTAACCAATTTTACTCAAAAGTCCTTAAATGATCCTATCCAAGAAATATCTCTCCAAAATACTAAAGTTAAGCTAATGCACCAGTTATAGAAAATAGAATGGGACTAGACATCTTAACAGCAGGACAGGGTGCTATGATTCACAAGATGTCTCTGATTCACTCCAGGACCTCCGAAAGCCAGTTCGAACTATGTCAGGCCCAGAAGTCCCACGGACTACTACAATATGGAGCTGGGTTCCTAAGTTCTTTTGAAGCCATAAAACTGCAAAGGGTGATGGAAAGGGAGTCCAAGGTGGAAGTGCCCATCTTCCGAAGCCCTCCCGACTGACCAGTGATGGGGACCTAACTGCACCCTTTACTGTGCCCTGTCTCAGCAGGAAGCAGCCAGAGCAGTCGTCGCCCCCTTCCCCTGGCAGCAGCTAGGGTCTCCGTCTGTAGAGGGGGTAGTGAGACAGGGACCATGAGCTTAGACAGAGGAGGGTGTGGGCCTCCGCAAAAAACAAAGCAAGATAATTGTGAGATTTGCTTTGGCTGCTGTGGGGGGGCCCAGGTGCTGCTTTTCTTCCTAGAGCCTAATCAAGTGATTTGCAACTTGGGCAATTAACAAGCAAGCCCAAAAGGACGTAGTTAAAATAGGAAGGATTCCATCTTGAAAATAAGATTGCATTTTAAAACCCAATCAGTTAAAAGGTAAGATTCTTAACATACTCTTTAACAGACAGACAATAACTCAGCCCACCTTGGGAGCAAAGCAGGCAGTCTTGACTGTATACGCTCACAGACCAGGAAGCTGCTATCCTGGGAGGAAATCAGAGCAGCAAATTTCTTGTAAATAACCAGGAAGACTAATAAGAAACTTAATGTCTCTTCAAAGATAAACATTTTGGGGCCACTTAGCAGGTGTGCATCCCTAGTCCTTTGTCTCTCAATTGAATGTAAAACTAGACAACTGCACAACCTGGGGCTCTCTTGTCCTGGCTCTATCCTCTCACTTTATCTCTAAATAAAAGCCTCTTACTTGCTCGCCTAAAAAAAGAAAAAGATCTGTGAATGGTCAACAAGCATATAAAAAGATGATCAGTATCACTAGTTATTAGGCAAATGAAAATCAAAACCACAATGAGATACCTGTCACACGCATTAGAACAGCTACTATCAAGAAATCAAAAAAGAACAAGTGTTAAGGAGGAAGATGTGAGAAATTAGAACCCTCATGCACAAGGGAGGAACGTAAAATGATGCAGCCACTGTGAAGAACAGTATGGTGGTTCCCTAAAATTTTAAACAGAATTACTATATGATCCAGCAGTCCTACTTTTGGGTATATACACAGAAGAACTGAAAGCAGGGACTCAAACAGGTATTGTACACCCACGTTCTTAGCAGCATTATGCACAGTAGTCAGAAGGAAAAAACAACCCAAGTGTCCATCAGCGGATGAATGGATAAACAAAATATTAATATATACATAAAATAGAATATGATTCAGGTTTAAAAAGGAAGGACGTTTCTGGCACACGCTTCCACACAAACCAACCTTGAAAACATTCAGAAAGTAGGATGGTGGTGGCCAGGGGGTGGGGGAGGGGAAATGGGAGGTTAGTGCTTAAGGGATACAGAGTTCACTTTCACAGAAGGAAGAAATTCTGTGGATGGATGGCAGAGACGAGTACAACACTAAGAATGGATTTACTGCCACTAACTGGCACACATAATGACAACTGAGATGGTCAATTTTACATTAGTTTTCCTAAAAACAAGTTGCATCGTAGAAGGTTTATGGGAGGGCTAGAATCATGCTTCCAGAAGCGTGGGGCCACCTCTAAGTAACTTGGTGCCTACGGAGAACACCTGGAGAGGGATTCGGCGGAAGTCGGAGCCAATAAGCACTGAGAAGCCAGACGATATTCTCTAGTTTCTGAGACGCCACAAGCCCCTAATGTGAACTGAGAGACTAAGTGGGGAAACCCCACCACACTGTGATTCAAGTTAAATTTATTACATCTAAAAACCTGGTATTTTTTTCACATGATCTGCTACAAGTCTCTACTCCTTCTATATGGACTATTGATTTTAAGATTAATTGGAAATAAATTTCACTTTCACTTTGATGTTGTTACTTGTCAAGACAGTTTTGATTCCCAAATGAGCACCTCTGATACTTATCTCTGACAGCTGTGCAGCACCTGCCCCTCTGCTAAGCATCCTTACAATTCCTCTACCACAAGGGATTCACTGGCCACGTTCTAGTGCGGGTGAAATACTTGTAGGTGTTAATAAGTCACTGATAATAAGTCCTTGCTCTGAGAGCAGCTCTGGAATATACCACATGATGGCAAAAAAATAAACCCTTTCCTGACATGCAGCAGGATAGGAAGTGAAGCCTAAAGACAGAACCCTTTATGGGTGTTAATGTCATTTACTTACAAAGACTTGGATTTCCAGGAATTAACTCCTTGTCCTTAAAGCTAGGACTGCCCTTGAAGCAAACACATCAAGCCACTTCCACTTGGTATCTGAACTAGTGACCAGAAGAGGCCAGTCCCTTGCGAGCCACCAGGCACTGGCATGCCTCCTGGCGCTCCTCTGATTCTCCGTGGGACTGCAAATTATTGTAAATTCCTGAGACGCTGTGTCTGCAAGTCCCTTTAACCCACTGGGCATATCTTCTGAGGCTGAAATGTGAATGAATTCAAAGTAGCTTATTGTTTTCATTGTATCTCATCTAGTTTGAAGTGCATGTTTGGACTTAATATTGTTTTCTTGAAACTATTTTTTTCAAAAATAGTTTTTCTTACTGAACAACTTAGTAATAAAAGAGAAACTTGCTTTCCTAAGGGCATCATCCACCTTCCAAGCAGTAGCTCTAGTCCTTCTTTGCTCTTCTGATTGTTCTGAAAATAGATATTTTTTAAATTGACCTAAGTATTTGTGACCTTAGTATTCGGTCCAAGCGTTAACGGTTTTTGTCTTAGATATTACTCTGAAAGGCGCATGGTACTGCTTTCCTGCGTGTGTCCTGCTCACTGCTGTCCCTCACCTCCCAGAGTCTGAGCTCCTCAGACAGCTCCTCTCCAGGCCCTGCTGGTGTCCTTAGATGCCTCCTGCTTTCCCTCACAGGCAGTTCCCATCTCCCTCCACTTCAGCTGTGATGTCTATGCCAACTGTTCCCACACATTGACAAAATTTGATTTTGAATTTCAGCCCAGTACTACTAACAGCCTCATGGACAATGAGATTCATCAATACATTCAAAAAAAGAACTCATTGTCTTCCTTCCTCAAACTTGGCCTTCTTTCAGAATTCTCTCTTCATGCAGGCTCCCGCCCTGACCCTTACCTAAGGAGCTCAAGCCCTTCTAATGCAGTTTCCTCTAGTTCTGGGCTCTGCTTCTCCCAGTGGCGCACAGGCAGTGCCTTAGTTCTGGCCATCATCATCGCCTGCCTCGCTGATGCAAGCCTTCGCTTAAGCCCAGCACACAGCTGAGCAAGGTCACAAGTTCCAAGGTGGAGTCCAGGGAAGCTGCTTGCCAAAGGCCAATGAGACACTGGGTTGGGCCAAGTTATATGAGAGCCGGTGGCCAGGAGGACTAGACACAACTCTCAAGAGGAAGTGTGACAACAAGCCCAGCATGGACAATGCCAAGAAAAACCACCAGTCACAAAAGGTGCTCAGCAAATGAGCTGGGATTAAAAGGTGCATGTGGGAAAAAGGAGGGCAGAGAGTGGGGGCAAATTCTGGGAACAAGAACATTCCAATGTCTTTTTCTGTCTTTCCTTCCCTTCCTCCTCCTTCGGCTCTTGCCACGCCATCGTATTTCCACGTCTCAGATTTCTCCATGACTCTGTATGGGCTTTTCCTTCTGGCTAGAATGATCTTGTCTTTAGCTCTGCCTTTGTTCCCCTGAGATTCAAAGGCTGGGAGTGCTGGGATGTTGTCTCCCTTATTCTTGGGTGTTTCTCAGATGCTGAAAACAGTGCCAGGTACATAATAAAAGCTCAAAAGATATTTCCTAACTGCAGGGCCTATGTATGTCTTCAGTGTGTCCTCAATACATATTTTGAATGAGATGGATGACGGCTGCTGAGAGCTGACTGCCAAACTGCCCGCCTTACATATTTTTGCAGGACCGAGTTCCTCTAGCACCTGCTGCATGAATTCTCTCCCAACACCTCTGGGCAGGGTTAGCGGGATGCTCCCCCATGGCCTCACGCCTGCTCACGGAGCTGCGTTCCAGCATACCCACACTCCCCTACCCTTGAAGCTGGGCAGGGCAGCAGTTACAAAAGGAGGATTTTAATTAGGTTTTCCTAATCATTCCCAAACCCCAAAACACGGACCCATAGATAGATTATGCTATTATCCGATGGGTTATATGCTTCTATGTTAAAGACTGAGTCAATGTAATTCCCAGAGTAATTCTTTGCAAATTAATGGACAGGTAGTTAACTGGATCACAAATATTTCAATTTTATCATCTTAATAACTGAAAAAGATCATGATGAAGATTCACTAAATTAGTTATTCAGAAACTCATCCATTATGCTATAGTTGGCAATAATGATTAGATCAAATCAAGTCCAAAAAAAAAAAAAGAAACAACCCAATCACAGTATGCATCTAGAGACAATCAGAAAAAGTCACAAATACAGGTTTGATTCCATTCATTCTTTCTAATTCCACTCATTCTTTCATTTAATTTCTTGTAGTGCTTTTTATGTGAGGCATGACTCTTAAGTGCTAAGGATTCAAAGATCCATTTAATTTTAGACCCACTCTTAGGGAGGCGCAGTCTAAAGGGGAAAAACACTAATGTGATATGACATTATATAATCAAAGTTCCTAGAGAAAGTATATAGTTTCCAAAATACATGTGGACGGTAAAATGCACAATATTGATAATTAGAGTTCCAATTTATCATAAAGTAGCTCTCATTTTAGTTTGACTTTACACAACTTTAAAATCACAATTTAAACTGAAACCCTAAAGTTAAGGAGTTTACGGACATAGCATCACCCTAAGCACATCGGGAAATCACGGCAGTGTCGTTCCGTTTCACTAACCAACATAAAAATTTAGATGAAGATAACAAATATTCCAAAGCATAAAGAAAAGAGGGAGGAACAAAGGCTTTTTTGAAGCAAAACAAGCTTGAAGGCTCATCCTACTAGAAAATGAATGAAGGCTCATTCTCCTCTGGAGAATGGAACAAAGAGCTTCCCGCAGGGGGACGGTTCTGAGGAGGAATCGGGCTATCATCTGGCATGTAACAAGGAGTAGCTTTTTGTCAACACATGACTATATGCTGTGATTATAATGCTGTAGGCTGGTAAAAAGAAAAAAAATGGTTAGAAGGTTTCCGGTACTGAGAGAGGGTGCGAGAGACCAGAAGAAGCACGGGGAGCTCAATATCTACAGCAGGTCACAAAGCCAACCACGGCTCCAAGGGCAGTACCACATATTAGTTTCCCTACCTGCCCAGTTTGATAATGTCTGGCAAACTGGTTAACTACTCGATAATCATTTGCAAAGTACTCCATCAGAATAGAAGGAACCTCAGCAAAGTCAGTAGGGCACCTGGTCCCTAAAATGGGGAAAAAGAAAAAAGTTGGCATGAATCAAATCAACATATTTATCTTACTTTTTATGTACTCTTTTAAAACTTTTATATGTACTTCTGATGAACAACGATAAGCTTTAACTCATTAAATCAATATTTTACTTCTATAAAATTATTGCACATATTTGTAATAGAAAAGTTTACTATAATCCCATATATGTTTCTATATATTGAAAGTAACACAAAATATTTGCACAGCTGGATAAAACACCTTGTAAAGCAATGGCTCATACCCTCTGCAAACAAACCTGTCTTCAGCTACACTGAGCTATACATGAAACACAAATTAAAACATTCTTACAATTAATAGAGCATTTGTATTTAATTCACTGAAATCTGCTACCAAATGCTTTTATCCTTCATGTGTTTTAAAAGTACTTTATTTTATCCATTGATTGCTTCTTGCAACAAAGTCGATCTTCAATACAGAAAAGCAGTATTTTAAACTCAAAATGACTCAAAGCAACAAATCCTGTCTAAGAACTTCTGGGTGACATTTTATGATTCTACCCAGCCCATCTATAATCTTTTCAAATATCTTCTCTGCCAAATACTGTGTGTACAAAATTAGTTAATAAATACCAATGCCAACAATTTACTGGGTAGTCTAAAGCTGACCATAAATGATAGTGAGCTTAAGACTCAGAGATGAGACAACTACAGAGGAAAGTATTATCATCAAATATGGACATGTGTCAGCATGAGAAATTCTGATTTTATACAGGGGAATCATAAGAAAAATAAAAAGTACCTTATCATACTTTCTCAACATGCATTAATATGTTTTCTAACTGATTTTGGGTAAGACGAGGCAACTTCCACCCACTCCCTCACTAACTCTGCTCGGTACTGAGAAGGTACATACATGTTTATTCACACACATACAGCCATAAACTTAAATTCCATATAAAACAGTATGAAATGTAAACTGGTACAAACTCGAAAGACACAACTAAGACACTCCTCAGTGAGAACTGTCAGCAAGAAAGGAGAAACAAAGTAAGATCATAAGGTTGCATGACACTCAGAAGGACAAGAAGAAGCCAGCTCCGTAAATACCACAGGACAGTATTAAATGGCCTTCTAAATAAACAGCTTTTTTCCAATTTAAGCTAAAATATATCTTTTTAAAGGACTGTATTAAACAAACATCTCCTCTTTGCAGCTCACCAGTGATGTGTTGGTAGCGAGTACGGCCCAGCATAGAGTGCATGGCATGTCCCATCTCATGGAAAAGATTTTCCATCATTCCCGGAGTTAATAAAGTTGGTAAATTCCTTGAGGAATGGGGAAGATTCAGCATAAGAACTACTACTGGGAGCTGATAGTTTCCATCTTCCTTTAATCTGCCTCCACGGATTGTAAAATGGCAATCCTGGAATCAGAAAACATTATAGGAGAAGAAAATATGAAGTAATCCAAAGGGTAAAATAGTCTTAATGAATACAAAATTACACCAAACTGTGTAAGTCTAACTTTTAACTTAATTCCATTTTTCTATTCATTTAGCCATAGACACTTTTTCCCAACACTTTTTATTTTGTTAAAATGTTAATTTTTAAAAACCAATAATACCTTGAGCTGTGTTAATTCACTCATTCCAAAATTATGCATTCAGCTGATGCTATCTATCTACCAGATGCTGGAAACACCGTCATCAAAGAGCTTAGACGGATGTCCACAGGCAAGAGGGAAGGGACAGACACTGAGCTACATTATTTACTGAACCCCTTCAATGTGTCCGGCGAGGGACTAGGAGACATGCCTACTGTCTTCATCACTTGGACGTGATGACCACTTCCATAAAGCAGGGAATCTGCAAGGAGTAAATTCCTCTGAAACAAGACAGATTCACGTACACGTAATCACTTATTCTTCACAATAACCCTACAGGGCAAGAATCTCATTTTTTAGATAAAAAACTGAAACTAAATCTGGAAATATTAAGTCACATGTCCAAGGACACACAGCTAGGATTACTGCACCTGGGATCTGAAGCCAGGAAGACTGCTAGGAGCTGGGGCTCCCGATCACTAACCTGGACTCTGCCCCAACCAAGAGGAGCTACACAGGACTCAACGTCTGATGCCCCACCCTCTGGGCCTGCCTTAAGCACCCGCCAGCCGAATCATCTTGGGAAGTAGCAGTTGCCCAGATTTTACCACCTCATGTCTATCAAAAAGCTTTGGAACCACTATTCAAATATAAGGTACCATAATTTCTGTTATAACTTAAAACCTGAATTCTTGACAGTTCCTATCAAGTTACCTGAAACTGAAGCTGATCGACTGGCAAACCGGGTACACAGCTAAATGAAATGAGCCTCACATATTCCAAATAAAGAACAAACTGGTGGTTCCATATGAACACACCATCTGTATTCTCAACAAGGCCCACTGTCAAATATGGAGAGTAGTTAAGAGTGGGCTCTAGTCAGAATGTTTGATCTATATCTTAGCACTTCTAGCAGTGTGACTCTGGGCAAGTAGCTTAACCTCTCTGGCCTCAGTTTCCTCAAAATGTTAGTGCCTAGTTCAAAAGATTGAGATGAACATTTAAAGACATGTTGTGTATGAAGAGCTCAGCATACCAGCTGGCACACAGAAGGGCTCATAAAACGTCAGCTATCAGTACTACCATCATTATTACCAGGGCCCAGACAAAAGTGACAGATACAGATTTATGTAATGACTTATATAACATTTATTATCTTGAAATTCCATCTTGACTTCAAATTACCTATTTAGTAACTAACATTCCTTTTAAATAGTAATAGAAAAATGAGAAATAAAGTTCACATTAATACAATGAACTGTTGATCACATCTAGAGAGACCAGTTTGTAAAATAAAGCATCACCTGATGTGGTTTGTCTGCTCGCTGAAAAAAATCACAGTAAATGTACCCCAACAATCCTTCAGATTCATGAACCACAGCCTAGAAAAAGAAAATTTTAATTTGGTGGTAAATGAGGCCATCAGAAACTCTAAAAGTAGAAAAACATTCTAACACAAGAATCTGTACAAAAAAACATCCAAAGCCACAAATGTAGACATTTTATTACTTTCTGCATTTTCTCATCTCTCAGATGACTTTGATTTGGGAATTCTATGCAGGAGAGGAAACCCCCCTCGTTGGGGTTCTTTGTCCTGACTGCCAGTCCCTGATGACACCTCTACCAAACCCAGCTCTTAAGACTGTGCCCGGGCCATGCAGAGGAGTGGGGAATAAGTGCTAGCTGGACAATTTTAACTAAATTATTTTTTCTTCAGATCTTCAGGCTAAGAACTGCTTGAGGCATCTGGGACACGGTGGAGAACAAAGTGCAAACAGCGCTACCCACCTAGGGCTCACACCTGCCACATGCAAAATCGCAACATCCCTTGCTTTTTGTCCTCCACTCTTCTGTCACCAGTTTTTCTGTTCATTGCAGCTCTGAAGTTTATCAATCTCGACCTCTTGTGAAGTACATAGTACAAATAGGTAGACACCGAGGTGATTAAATGCAGAGATGAAATGTGCCCCATTCTACCCTTCCAATCCCACCACCACACCTGCTATTCTCATGATTTGTGGCCCAGAGATAATGAGATATTTTTAATTTCTTGCAGTATAGTGAAAAGAGCACTGTGTGGTAAGCATATGAGCAAAAAGTAAAACAACATAATAACAACACAATGCCTTTGTGATGATAAACACGTGCATCAGTAGATCCTCAGAATCTTATCAAAAGAAATAAAAATATTAACACTTCAAATAAAGTGGGCCCTAATAGGAGAAGGGTGAACTCTAGGCTTGAGTTCCTGTCAAAGAAGTCAGATCAGAACACGGGATATAAATTAACATCAGATACCTGCAGAAGCACCTACAAGATGGGAAAGGGTTAGAAGGAAAGGAAAAGTACTAAAGTCATGGATTCTGAAATTAACCAGAAGGGACACTCAGCACTGCAGGGATATGGAAAGTAATGGCAAATTTTCCTTTAACTAGAATTTGTCAACATATGAAGACTTAGCTTTCTAACAAGTTCCTAAGAAGATATTTTCTCAGAAATCTAACTCTGTTGTTACACGTCTACATCAGATTCAGGCAACAACAGATTTGAGAGAAAAATGTTTCTTTTATACAGTGTCCTAAATCAGAAGTGGTGATTTGGATTTTTCATGAGCAGTTATAAGGTTAAGACACGCTCTACAGGGACAAAGTTAACTTGAAGAGGAAACTGCTATTGACTCAATTACCAAACCCAGGAGATGAACACGGCAACTTCATACCAATCAGATGCTTACCAGCTTGCGGACATCCTCGCACCACACCTCTCCTTTTGCAGGCTGCTCTGCATATAACGTGATGCCTAACAGTTTGTTAAACAAAATATTCAGCCCCTCCATGCATGCTCCAAGGGAGAAAAATGGGCAGTATAAACTGGGTTCAATATTATACCTAAGGGAAGAGAAGAGGTTCAATGGCATTTGCGTTTACTTCAATGGCTCAAGATAAATTCAGTTAATTTCTCATGTAAAATTTAGGACCACAGTAGCTAATCAAGTATTGAAAACATAAAAGTATACTTCTGTCTTTTGAGGAATCTTCAGACTCAGTTTTCCTCAGAAGAAAGGCAGTCTAATTATTGCTAATAGTAAGAGGAATGCTAGTAATTAAGGTAGACATACCCGTCCCCAATCTTCACCCCTTTCAGGTTATTTTCTCTTTCACTGACTCAAGTAGGCAATCTGTCTTTTGCAGCTGATCACACGACACACAATCCTTTGTGCACGCTTGTACATAAAACCTGGCCAGCTGGAGCTATAATGGCAAACCTCACTTTATGAAATGCATTATATCCTAAAAAAATGTGATCTGTACCACATATATATTAAACAAATACAAGTCCTAAGGCACACAAAGTGAATTTAAAACTTACATTTCATGAAATATTTGTTAATGGAAATATCTACAAATGTAATATAAATACATAATATATAAATATATATTTATATAAATGTATTAAATATGTATATATGTACATATTTAAATATATTAAACATATATATTGTAATATAAACAATCAGATGTTAATTTATTTGTCTTATAGTTATATGTCTGAAGTGAAGGTCAACATGCTGGTAAGGTTAATTATTCTTCATCCAAAACTTTTTTTGTCCTTTTCCAACATAAACCAAAGAACATCTAGAATATGTGATAGGAATGTTCATTTTTGAGTCCTTAAGTGAGGGCAAACTTTATAACCACTGCTAGAAAGAAGGGTTCTAGAATAATAGAATAGACACTTATACTACTTCCATTTTCTGGGATTAACAAAATTTATACAAACATATATAAAAACATACATATAAAATATATACAAACTTATGTACTGATAAACTGGTGATGGGATTTAGTGAGTGAATGAATATAAACTGCACCACAAATGAGATTGCAGCTGCAGAAATCCACAAATTTATGACTTAATTTCTGAGTGATTTTTCATGAAAACAGAATCTTGGTGGTAGAAGAGCCCATAGTGGCCCAGGCCCTCCGTCACTGAGGGGGGAAGGTGGAGGATGCCAGGGAGAGCGCAGGGCAATGACCGGATTCAGAGTGGAGGGTGGAGACAGGAGGGGCCCCAGAAAGGAATTCAGACACAGGAGTTTGCTGCCAGGATAGGGAGGGGGGAGGACAGAAGGGAATGCCAGGCACAAGCAACAGCATAGCACCATTTGAGGTCATGAAGCACCCTGGTAACTTCTAGTAACCAGGTGCTAACTGGGAAAGAGTTCCTGAAGCAGGAGCTAAGAGGGAAAAGAAGGAGAGAGTCCTGGGCAGTGGGCAGGGCAGAGAACTGAGTGCGTACAGGAACTTGAGGAACCGGGGTTTCATACTGCAGGCACATGGTCTCCCAACTTTTTGATTATGCATTCCTATCAATAAAATAATTTTTTGAGTATCCAACCTTAAGTATATTCATAAATTACATGCATGTGCTTTTGGTCTACTACATTTAAAAACAAAAAAAAGGAGAGACACTTATAAAAACTGAGATAAAAAAATAAATATAGAGATTGAGCCAGGATGGCAGCGTGAGTAGAGCAGGGGAAATCTCCTCCCAAAAACACATAGAGCTATGAAAATATAACAAAGAAAACTCTTCCTAAAATACAGACCAGAGGACACAGGACAACATCCAGACCACATCCACACCTGCAAGAACCCAGCGCCTTGCGAAGGGGGTAAGATACAAGGCCCCGCCCGGCGGGACCCGGGCGCCCCTCTCCCCGTCTCCCAGCAGGTGGAAAGAAACCGGATCGGTTTTTTTTTTTTTTGCGAGTGCTTTTTGGAAGCCTTAAAGGGACAGGGACCCCGTTGCTAGGGAGGCAGGGCGGCGGGACCGGTGAGCGGGTGCCTGGGACTGGCGACTGAGGACAAAGAAGATCATCGTGCGTTTTTCCCTACGGGACTGGTGGGCGGGTGTCTGAGACCGGCGCCTGAGGACGGAGGAAATCGCGCGTTTTCCCCCTTTTTTTTTTCTCTTTTTGGCGAGTGCTTTTTGGAAGCCTTAAAGGGAAAGGGACCCCGTTGCTAAGGAGGCAAGGCGGCGGGACCAGTGAGCAGGTGCCTGGGACCAGCGCCTGAGCACAAAGAATATCGCGCGTTTTACCCTGCGGGACCGGTGGGCGGGTGCCTGAGACCGGCACCTGAGGACGGAGGAAATCGCGCGTTTTTCCCCCCTTTTTTTTTCTCTTTCTGGCGAGTGTTTTTTGGAAGCCTTAAAGGGACAGGGACCCCGGTGCTAGGGAGGCAGGGCAGCGGGACCGGTGAGCGGGTGCCTGGGACCGGCGCCTGAGGACAAAGAATATCCCGTGTTTTTCCCTGCGGGACCAGAGGGTGGGTGCCTAAGACCGGCGCCTGAGGACGGAGAAAATCGCGCGTTTTTCCCCTTTTTTTCCCTCTTTTTGGCGAGTGCTTTTTGGAAGCCTTAAAGGGACAGGGACCCTGGTGCTAGGGGGGCAGAGCAGCAGGACCGGTGAGCGGGTGCCTGGGACCGGCACCTGAGGACAAAGAATATCGCGCGTTTTTCCCTGCGGGACGGGTGGGCAGGTGCCTGAGACTGGCGCCTGAGGACGGAGAAAATCGCGCGTTTTCCCCCTTTTTTTTTCTCTTTTTGGCGAGTACTTTTTGCAAGCCTTAAAGGGACAGGGACCCCGGTGCTAGGGAGGCAGGGCAGCAGGACCAGTGAGTGGGTGCCTGGGACCGGCGCCTAAAGAAAAAGAATATCGCGTGTTTTTCCCTGCGGGACCAGTGGGCGGGTGCTTTTTGGAAGCCTTAAAGGGACACGGACCAAGGTGCTAGGGAGGCAGGGCGGCGGGACTGGTGAGCGGGTGCCTGGGAACAGCGCCTGAGGACAAAGACTATCCTGTGTTTTTCCCTGCGGGACCGGAGGGCGGGTGCATGAGACCGGTGCCTGAGGACAGAGGAAATCGTACGTTTTTCCCCCCTTTTTTTTTTTCTCTTTTTGGCGAGTGCTTTTTGGAAGCTTTAAAGGGACAGGGACCCCGGTGCTAGGGAGGCAGAGCAGCAGGACGGGTGAGAGGGTGCCTGGGACCGGCGCCTGAAGACAAAGAATACCACACGTTTTTCCCTGCAGGACCGGTGGGAGGGTGCTTTTTGGAAGCCTTAAAGGGACAGGGACCCCAGTGCTAGGGAGGCAGGGTGGCAGGACCAGTGAGCGGGTGCCTGGGACCAGCGCCTGAGGAAAAAAAAAAAAGAAAAAAAAATCGCATGTTTTTTCCTTTTTTTTTTCTGTTCCCTCTCTCATTGTTGCTGTTGTTGTTTTGGTTTGGAGAGTGCTTTTTGGAAGTCTTAAAGGACAGGACACTTAGACAGACGCAGGGAATCTGGGGATCTCTGGGCACTCTAACCCCCTGGGCAACAGGGAGCACAGAGGCCCCTTACGGAGAAAAATAGCCTCCTGGCCACTCCCCCTCCAACGAGGCTCCACCACTTTGGAGAAGTGGCCCCAGCCAGGCCACACCCACAGCAACAGTGGAGATAAACTCCATAGCAAACGGGCAGGTAGCAGAAGCCCTGCCAGCGCACAGCTGACAAGCATAAGCCACTAGAGGTCACTATTCTCCCAGGAGAGGAAGGCCAAAAACCAACAAGAGGGGAAGCTCTTCCAGCAGTCACTCGTACCAGGTCTGCAAACTATCTCTATCACCATGAAAAGGCAAAATTACAGGCAGACAAAGATCACAGACACAACACCTGAGAAGGAGACAGACCTAACCAGTCCTCCTGAAAAAGAATTCAAAATAAATATCATGAACATACTGACAGAGATGCAGAGAAAAATGCAAGAGCAATGGGATGACATGCAGAGAAAAATGCAAGAGCAATGGGATGAAGTCCGGAGGGAGATCACAGATATCAGGAAGGAGATCACAGAAGTGAAACAATCCCTGGAAGGATTTATAAGCAGAATGGATAAGATGCAAGAGGCCATTGAAGGAATAGAAGCCAGAGAGCAGGAACGTATAGAAGCTGACATAGACAGAGATAAAAGGATCTCAAGGAATGAAACAACACTAAGAGAACTATGTGACCAAACCAAAAGGAATAATATTCGTATTATAGGGGTACCAGAAGAAGAAGAAAGAGGAAAAGGGATAGAAAGTCTCTTTGAAGAAATAATCGCTGAAAACTCCCTCAAACTGGGGGAGGAAATAATTGAACAGACCATGGAATTACACAGAACTCCCAACAGAAAGGATCCAAGGAGGACAACACCAAGACACATAGTAATTAAAATGGCAAGGATCAAGGACAAGGAAAGAGTTTTAAAGGCAGCTAGAGAGAAAAAGGTCACCTATAAAGGAAAACCCATCAGGCTAACATCAGACTTCTCAACAGAAACCCTACAGGCCAGAAGAGAATGGCATGATATACTTAATGCAATGAAACAGAAGGGCCTTGAACCAAGACTACTGTATCCAGCACGATTATCATTTAAATATGAAGGAGGGATTAAACAATTCCCAGACAAGCAAAAGCTGAGGGATTTTGCTTCCCACAAACCACCTCTACAGGGCATCTTACAGGGATGCTCTAGATGGGAGCACTCCTAAAAAGAGCACAGAACAAAACACACAACATATGAAGAATGGAGGAGGAGGAATAAGAAGGGAGAGAAGAAAAGAATCTCCAGACAGTGTATATAACAGATCAATAAGCGAGCTAAGTTAGGCAGTAAGATACTAAAGAAGCTAACCTTGAACCTTTGGTAACCACGAATCTAAAGACTGCAATGGCAATAAGTACATATCTCTCAATAGTCACCCTAAATGTAAATGGACTGAATGCACCAATCAAAAGACACAGAATAAGAGAATGGATAAAAAAGCAAGACCCATCTATATGCTGCTTACAAGAAACTCACCTTAAACCCAAAGACAAGCATAGACTAAAAGTCAAGGGATGGAAAAACATATTTCAGGCAAACAACAGTGAGAAGAAAGCAAGGGTTCCAGTACTAATATCAGACAAAGTAGACTTCAAAACAAAGAAAGTAACAAGAGATAAAGAAGGATACTACATAATGATAAAGGGCTCAGTCCAACAAGAGGATATAACCATTCTAAATATATATGCACCCAACACAGGAGCACCAGCATATGTGAAGCAAATACTAACAGAACTAAAGAGGGAAATAGACTGCAATACATTCATTTTAGGAGACTTCAACACACCACTCACAACAAAGGATAGATCCACCGGGCAGAAAATAAGTAAGGACACAGAGGCACTGAACAACACGCTAGAACAGATGGACCTAATAGACATCTACAGAACTCTACATCCAAAAGCAACAGGATATACATTCTTCTCAAGTGCACATGGAACACTCTCCAGAATAGACCACATACTAGCTCACAAAAAGAGCCTCAGTAAATGCCAAAATATTAAAATTCTACCAACCAATTTTTCAGACCACAAAGGTATAAAAGTAGAAATAAATTCTACAAAGAAAACAAAAAGGCTCACAAACATATGGAGGCTTAACAACATGCTACTAAATAATCAATGGATTAATGAACAAATCAAAATAGAGATCAAGGAATATATAGAAACAAATGACAACAACAACACTAAGCCCCAACTTCAGTGGGACGCAGCGAAAGCAGTCTTAAGAGAAAAGTATATAGCAATCCAGGCACACTTGAAGAAGGAAGAACAATCCCAAATGAATAGTCTAACATCACAATTATCGAAACTGGAAAAAGAAGAACAAATGAGGCCTAAAGTCAGCAGAAGGAGGGACATAATAAAGATCAGAGAAGAAATAAACAAAATTGAGAAGAATAAAACAATAGCAAAAATCAATGAAACAAAGAGCTGGTTCTTTGAGAAAATAAACAAAATAGATAAGCCTCTAGCCCAACTTATTAAGAGAAAAAGAGAATCAATACAAATCAACATAATCAGAAATGAGAATGGAAAAATCACGACATATCTCCACAGAAATACAAAGAATTATTAAAGACTACTATGAAAACCTATATGCCAACAAGCTGGAACACCTAGAAGAAATGGACAACTTCCTAGAAAAATACAACCTCCCAAGACTGACCAAGGAAGAAACACAAAAGTTAAACAAACCAATTACCAGCAAAGAAATTGAAACAGTAATCAAAAAACTACCCAAGAACAAAACCCTGGGGCCAGACGGATTTACCTCGGAATTTTATCAGACACGCAGAGAAGACATAATACCCATTCTCCTTAAAGTGTTTCAAAAAATAGAAGAAGAGGGAATACTCCCAAACTCATTCTATGAAGCCAACATCACCCTAATACCAAAATCAGGCAAAGACCCCACCAAAAAAGAAAATTACAGACCAATATCCCTGATGAATGTAGATGCAAAAATACTCAATAAAATATTAGCAAACAGAATTCAACAGTATATCAAAAGGATCATACACCATGACCAAGTGGGATTCATCCCAGGGATGCAAGGATGGTACAACATTCGAAAATCCATCAACATCATCCACCACATCAACAAAAAGAAAGACAAAAACCACATGATCATCTCCATAGATGCTGAAAAAGCATTTGACAAAATTCAACATCCATTCATGATAAAAACTCTCAGCAAAATGGGAATAGAGGGCAAGTACCTCAACATAATAAAGGCCATATATGATAAACCCACAGCCAGCATTATACTGAACAGCGAGAAGCTGAAAGCATTTCCTCTGAGATCGGGAACAAGACAGGGATGCCCACTCTCCCCACTGTTATTTAACATAGTACTGGAGGTCCTAGCCACGGCAATCAGACAAAACAAAGAAATACAAGGAATCCAGATTGGTAAAGAAGAAGTTAAACTGTCACTATTTGCAGATGATATGATACTGTACATAAAAAACCCTAAAGACTCCACTCCAAAACTACTAGAACTGATATCGGAATACAGCAAAGTTGCAGGATACAAAATTAACACACAGAAATCTGTAGCTTTCCTATACACTAACAATGAATCAATAGAAAGAGAAATCAGGAAAACAATTCCATTCACCATTGCATCAAAAAGAATAAAATACCTAGGAATAAACCAAACCAAAGAAGTGAAAGACTTATACTCTGAAAACTACAAGTCACTCTTAAGAGAAATTAAAGGGGACACCAATAAATGGAAACTCATCCCATGCTCATGGCTAGGAAGAATTAATATAATCAAAATGGCCATCCTGCCCAAAGCAATATACAGATTTGATGCAATCCCTCTCAAATTACCAGCAACATTCTTCAATGAATTGGAGCAAATAGTTCCAAAATTCATATGGAAACACCAAAGACCCCGAATAGCCAAAGCAATCCTGAAAAAGAAGAATAAAGTAGGGGGGATCTCACTCCCCAACTTCAAGCTCTACTACAAAGCCATAGTAATCAAGACAATTTGGTACTGGCACAAGAACAGAGCCACAGACCAGTGGAACAGATTAGAGACACCAGAAATTAACCCAAAAAAATATGGTCAATTAATATTTGATAAAGGAGCCATGGACATACAATGGCAAAATGACAGTCTCATCAACAGATGGCGCTGGTAAAATTGGACAGCTACATGTAGGAGAATGAAACTGGACCATTGTCCAACCCCATATACAAAGGTAAACTCAAAATGGATCAAATACCTGAATGTAAGTCATGAAACCATTAAACTCTTGGAAGAAAACATAAGCAAAAAGCTCTTAGACATAAACATGAGTGACCTCTTCTTGAACATATCTCCCTGGGCAAGGAAAACAACAGCAAAAATGAGCAAGTGGGACTACATTAAGCTGAAAAGCTTCTGTACAGCGAAAGACACCATCAATAGAACAAAAAGGAACCCTACAGTATGGGAGAATATATTTGAAAATGACAGATCCGATAAAGGCTTGACGTCCAGAATATATAAAGAGCTCACACGCCTCAACAAACAAAAAACAAATAACCCAATTAAAAAATGGGCAGAGGAACTGAACAGTTCTCTAAAAAAGAAATACAGATGGCCAAGAGACACATGAAAAGATGCTCCACATCGCTAATTATCAGAGAAATGCAAATTAAAACTACAATGAGGTATCACCTCACACCAGTAAGGATAGCTGCCATCCAAAAGACAAACAACAACAAATGTTGGCGAGGCTGTGGAGAAAGGGGAACCCTCCTACACTGCTGGTAGGAATGTAAATTAGTTCAACCATTGTGGAAAGCAGTATGGAGGTGCATCAAAATGCTCAAAACAGACCTACCATTTGACCCAGGAATTCCACTCCTAGGAATTTACCCTAAGAACGCAGCAATCAAGTTTGAGAAAGACAGATGCACCCCTATGTTTATCGCAGCACTATTTACAATAGCCAAGAATTGGAAGCAACCTAAATGTCCATCGGTAGATGAATGGATAAAGAAGATGTGGTACATATACACAATGGAATACTACTCAGCCATAAGAAGTGGAAAAATCCAACCATTTGCAGCAACATGGATGGAGCTGGAGAGTATTATGCTCAGTGAAATAAGCCAAGTGGAGAAAGAGAAATACCAAATGATTTCACTCATCTGAGGAGTATAAGAACAAAGGAAAAAACTGAAGGAACAAAACAGCAGCGGAATTGCAGAACCCAAAAATGGACTAATAGGTACCAAAGGGAAAGGAACTGGGGAGGATGGGTGGGCAGGGAGGGATAAGGGGGGGAAGAAGAAGGGGGGTATTAAGATTAGCATGCATGGGGGGGAGGGAGAAAGGGGAGGGTGGGCTGCACAACACAGAGAGGACAAGTAGGGATTCTACAACATTTTGCTAAGCTGATGGACAGTAACCGTAATGTGGTTGTTAGGGGGGACCTGATATAGGGGAGAGCATAGTAAACATAGTACTCTTCATGTAAGTGTAGATTAAAGATTAAAAAAAAAAAAAAGAAAGAAAGAAAAGGGGGATTACTCCTTAACAGGATAAAACTATTGGTAAATCAAAGATCAACGCATGCTTTAAATATCCTTAATGTTGATCACTTAAAGGGTGTCAGATGATCAGCTATGGAGGTACTCTTTTCTGATAATATTCCTTTCTCTTAATTAAAAAAAAAAAAAAAAAAGGCAGTCCCTGTGTGCTGACCTCCAATGAGTTCTGCACAGTGGTATAGAGGGCATGTCAAAGTGTGGGCAAAGGGTCTGTTTGTTTCTATGCAGAAGATCAAGGCCTAGCTTGGATACCCAGAAAATGAACTAAGATACGATATGAGGAGGAGCTTCCGGCATCAGCACTCTCTGGGGGACTCGTGCCGGGGGATGATCATCAAAAAACCTCCACAGGGATCCGGGCGATGCTGCGGTTGTGGCTGCATCCACCCCACCGTCTCCTGGACTTGCCATTGGAATGAGGAGGGAGATGTCTAGGCTGGCATGTGCATACAGTGAGACAACGAATTGACTGGATCTGTACTGTTGGAACTCAACCAGGAGTTGGGAGGGGTGCAAGTTGGAGCACTCCAAAATCTTATGACTATAGACTATCTACGGTTAAAAGAACATATGGGATGTGAACAGATCCCAGAAACGGGCTGTTTTAATTTGTCTGATTTTTCTCAGACTGTTCAAGTACAGTATGACAATATCCATCATATCATAGACAAATTTTCACAAATGCCTAGGGTGCCTAAATGGTTTTCTTGGCTTCACTGGAGATGGATGGTAATTATAGACTTGCTTTGTTTATGTCACTGTATTCCTATTATGTTAATATGTGTGTGCAAATTAGTTAGTAGTTAAAAACCTATACATACTTAAGGTACTCTACAAGAAGATCTGTCAAAGAAATAATCAATCCTCCCATGTTTTCTTCCATATGCTACCTCTATAGCTTTTCTTCTTCCTTCCTAATTACAACCCTTAAATAGAATTCGTGCATCATATCGAATTTACCGAGTATCATAATTCCTCCAGGTGGTAAAGATACCTCGAGACAAGTGCTGGGCATAGAAGCCACAGGGCATAAATCTGCAAAGAAGTAAAAAGCTAACCTTTGCAAACAATATGGCTTCTCTCTCACTTACCAACTTTACATTTCCCTGTATGGCCCCGGAAGATGACTGGTTAGCCAGAGAAGGGTAAGATTCCTCAAGGGAGGAACAACCTAAGACAGGCACAGTCGCTGTGGGGCCATCAGGTGAGAAATTGGGGATCAACAGAGGTGAGGCTCAGAACCTCATCCCCCCTGCTTTGAGAGAAATCTTCTGCATCCGTGGATGTTTTGCTGCCCTTGTCTAGCTTGGATTAATACTTAGTCCATAGGCACACACCTGATCATCTACATTTGCCCTCTTACAGCACTAAACTATATTTTCTACCTTTATCTTGCATCTACCTACCACTTCAGCATTTTATTAAAAATAAAAATAATAATAATAATATAGGGAGAAATGTGGGATCAACATATAAATCAAGTATAAAAATAAAACGAATATTCATATTTGACCTGATTGTTTATATTTCATAATGCGTGATCAAAACCAAAAGTTTCTGTGATGAATGCCCTTGTACTGTTCACCATGTAAGAATTTATTCACTATGTAAGAATTTGTTCACCATGTAAGAACTTGTTCGTTATGCTTCAGAAGACTGGAGACTGACGAGAATTAGGCTTGAGATGGATTAATGATTGTACATTGAGCATTGACCCCCCTATACTGAATTTTATTGTTTTTAACAACCATTTGATCAATAAATATGAGAGATACCCTCTCAAAAAAAAATTATGTAGATTGTAGACATAACTGTTGCTGCAAATAATGCATATATCTGAGTTTTCAAAATATTGCATGTCTATTACAGTCTTTGAAAATAAAGCAATTTTCCATGAAAAAAAATAAAAAATAAAAAATAAATCTAAACAGAATTTCAAGTATTTTATATCCATACTCTCAATGCATTGTTTACAGATTGGGAGACATGAAACTGCTTCTGTAAGCAACAGAGACCATCTGATTCCTTCTGAACACTGAAAGCTGGCAGTGTGGAGGAAGGAATGAGCAGAGAGAAGAGGAGATGGCAAACTGATACCGGCCTGCGGAAGGGCAAGAGCAGGGGATGAGGATGAGGAGGCTGACTGGAATCTGGCTTTTTTTTAGATGAAAAAGTTTCCGGAGTATGAATGATTGGATTTGGAGGGCGAGAAAGAAAGGTCTAGAATAACACACAGGTTTCCACCTTGAGCAAATGGTTGGACAGGATGGCAGAGCAGTTTAATCATAGCAATGAACGCCAAGAAAGGAGTTAGGGAGTAGGCGTGTGCTTGTGGGGGAAGAAAGGAGGATGTAATGCCACTATGGGGGACAGACAGAAGGTTCACAGAGAACAAACAAACTATTCTGGAGACACTGACCTCAAAGGGCCCATAAGATGTCAGACACTCAGGTTGTAAGACTGAGGAGACTCCATTGTTTAGGCATTAGTTAAAGCTGCAGGAAAAGGGGCCACTGAGAAGGGTGATGAGAAGCAGGAAGAGGATCAAGAGAAGGGCGCTGGGCTTCCAGAGGAACGGGGGGAAAGTCAGAGCTGTCGGAGAATCAAAACGGACATCATGGAGATAGGAGAGACTTCCGGTTTCTGGTCCAGCATGTAAGGAGCCTAGAAGGCATTACTCCATCCTAACAACAAGTAAAAAGCTGAACAAACTGATAATCAACTACTCTTCTTAGATCCTGCAGAGAATTGGGGTCACAGAGCAAATCACTGCCCCCAAAACTGGAAAAATCAGCAGGCAGATCCAGAGAATCACAATTCACAGATCCTCCAGTGGGGATCAGCAGTAAGGTAGGAAAGTTTGATCTATAGCTGACAAACTGCTGGAGGCTCACAGTGAACAAATCTGAGAGTTAAAAACTCCAGGGATCCCCACACTTCTTGAGTTTTAACTCCAGGAGCTCTACCAGGTTTTCACAGTGAAAAGTGAGAAAAATTCCCCCAATGCTTCCAGCATGGGAAAGAAAAATGAGTGGTGTTGAAATCCACCAGAGAATTCTGCTATGCTTAACATAAGCTGCCCTCAAAAGAAACTAACCAGGACCTAACCTGCCCCAGGAGGACAGAAATATCCAACTGGAGCCGCCTCTACCCTTCCTGTCTCATCAAAGCAAGGAGGCGGCACTGAAAGCACTTGTGAAGTCACACCCTGGGGCACAGGCTCACTAACAGACTGAGACCAATCACAGGACCACCGAAGGCATCCCCTCTCCCACATCTCACCACACAGCAAAAGGGCTCCTGTAAAATAATAAAGCAACACAACTGAAAGAACTGCACCAATCAGAACTTATTTAGGTAGAAGTCTCCAGAGAAACCCAAAGACAACACAGGAGACAAAAAATGAAACTTTAGCCTCCAATACCACAGCTACTGCAAAAAGTCAACACAGCCTAACCCTCAGAAGATAAACACAGGACCTCATACTACAGCCCTATTTACTCCAGTCCCCTCTACCCACTACATTATGTCAACAAAAAAGTTCAAATCATACTAAATGACAATTTAATCCCCACAGCAACCATAAAGAAAACAGCTATAGAATATACACAATAGAAAATTAAGAAGGAATGTAAACATTTTATTACAAAAAAGTCATCTAAATACACAAGAAGACAGAAGTACAAGGAATGAGTGAATAAAAAAGTATAGAGAAGGTGAGGCTTAGAACCTCACCCCCTCTGTTTTGAGAGAAATCTGCATCTGTGGATGTTTTGTTGCCCTTGTCTAGCTTTTGGATTAATACTTAGTCTATAGGCACACACCTGATCATCCACATTTGCTTTCTTAAAGCACTAAACTATGTTTTCTACCTTTATCTTGCATCTACCTACCACTTCAGCATTTTATTAAAAATAATAATAATAGGGAGCCAAGATGGCGGCGTGAGTAGAGCAGTGGAAATCTCCTCCCAAAAACACATAGAGCTATGAAAATATAACAAAGAAAAATCTTCCTAAAATAGAGACCACAGGACACAGGACAACATCCAGACCACATCCACACCTGCAAGAACCCAGCGCCTTGTGAAGGGGGTAAGATACAAGCCCCAGCCCGGCGGGACCTGAGCGCCCCTCCCCCCGGCTCCCGGCGGGTGGAGAGAAATCGGAGCAGTTTTTTTTTTTTTTTTTTTGGCGAGCGCTTTTTGGAAGCCTTAGAGGGACGGGCCCCCGTTGCTGGGGAGGCAGGGTGGCGGGACCGGTGAGGAGGTGCCTGGGAACGGCGCCGGAGGACAAAGAATATCCTGCGTTTCTCCCTGCGAGACCTGGGGGCGGGTGCCTGAGACCGGTGCCTGAGGACGGAGGAGGTCGCGCGTTTTTCCCCTTTTTTTTTTTTTTTTCTCTTTTTGGCGAGCGCTTTTTGGAAGCCTTGAAGGGACGGGGACCCCAGTGCTAGGGAGGCACGGTGGCGGGACTGGTGAGCGGGTGGCTGGGACCGGCGCCTGAGGACAAAGAATATCCCCCGTTTTTCCCTGCGGGACCCGTGGGCGGGTGCCTGAGACCGGCACTTGAGGACAGAGGAAATCGCGCGTTTTTCCCCCTTTTTTTTTTCTCTTTTCTGCGAGTGCTTTTTGGAAGCCTAAAAGGGACAGGGACCCCGGTGCTAGGGAGGCAGGGCGGCGGGACTGGTGAGCGGGTGCCTGGGACCGGCACCTGAGGACAAAGAATATCCCGCATTTTTCCCTGTGGGACCGGTGGGTGGGTGCCTGAGACCAGCACCTGAAGACGGAAGAAATCGCGCGTTTTTCCCCTTTTTTTTCTCTCTTTTTGCCGAGTGCTTTTTGGAAGCCTTGAAGGGACAGGGACCCCGGTGCTAGGGAGGCAGGGCGGCGGGACTGGTGAGCGGGTGCGAGGGACCAGTGCCTGAGGACAAAGAATATTGAGCGTTCCTTCCCTGCGGGACCGGTGGGTGGGTGCTTTTTGGAAGCCTTGAAAGGACAGGGACCCTGGTGCTAGGGAGACAGGGCAGCAGGACCAGTGAGCGGGTCCTGAGGACCGGCACCTGAGGACAAAAAAAAAAAAAAAAAAAAAATCGCTTGTTTTTTCCTTTTTTTTCCTTTTTTTTTTTTCTCTTTGTTTCTGTTCCCTCTCTCATTGTTGCTGCTGTTGTTTTGGTTTGGAGAGTGCTTTTTGGAAATCTTAAAGGGGCAGGACAGGTCACTTAGACCAGAAGCAGGGAATCTGGGGATCTCTGGGCACTCTAACCCCCTGGGCAGCAGGGAGCACAGAGGCCCCTTACGGAGATAAATAGTCTCCTGGCTGCTCCCCCTCCAACGGGGCTCCACCATTTTGGAGGAACAGCCCCAGCCAGGCCAAGCCCACAGCAACAGCGGAGATAAACCCCAAAGCAACTGGGCAGGAAGCAGAAGCCCTGTCTGCGCACAGCTGCCCAGCACAAGCCACTAGAGGTCGCTATTCTCCCAGGAAAAGGCTACAAACCAACAAGAAGGGAAGCTCTTCCAGCGGTCACTTGTACCAGCTCTGCAAACTATCTCTATCACCATGAAAAGGCAAAACTACAGGCAGACAAAGATCACAGAGACAACACCTGAGAAGGAGACAGACCTAACTAGTCTTCCTGAAAAAGAATTCAAAATAAAAATCATGAACATGCTGACAGAGATGCAGAAAAAAATGCAAGAGCAATGGGATGAGATGCAGAGAAAAATGCAAGAGCAGTGGGATGAAGTCCGGAAGGAGATCACAGATGTCAGGAAAGAGATCACAGAAGTGAAACAATCCCTGGAAGGATTTATAAGCAGAATGGATAAGATGCAAGAGGCCATTGAAGGAATAGAAGCCAGAGAACAGGAACGTATAGAAGCTGACATAGAGAGAGATAAAAGGATCTCCAGGAATGAAACAACACTAAGAGAAATATGTGACCAATACAAAAGGAAAAACATTCGTATTATAGGGATACCAGAAGAGGAAGAAAGAGGAAAAGGGATAGAAAGTGTCTTTGAAGAAATAATTGCTGAAAACTTCCCCAAACTGGGGGAGGAAATAATCGAACAGACCATGGAATTATACAGAACCCCCAACAGAAAGGATCCAAGGAGGACAACACCAAGACACATAATAATTAAAATGGCAAGGATCAAGGACAAGGAAAGAGTTTTAAAGGCAGCTAGAGAGAAAAAGGTCACCTATAAAGGAAAACCAATCAGGCTAACATCAGACTTCTCAACAGAAACCCTACAGGCCAGAAGAGAATGGCATGATATACTTAATGCAATGAAACAGAAGGGCCTTGAACCAAGGATACTGTATCCAGCACGACTATCATTTAAATATGATGGTGGGATCAAACAATTCCCAGACAAGCAAAAGCTGAGGGAATTTGCTTCCCACAAATCACGTCTACAGGGCATCCTACAGGGACTGCTCTAGATGGGAGCACCCCTAAAAAGAGCACAGAACAAAACACACAACATATGAAGAATGGAGGAGGAGGAATAAGAAGGGAGAGAAGAAAAGACTCTCCAGACAGTGTATATAACAGCTCAATAAGCGAGCTAAGTTAGGCAGTAAGATACTAAAGAAGCTAACCTTGAACCTTTGGTAACCACGAATCTAAAGCCTGCAATGGCAATAAGTACATATCTTTCAATAGTCACCCTAAATGTAAATGGACTTAATGCACCAATCAAAAGACATAGAGTAATAGAATGGATAAAAAAGCAAGACCCATCTATATGCTGCTTACAAGAAACTCACCTTAAACCCAAAGATAAGCATAGACTAAAAGTCAAGGGATGGAAAAACATATTTCAGGCAAACAACAGTGAGAAGAAAGCAGGGGTTGCAGTACTAATATCAGACAAAATAGACTTCAAAACAAAGAAAGTAACAAGAGATAAAGAAGGCCACTACATAATGATAAAGGGCTTAGTCCAAGAAGAGGATATAACCATTCTAAATATATATGCACCCAATACAGGAGCACCAGCATATGTGAAGCAAATACTAACAGAACTAAAGAGGGAAATAGACTGCAATGCATTCATTGTAGGAGACTTCAACACACCACTCACCCCAAAGGATAGATCCACCGGGCAGAAAATAAGTAAAGACACACAGGCACTGAACAACACACTAGAACAGATGGACCTAATAGACATCTATAGAACTTTACATCCAAAAGCAACAGGATATACATTCGTCTCAAGTGCACATGGAACATTCTCCAGAATAGACCACATACTAGCTCACAAAAAGAGCCTCAGTAAATTCCACAATATTGAAATTCTACCAACCAATTTTTCAGACCACAAAGGTATGAAAGTAGAAATAAATTCTACAAAGAAAACAAAAAGGCTCACAAACACATGGAGGCTTAACAACATGCTACTAAATAATCAATGGATCAATGAACAAATCAAAATAGAGATCAAGGAATATATAGAAACAAATGACAACAACAACACTAAGCCCCAACTTCTGTGGGATGCAGCGAAAGCAGTCTTAAGAGGAAAGTATATAGCAATCCAGGCACACTTGAAGAAGGAAGAACAATCCCAAATGAATAGTCTAACATCACAACTATTAAAATTGGAAAAAGAAGAACAAATGAGGCCTAAAGTCAGCAGAAGGAGGGACATAATAAAGATCAGAGAAGAAATAAACAAAATTGAGAAGAATAAAACAATAGCAAAAATCAACGAAACCAAGAGCTGGTTCTTTGAGAAAATAAACAAAATAGATAAGCCTCTAGCCCAACTTATTAAGAGAAAAAGAGAGTCAACACAAATCAACATAATCAGAAATGAGAATGGAAAAATCACGACAGACTCCACAGAAATACAAAGAATTATTAAAGACTACTATGAAAACCTATATGCCAACAAGCTGGAAAACCTAGAAGAAATGGACAACTTCCTAGAAAAATACAACCTCCCAAGACTGACCAAGGAAGAAACACAAAAGTTAAACAAACCAATTACAAGCAAAGAAATGGAAACAGTAATCAAAAAACTACCCAAGAACAAAACCCCGGGGCCGGACGGATTTACCTCGGAATTTTATCAGACACACAGAGAAGACATAATACCCATTCTCCTTAAAGTGTTCCACAAAATAGAAGAAGAGGGAATACTCCCAAACTCATTCTATGAAGCCAACATCACCCTAATGCCAAAACCAGGAAAAGACCCCACCAAAAAAGAAAATTACAGACCAATATCCCTGATGAATGTAGATGCAAAAATACTCAATAAAATATTAGCAAACAGAATTCAACAGTATATCAAAAGGATCATACACCATGACCAAGTGGGGTTCATCCCAGGGATGCAAGGATGGTACAACATTCGAAAATCCATCAACATCATCCACCACATCAACAAAAAGAAAGACAAAAACCACATGATCATCTCCATAGATGCTGAAAAAGCATTTGACAAAATTCAACATCCATTCATGCTAAAAACTCTCAGCAAAATGGGAATAGAGGGCAAGTACCTCAACATAATAAAGGCCATATATGATAAACCCACAGCCAGCATTATACTGAACAGCGAGAAGCTGAAAGCATTTCCACTGAGATCGGGAACCAGACAGGGATGCCCACTCTCCCCACTGTTATTTAACATAGTACTGGAGGTCCTAGCCACGGCAATCAGACAAAACAAAGAAATACAAGGAATCCAGATTGGTAAAGAAGAAGTTAAACTGTCACTATTTGCAGATGATATGATACTGTACATAAAAAACCCTAAAGACTCCACTCCAAAACTGCTAGAACTGATATCGGAATACAGCAAAGTTGCAGGATACAAAATTAACACACAGAAATCTGTAGCTTTCCTATACACTAACAACGAATCAATAGAAAGAGAAATCAGGAAAACAATTCCATTCACCATTGCATCAAAAAGAATAAAATACCTAGGAATAAACCTAACCAAGGAAGTGAAAGACTTATACTCTGAAAACTACAAGTCACTCTTAAGAGAAATTAAAGGGGACACTAATAAATGGAAACTCATCCCATGCTCATGGCTAGGAAGAATTAATATCGTCAAAATGGCCATCCTGCCGAAAGCAATATACAAATTTGATGCAATCCCTCTCAAATTACCAGCAACATTCTTCAATGAATTGGAACAAATAATTCAAAAATTCATATGGAAACACCAAAGACCCCGAATAGCCAAAGCAATCCTGAAAAAGAAGAATAAAGTAGGGGGGATCTCACTCCCCAACTTCAAGCTCTACTACAAAGCCATAGTAATCAAGACAATTTGGTACTGGCACAAGAACAGAGCCACAGACCAGTGGAACAGATTAGAGACCCCAGAAATTAACCCAAACATATATGGTCAATTAATATTTGATAAAGGAGCCATGGACATACAATGGCAAAATGACAGTCTCTTCAACAGATGGTGCTGGCAAAACTGGACAGCTACATGTAGGAGAATGAAACTGGACCATTGTCTAACCCCATATACAAAGGTAAACTCAAAATGGATCAAAGACCTGAATGTAAGTCACGAAACCATTAAACTCTTGGAAAAAAACATAGGCAAAAACCTCCTAGATATAAACATGAGTGATCTCTTCTTGAACATATCTCCCCGGGCAAGGAAAACAACAGCAAAAATGAACAAGTGGGACTACATTAAGCTGAAAAGCTTCTGTACAGCGAAAGACACCATCAATAGAACAAAAAGGAACCCTACAGTATGGGAGAATATATTTGAAAATGACAGATCTGATAAAGGCTTGACGTCCAGAATATATAAAGAGCTCACACGCCTCAACAAACAAAAAACAAATAACCCAACTAAAAAATGGGCAGAGGAACTGAACAGACAGTTCTCCAAAAAAGAAATACAGATGGCCAAGAGACACATGAAAAGATGCTCCACATCGCTAATTATCAGAGAAATGCAAATTAAAACTACAATGAGGTATCACCTCACACCAGTAAGGATAGCTGCCATCCAAAAGACAAACAACAACAAATGTTGGCGAGGCTGTGGAGAAAGGGGAACCCTCCTACACTGCTGGTGGGAATGTAAATTAGTTCAACCATTGTGGAAAGCAGTATGGAGGTGCGTCAAAATGCTCAAAACAGACCTACCATTTGACCCAGGAATTCCACTCCTAGGAATTTACCCTAAGAACGCAGCAATCAAGTTTGAGAAAGACAGATGCACTCCTATGTTTATCGCAGCACTATTTACAATAGCCAAGAATTGGAAGCAACCTAAATGTCCATCTGTAGATGAATGGATAAAGAAGATGTGGTACATATACACAATGGAATACTACTCAGCCATAAGAAGTGGAAAAATCCAACCATTTGCAGCAACATGGATGGAGCTGGAGAGTATTATGCTCAGTGAAATAAGCCAAGCGGAGAAAGAGAAATACCAAATGATTTCACTCATCTGAGGAGTATAGGAACAAAGGAAAAACTGAAGGAACAAAACAGCAGCAGAATTACAGAACCCAAAAATGGACTAACAGGTACCAAAGGGAAAGGAACTGGGGAGGATGGGTGGGCAGGGAGGGATAAGGGGGGGGAAGAAGAAGGGGGGTATTAAGATTAGCATGCATGGGGGGGAGGGAGAAAGGGGAGGGTGGGCTGCACAACACAGAGAGGACAAGTAGTGACTCTACCACATTTTGCTAAGCTGATGGACAGTAACCGTAATGTGGTTGTTAGGGGGGACCTGATATAGGGGAGAGCATAGTAAACATAGTATTCTTCAGGTAAGTGTAGATTAAAAATTTAAAAAAAAAAATAGAAAGAAAGAAAGAAAAGGGGGATTACTCCTTAACAGGATAAAACTATTGGTAAATCAAAGATCAACGCATGCTTTAAATATCCTTAATGTTGATCACTTAAAGGGTGTCAGATGATCAGCTATGGAGGTACTCTTTTCTGATAATATTCCTTTCTCTTAATTAAAAAAAAAAAAAAAAAGCAGTTACTGTGTACTGACCTCCAATGAGTTCTGCACAGTGGTATAGAGGGCATGTCAAAGTGTGGGCAAAGGGTCTGTTTGTTTCTACGCAGAAGATCAAGGCCTAGCTTGGATACCCAGAAAATGAACTAAGATACGATATGAGGAGGAGCTTCCGGCATCAGCACTCTCTGGAGGACTCGTGCCGGGGGATGATCATCAAAAAGCCTCCACAGGGATCCGGACGATGCTGCGGTTGTGGCTGCATCCAGCCCACCGTCTCCTGGACTTGCCATAAGAAGGAGGAGGGAGATGTCTAGGCTGGCATGTGCATACAGTGAGACAACGAATTTGACCGGATCTGTACTGTTGGAACTCAACCAGGAGTTGGGAGGGGTGCAAGTTGTAGTACCCCAAAATCTCATGACTATAGACTATCTATGGTTAAAAGAACATATGGGATGTGAACAGATCCCAGAAATGGGCTGCTTTAATTTGTCTGATGGTTCAAGTACAGTTGGACAATATCCATCATATCATAGATAAATTTTCACAAATGCCTAGGGTGCCTAAATGGTTTTCTTGGCTTCACTGGAGATGGATGGTAATTATAGATTTGCTTTGTTTATGTCACCGTATTCCTATTATGTTAATATGTGTGTGCAAATTAGTTAGTAGTTTAAAACCTATACATACTTAAGGTACTATACAAGAAGATATGTCAAAGAAATAATCAATCCTCCCAAGTTTCCTTCATATGCTACCTCTATAGCTTTTCTTCTTCCTTCCTAATTACAACCCTTAAATAGAATTCGTGCCTCATATCGAATTTACCGAGTATCATAATTCCTCCAGGTGGTAAAGATACCTCGAGACAAGTGCTGGGCATAGAAGCCACAGGGCATAAATCTGCAAAGAAGTAAAAAGCTAACCTTTGCAAACAATATGGCTTCTCTCTCACTTACCAACTTTACATTTCCCTGTATGGCCCCGGAAGATGACTGGTTAGCCAGAGACGGGTAAGATTCCTCAAGGGAGGAACAACCTAAGACAGGCACAGTCGCAGGGGGGCCATCAGGTGAGAATTTGGGGATCAACAGAGGTGAGGCTCAGAACCTCACCCCCCCTGCTTTGAGAGAAATCTTCTGCATCCGTGGATGTCTTGCTGCCCTTGTCTAGCCTGGATTAATACTTAGTCCATAGGCACACACCTGATCATCTGATCATCTATATTTGCCTTCTTACAGCACTAAACTATGTTTTCTACCTTTATCTTGCATCTACCTACCACTTCAGCATTTTATTAAAAATAAAAATAATAATAATAATAGGAGAAATGTGGGATCAACATATAAATCAAGTACAAAAATCAAATGAATATTCATATTTGACCTGATGGTTTATAGGTCATATTGCATGATCAAAACCAAAAGTTTCTGTGATGAATGCCCTTGTACTGTTCACCATGTAAGAATTTATTCACTCTGTAAGAATTCGTTCACCATGTAAGAACTTGTTCGTTATGCTTCAGAAGATTGGAGACTGACGAGAATTAGGCTTGAGATGGATTAATGATTGTACATTGAGCATTGACCCCCCTATACTGAATTTTATTGTTGTTAACAACCATTTGATCAATAAATATGAGAGATGCCCTCTCAAAAAAAAAAAAAAAAAAAAAAAATATGTAGACACTGGGCAAAAATGCATCAAAATGCTAATGGTGGTTATCTCTGGGGGATGGGGATTATGGGTGATTGTTGTATTTTTACTTTATTCTTTTATGTATTTTCTGGTTGCCTGCAAGGAATATGTATTGCTGGTAAAATTAGAAAGATAACAATAAATGCCATTAAAAATGAAAAAAAAAAATAATAATAATAATAATAATAATAATAAGGGAGAAATGTGGGATTCACATATAAATCAAGTATAAAAATCAAATGAATATTCATATTTGACCTGATTGTTTATAGTTCATAATGCGTGATCAAAACCAAAAGTTTCTGTGATGACTGCCCTTGTACTGTTCACCATGTAAGAACTTATTCACTATGTAAGAATTTGTTCACCATGTAAGAACTTGTTCGTTATGCTTCAGAAGATCGGAGACTGATGAGAATTAGGCTTGGGGTGGATTAATGATTGTGCATTGAGTCCCCTATACAGAATTTTATTGTTGTTAACAACCACTTGATCAATAAATATGAGAGATGCCCTCTCAAAAAAAAAAACAAAAAAAAACCCAAAACCAAAACCACTGTGAGTTTATGGAGAACAACACGTTGACTACTGGAAAGGTTTGGTACCAACAAGTTTTCTGACCACCGTCTTGAACGTGTGCTGAGGGGCCAGCAGTTTTAGCTACTATCACTTTTGTACCATCAGTGCAAATGTCAATAAATGCCAGTGACAAAAAAAAAAAAAGAAAAAGTATAGAGAAAACTAACAGTACGATGACAGAAGTGAGTCCCTCCTTACTAGTAATTACCTTAAATGTAACTGTATTAAACTCTGCAATCAAAAGACAGAGATTGGCAGAATGGATAAAAACACATGATCCAACTGTATGTTGTCTACAAGCAATTCACTTGTGATCCAAAGACACAAACAGGTTGAAAGTGAAAAAACAGAAATAAAATTTCATGGAAACACTAACCAAAAGAGACCAAAAGTAGCTACAGTAATATGAAAAAAATAGACTTTAAATCAAAAAAGTTTAGAAGAGACAAAGAAGGACATAATATGTTAATTAAAGGTTCAATACAGCAAGAAGATACGACAATGAAAAACATTTACACAAAGACGGACTACCAAAATTTATGAAGTAGAAACTGACAGAATTGCAGGGAGAAATAAACAGACAAAAATAACCACAATAATAGCTGGAGACTTTAATAACCCCCTCACATTAATGGACAGAGCAACTAGACTGAAGATAAATAAGGAAACAGAGGACTTAAACAACACAATAAATCAACTAGTTCTAATAGCATATACAGAACACTTTACCCAACAACAGCACACACATTCCTCCCAAGTGCAGATGGGACAAGTTCCAGGATAGACCATATGTTAGGCCATAAATTATCTCAACAGATTAAAAAATATAAATATTACACAAAGCATCTTCTCAGATCACTAGAGGATGATATCAGAAATCAATAACATGAAAAAAGTAGGAAAATTCATGAAATTGCGGAAATTGAACGACATACTTTTAAACAACCAATGGATCAAAGAAGAAATCACAAGGGAAATTAGAAAATACTTAGAGATTAATGAAAATGAAAACACCACATACTGAAACTTACAGGATGCAGTAAAAGTGGTGCTAAGGAGGAAATTCATACCTATAAATGCTTACATTAAAAAATAAATAAAATCAGGAACCTAGCTTTATAATTTAAATAACTAGAAAAAGAAAAAAACTAAACCCAAAGCTAGCAGAGGAAATAAAGATTAGAAATGAGATGAATGAGAGAACAGAAAAATAGAAACAAATCAATGAAACCAAAAGTAGGTTCTTTGAAAAGATCAACAAAATCAGCAAACCTTTAGCTAGAAGGAGTAAGAAAAAAAAGAAGGCTCAAATTGCTAAATTCAGAAATGAAAATGGACATATTATTACTGATTCTACCAAAAAAAATTATGAATACTATGAACAATTAATTGTAGGTCAAAAAATTGGATAACCTAGGTGAAATGAATTCCTAGAAATACAAAATTTACCAATAAATAGATAGTAAAGAGACTGAATCAGTAATCAAAACAAAGAAAAGCACTGGACCTGATTGATGCCGGGGTTCTTGTTTGCGGAGCCAAAGAATGAGCTTCACGAACAGTCAAGGTAGGAGAGCAAGGTACAGGCTTTTATTTAGAGATACAGTGAAAGGACAGAGCTCCCGGCTCATGCCAGGAGGGGACAAGAGAGCCCGTAGTGGTGCATTGACTAGGGGGTTTTATAGACAGCTGAGGATTTTTCGAGAACATGAAAAAACTTAGGGGTGTGGACTTGTTAAGTTGTCCCTGAATATTTAGAATTAACTTAACACAAGCAACTTCCTCTGATGATTTCTCCCTGAGATACCAACATCTTGGTCTGGGGGCATATGAAACAAGGCCACCTGCTCAGCCCCCAAGGTGGGCTGAGGTATTTTTTGCTAAAGAATAAGTTAAGAATTTATAACTTCTTAACTTCTTGGGTATTAAAATGCAATCTTATCTTTAAGGTGGAATCCTTCCTGCCTTTTACTGTGTTGTTTATGCCTGGGCTTACTTGCTAAATTAGTTGCCCAGCTTGCAAAATCACTTCATCAGATCTGAAGGAGGAAAGACAGCATACAGGTCTGGGCCTTTTAGTATGCTAAAGTGAACCTTACACGTGATTATAAATGGTTAGCATAATAAAACATGTGCTACTCTTCTTTATCTGGAGAACATTAACTGATTTCACTGAAGAATGATTCTAGAGCTCAATGTTTAACATAGAGTTTCACCAGGGGGGTTTCCTTGCATGTAGTTACATTGCTCTGACTGCAAATATCTTGCCCTGCCCCCTCCAGAGGCCCTCACCCTACTCTGACTACATCCACGGTCCCTGTCTCATGATGACTTCACTGGTGAGTCTAAACAAACACTTAAAGAACTAATACCAATCCTTCTAAAACCTTTCCAAAAATCTAAAGCAGAAGGGCCACTACTTCCTAACTCATTCTATGATACCATCAGAGCCCTGATACTAAAGCCAGACAGAAACACTACAAGAAAATAAAAGTTATAGGCCAGTATCCCTGATGGGCATAGATGCAAAAATCCTCAACAAAATATTAGCAAACCAAAATCAACAGTATATTAAAAGGATCATACACTATGACCAAGTAGGGTTTATTTCTGAAATGACAGGACTGTTCAACACATGAAAATCAATCAATGTAATATGCTATGTCAACAAAATAAAGGAAAATACCATGATTGTCTCAACTGATGCAGAAAAAGTATTTGACAAAATTCAACACCTTTTCATGATTAAAAAACACTAAACAAAAATGAAATACAAGGAAAACTACTTCCCACATAATAAAATTATATATGAAAAACCCACAGCAAATATGTTAACACACAAAAATCAGTTTCATTTCTATACACAATGAACAATCTGAAAAGGAAATTACAAAAACAATTCAACTTAAAATAGCATCAAAAAGAATACAATACTTAGGAATTAACCAAGAAGGCAAAAGACTTTTACAATAAAAACCTCAAAACATTGCTAAAGAAACTGAAATAAGATATAAATAAATGGAAATACATACCATATTCATGGATTGTAAGACTTAATACTGTTAAAATATATTACCCAAGGCAATCTATAGATTCAATGAAATCTCCAACAAAATCCTATCCTAAAATTCATGTGGAATCTCAAGGGACCCCCAACAGCTAAACCAATCCTAAAAAGAACAAAACTGAAGGACTCGCACTCCCTGACTTTAAAGCCTACTGCAAAGCTACAGTAATCAAAATAGTGTTGTACTGGCATAAAGACAGACTTAAAGATCAATGGAATAGAATAAAGAGCCCTGAAATAAACCTTAGCATATATAGTCAACTGGCAGGTGTTCAACAAGGGTGCCAAAAAGTGGTGAAAAGAACAGTCTTTTCAACACATGGTGCTGGGAAAACTGGATATCCACATGCAAAAGAATAAAGCTGGACCCTTACCTAATACTATATACAAAAATTAACTCAAAATGGATCAAGGACCTAAATGGAAGACCTAAAACAAGGAAATTCTTAGAAGAAAATACAGGACAAAAATTTCAAGAACCTGGATTTGGCAATTTCTTGGACATGATACCAAAGACACAGGCAACAAAAGAAAAAATAGTCAAACTGGACTTCATGAGAATTTTTAAATTTTGTACACTGAGACACTATTTACAGAGTGGAAAGCCTTCCCACAAAATGCAAGAAAATATTTGCAACGCCTCTATCTGATAAGGGATTAATACCCAAATATATAGGGAACTCCTAAAACTCAACACCAACAAAACACAAACCACCCAATTAAAAAATGGGGTAGGGACTAGAATTTACATTTCACCAAAGATACACAAATGGCCAATAAACACATCAAAAGATGCTCAACATCAAAATCTGCATTAGTGAAACACAAATCAAAACTACAATGAGCTACCACTTCACGCCCATTAGGAAGATTACTTTTTAAAAAACAGAAAAGTAGTGTTGGTGAAGATGTGGAGAAATTGACACCCTTGTACACTGTTGGTGGGAATATAAAAGGTATAGACTCTCTGGAAAACAGTATGGAGGGTCCTCTAAAAACAGAAATGCCGTAAGAACCACCAGTTCTACGTTGGGTATATACCTAAAAGAATTGAAAGCAAGACCTTAAACAGGTGTCCATATACCCATGCTTACAACAGCATTATTCACAATAGCTAAAACATGGAAGCAACCCAAGTGCCCATCTACCACTGGAAGGATAAGTAAAATGAGGTATATACATGCAATATTATTCAGCCTTAAAAAGAAAGGAATTCTGCAATATGCTACAACATTGATGAACCTTGAGAAAATCACGCTAAGTGAAATAAACCAGTCACAGAGAGACAAATACTATTATGATTCCACTTACATGAGGTGCTTAGAATAATCAAAATCAAAAAGACAGAAAGTGGAATGGTGACTGCCAAGGGCTGGGGGTAGGGAAATGGGGAGTTATTCTTTAATAGGCATAGAGTTTATAAGATGAAAAGTAGGGACTGATGTAGTAATGGCTGCACAACAGTGTGAATGTATTTAGCACCACTGAACTGTATACTTAAAAATGGCTAAGATGGTAAATTTTCTACGTTGTGTGTATTTTAACTCAATTTAAAAAAGAAAAAATAAAGGAAAATAAAAAGAACCTCTATGTTTTAAACCTTCTTAAATTATGAAACATGTAATTTATTTGCTTATGTTTATAGAAAAGAAACAGTAAAGCTAATAACAACATTGCCTATCCATAACTTAAAAATATTCATTGACTTACATAACATCTATGATACCCATATGTGATAATCAGGCAAAATTTAAGGAGATATTTAGCTTGGAGAAAAAAATTTAAGTATAGAATATAAGTTTATATAATACTCTACATATGACTTCAATTCTGTATATGTATGCTAAATGAAATCATTATAAGTGCTGAAAAGTGATTAGCATTAATCTGAAATGATAACAACAAATATAAAGTAATATAAACTCCCTGTTTAAAAAAAACAGACAAACCTCAAATAATATCCCCTATCCTACTATTCTCATCATTCAGAGGTAACTACTATTAACCATTTCTTCTATATCTTATTTAGGTAAAAAGGTTTAGAAAAATGTGTGTATGTATGCATACATATACCTATACACATAAATACACAGACACATACATATACATAAAAATATATGTATATATATGCTTTTAATGTAAGTATAATCTTACTATTCATACTGTCCTGAAATTCCCTTTTTTAATACAAATGTAATTTGAAATACTGTCCATTTTGGCGGTATTCTCTAAATCGTTCTCTCTCGGGGTTGGACAGCTATCTACAAGCATCTGCCGTAACTTCCGTAATGCATCTCCTACCCTGCTGTGTGAGGGTCGGGAGGCAGGCCAGGGAGCTGACTCCCTCAATGGGAGTATCCTGTCACTGACACCGATCAGAATCGCCCACACATGGAGATAATAAAAGGAACCAGGAGTTTTTGTCATTCTTGAATTGATTTTAACTTTTCTACAGAAAATGCACCCAGAACTAGCCTCCCTGAGCTGGCCCCCCTCTGCCCTCACTGAGTAAGTGAGTTTCTCTCTGCTATAAACCATGCTTCGGTGAACATAAAGACCTTCAATTTTACTGTCCTTCCTAGAACCTAGTAAAATTAACAAAAAGACCATCAATATATGTAACAATAGAACAGATCAGGAGGGGGGAATAGGAAATGGGAGAATGTGATAGCAGGAATCAACAGATAGTACCTAAAGTTGATACACCAATAAGTAAATGTTTGAGTATTATAACAAGCAATAGATACAACCACCAGAGGAGCAAAATAAAATATAAAATGCCAGTGCAAGCCCATTGGTGGGATACAGCAATGACACTGTTACAAAGAAATGAAATCTTAAATTTTTCAGTAGGTATGGCCAACATTTACATTCCTTTCAACTGTGTATGAAAGCACCTAGTGTCCTTGCAAATGTAATTCTGTTACGTTCTTTGTAATGCTTCCTTTTGTTTTCTTTGGCCCTGTAGGCTGCATTTTCTTTTCCCTTCTAGTAATTTGGTGCATTTTATATTTTGTTTTACAGGAGGATAATCTCCCTAAGGTTATAAGTAGTGAGGAGAAGAGATGAGGTTTTCTTTTTAGTTGGTTGATAATGGTCCAGGAGTTGAAAAAAATGATCCTGAAGAAAAGGACTAAGGGTGCCTTGGCTTGGGCTAAGGCACTGAGGGCGCCTTTCATCGGGATTTGCTACAAGTCAAAGCACTGATGGAAGCGCTGTACTTGTGTGTTCCCTTCTTACATTTCCCAAAATGCACGCATGAGTGAGAGAAGTTGCTACTGATCACACTCAGGGCATGAGGACCATGAGTTCACTCCTCGAACTGCCAACTGAGAGAAGAAAACAAAAAGGCGAACTGAGTGGGCAGAGAGCAAGCCGAGGGCGGGAGCTGAAGGAAGGTGCCTGAGAATCTAGGAAGCAGGAGGCAGGAAGCAATGTCAAGAGCAGCAGAAGTGCATTATGACGTTATCTGGATACTAGGTTCGAGATGTTGAGGACTGAAGGGGTTGCTGGGTTTGATGAATGGCAGGAAGCAATAACTTGGAAAGGCAAGTCTGATGGATTGATGGCTATAAATCTTAGGAAGAGGAAGCGTCCAGCATGGACTACTGTTTGGGGCAGTTTGGCAAGAAAAGAATAAGGGCTACAACCTCTCCAAGGGTCATTAGAGGGGTAATGACTTGTGTTTTAAGATAAGAGTTGTCTTAGCACCTCTGCAGGCAAAGGGGAAGTTACTAGAAAGGAAGAGACTAATGATACATAATAAAGTTGGGATAACTGATGAGGCAATACCTACAATGATTTGAGGTGATAGCTTTATATTTGCATAGTTCTTTATATAACTTGCAAAGGACTTTCACATTAAGAACTGCCCACATTCCTTACATAATTCTGTGAGACAGGTGGGGCAAGAATTATTAATTTTACTTGAGGAAACTGAGGCTCAGAGGCATGGCAGGACAGTCTGCAAGAAAAGGCCTGGCTTGGAGGTGAAACCCTGGCTCCCTTTCTCACCATTTCTGTGTCCTCAGCAAGTTATTTGGCTTTGGGGGGTTCAACTGCTCACCAGGAAAATGGAGATAATACTCCCCAGGCTCCACTGATGATCAGATAAATGCAGGCAAAGGAGCTGGCAGGGAGAAGAGCAGGAGCTGCATGAACTACAGTGAGACTCTCTCAAGAAGCTTGAGTCGATACGGTAAATGCTCCGTAACGACCACCAAGTGCCTGCTGATGCCTTGACGGAATAAGGCACTGGAACCGTACAGGTGACTGAGCCAAGCGGCAAGCGGTCTAAGAACGGTGTACTAAGGGCTTGGGAATAAAGATGAGGCTGTGGCTACTTCTGCTGCCAGAGGGAGAGAACGAGAATGCGAGGAGCAGGGAGAAGCACAAAGAGGCGCGGCATCTGAGGTGGACGCTGGAAGATGAGCTCCCTGGTGGGGGCAGAGGGCCTTCTAGAAGAGGGGGCACCAACCAACGCTCAAGGGCATTAAAGCAAACAGGGCACACAAACTCAACCAGGCAAAGGCTGTCTTATGCCTCACTCAGCCGCCTCAAACAGTGGGTGCTCACACACACCTGAGTGCTGCTCCACGACCTCGGCGACTCTCACGAATGGGAGATGATTCCTAAAGACAAGCCAGGGGGGAAAAGGTCCAGAGAGGGCGCATGAGGTGCAAAAAGCGCAAAGGTATTTCCAGCAGCTAACCCACGTCTGAGGTGCCCTGAAGAGCAGTCCCTTACACACGCCAGTCACAGGCAGCCTGGCTCAGCATGCCGAGCCTGAGGGCCCCCTGCCCTGTATGCTCTCAGCTTACATCTTAACACAGTGTGAAAGAGTACCCAGGCCATCAGTGGTCACAGGTCACTGAACCCAACAATGCTATGCCAATGGCCAGTAAGCCACTGCCTTGGCAGAACTGAAGTGTGGGGATAATCTTCACAGCTGGTGCTCCCTGCTCAAGAGGCCTGCAGCACCAGGCTCACCAAACCTGCCCATGGCATCTTTGCCCACAACTTCCTTATCTGCATAGATACCACATACAAGAAAATTTCCCCTATCATCTAAAGACCCCAAAGCAATAGAAAAGTACTCAGGCAACATGTAAAAGCTTACAGCATATCAGAGCCTAACATAAACATAGTAAAAGTTAAATGTACTTTGACTTAATTTCATTGCCATTCATTTAATCACCTAAAACTCTTTCATAATTTTACAAGCAAGTTATACTATTTATTTTAAAGATGTTACACTTATTTTAATTCAGAAATAAGAGATCTCTAGAATCCTTTGATCCTCCTTCCTCAGAAAGAAATAGAAGAAAATTACTGTTATCCATCATGGTTGCTAACTGAAGTTCAAACAATGCTATGCTATTTGTTCTGGTTAAAAATATGCTACAGATGGGTATTGGAGGGATTAAAGATGGCAATGTGAGAGGTGAGATAGAAACCCTCTCCCAAAACCACATGTAATATGAAAATATAGTTAATACAACTAATCCTGAAAGAGCAACAGGAAAGAGGGCTAAGCCAGACTGCATACACCTGGAGAAAAGAACAGACCTCATGGAACAGGGTAACGTACCAAAGCCATGACCCGGTGGGACCCAAGCCCTTCCCCCACCCCAGCTCACTGGTGGGAGGAAGGCAAACAGAGTGGAGAGGGGGTAGAGACCTGGGACTGTTGAACACCCAGCCCTGGAGATCTGCTCTGGTGCTACATTACATGGTGCTCTGGAGGTTAGTAGGGTTGGAAAACTAAGACAGGCAGAATACTTGGAGAGACAGAGATTCCAGCAGCTTGTGGAAAACAGGGATCCATAGCTGGCCACTCTGGGACAAAAGAAAGGTGGGCAGTCAGAGAGACTTCCTAATAGCAAGAGGGTTGCTACAGGGGCAAGGATTGCACAGAGCTTGCTGTTCAGGAGAAAGGACAGGTGGACAAAATTATCTGGGCACATGCAATCCCTATCAAAATACCAACAGCATTCTTCAATGAACTAGAACAAATAGTTCTAAAATTCATATGGAACCACAAAAGACCCTGAATAGCCAAAGCAATCCTGAGAAGGAAGAATAAAGCTGGGAGGATTATGCTCCCCAACTTCAAGCTCTATTACAAAGCCACAGTAATCAGGACAATTTGGTAATGGCACAAGAATAGATCCATAGATCAATGGAATGGAATAGAGAGCCCAGATATAAACCCAAGCATATATGGCCAATTAATATACGATAAAGGAGCCATGGATATACAATGGGGAAATGACAGCCTCTTCAACAACTGGTCAAACTGGACCAGTTTGCAAAACTGGACAGCTACATGCAAGAGAATGAAACTGGATTATTGTCTAACGCCATACACAAAAGTAAACTCAAAATGGATCAAAGACCTGAATGTAAGTCATGAAACCATAAAACATAGGCAAAAATCTCTTGAATATAAACATGAGCAACTTTTTCCTGAATATACCTCCTCATGCAAGGGAAACAAAAACAGAAATGAGCAAATGGGACTACATCAAGCTAAAAAGCTTCTGTACATCAAAGACACCATCAGCAGAACAAAAAGGCATCCTACACTATGGGAGAATATAGTTGTAAATGACATATCTGACAAGGGGTTAACATCCAAAATATAGAAAGAACTCACACATCTCAACACCCAAAAAGCAAATAACCTGATTGAAAAATGGGTGGAGGATATGAACAGACAATTCTTCAAAGAATTTCAGATGGCCAACAGGCACATGAAAAGATGCTCCACATCGCTAATTATCAGGAAAATGTAAATTAAAACCACAATGAGATACCACCTCACACCAGTTAGGATGGCCAACATCGAAAAGACTAGAACAACAAATGCTGGCGAGGATGCGGAGAAAGCGGAACCCTCCTATACTGCTGTTGGGAATGTAAATTAGTTCAACCATTGTGGAAAGCAGTATGGAGGTTCCTCAAAAAACTAAGAATAGAAATACCATTTGACCCAGGAATTCCACTCCTAAGAATTTACCCAAAGAAAACAAGTTCTTATATTCAAAAAGACATATGCACCCCTATGTTTATCACAGCACTATTTACAATAGCCAAGATATGGAAGCAACCTAAGTGTCCATCAGTAGATAAATGGATAAAGAAGATGTGGTATATATACACAATGGAATATTATTCAACTATAAGAAGAAAACAAATCCTACCATTTGCAACAACATGGATGGAGCTAGAGGATGTTATGCTCAGTGAAATAAGCCAGGCAGAGAAAGACAAGTACCAAATGATTTCCCTCATTTGTGGAGCATAATGACGAAGCAAAACTGAAGGAACAAAACAGGAGCAGACTCACAGACTCTAAGAAGGGACTAGTGGTTACCAAAGGGGAGGGGTTGGGAAGGGTGGGTGGGGAGAGAGGGAAAAGGGGGATTGTGGGGTATTATGATCAGTACACATGGTGTGGAGGGTGTAATGGGGAAAACAATGTAGCACAGAGAAGACAAGTAGTGACTCTGTGGCATCTTACTACACTGATGGACAGTGACTGTAATGGAGTATGGGGGGGACTTGATAATATGGGTGAATTTTTAACCACATTGTTTTTCATGTGAAACCTTCATAAGAGTGTATATCAATGATAACTTAATAAAAAAAATATGCCACAGATGGCTTTACAAATTTTCAATTTTCAAAGAACTAGAACATATGATAGTCAACAATAAAGTAGTGAAATTGGGTATTTCTTAATAAGAGCAATAGAATTTAGCAAAATCTCAAAATCCTCATCAGGAACACTCACTCTCATTGAAATAAGTACAGAAATATAATCAATGAGAGATTTTTCAAATGAAGAATTCATTTGTTGTGATTTGAGGATTTTTTTTTTTAAATGAACGTATCACTGTATTTATGAAGCACACTCTATGAGTCAGACTTCTCTTTCAACCTCTAATCCGCCTGGAATTAAGGTAAAGAAAGAATCTGGATATTACTTCCAAAAATCTTGGCAATGAATTTAGCAAAAACACAAAACACAATTTCGTCAGTGACTCCTAGGTTGAAACACTACAGGTAAACAGAGGCTTCAGTCCTACCTCATTCTTGTATTCAATGAATTCAAACAGAGTAAGAGAACATTTTCACCAAATGGCAAATGCTTACAGAGTTATCACAGAATGTACACGATGGCCTGCCGGAGGACATGTGGAGGTTAGGGAAAACGCCCACTTAATAAAAGCAGAGTATGTGACAATGTTGTCAGAGGAACTATTTTTAACTTTATCGGAAGGAAATGAAGCAGAATGTTCTGGGCATTAAGAATGATTGTCTAAGCATGATTATAACATGATAATTGGGTGACATTTTGAAATGGTTAGTCTTCAAAGCCACAGGGAGAGCTACTGTTTTATCTGGTTAAATAAACATAAGGGAGCAAAAGAACTGAATGATACCAGAAAGCTGTTTACCTTTCAGTAAATTACATTGTACTGAAACTAAGGGTCTTTTTTCCTCTGTTTTACAGAGAATCAGTAATTGCCAGTTTGGTTCTATTTTACTTCTGAAGCTAAAGGCAAGAAAACTACCCACAACAAACTTACCGATAATCTGGCAACAATTTTCTTTCATGGTGCAGATTAGCCACACAGTTTACTGGAAATTATAGCTAATATAAATCAAAACTAAAGTTAACAAATACAGTACAAACAATTTCATCATTACCCTAGGAAAGTAGGAAAGTGAACCAGGCAGACCTGACTGTAGAAGGAAAGGATAATCATACTACCTGACGTGGCACTAGGTGACAGATGTCCCATTTCAGAGACTGGGGCCAAATCTTAGGATAGCAGGGAGACCTGTACTTACAACAGTCTCTCACTCAGCTTCTTAAATTACATCACTACATAAAATTAAATAGTCATATCTGAAATACAGCAGTGAGACAGAATAACCAAAAATAATGAGAAGGGGTCGTGGGGGGGTGGGGTGCGGGGGGCATAACATCTGTATTATAAGAATAGAGGAACCAGAGAAATGGCACCAGGAGAAAGCAACTAGGTAAGTCCACAAGTTTGGAAATCCGGTAGGAGCAACGACCTGGTCTCTTCAACAAGTGGATAATATGAAAAGGTGGGGGGGTGGGGCAGGGGCATGAGGTGTGGAGAAGTGCCCTAGAAAACACACTTAGGAGAGGAAAACCAAATGGAATATGTAGGCCTTGTTAGGATCCTCACCAGGAAAAAAAAGGCTGGATACAATTAAGGAAGTAAGAATATACACTAGCTATCAGATGATGCAAATGACAGCTGTGGACATTGGTAATAATGGTACTGGAGTTATGCAGAAAATACCCATATTTTTTAGAGATACATAATAAATACATAAGAGTGGGATGACACGAGGTCTTGGATTTACTGTACTAATAAAAAGAAAGAAGAAATAAAAGGAGATGAAAAGGAAAAGGAAATAAATGAAGCAAATATGGAACAATCCCAGTAATTACTGAATCCGGGAAAAAATAATTATATTACTTTTTCAATTTCTGTTTATTTTGAACGTCTTCATAATAAAGCTTAACTTTTATAAAAACTGAAAGCACCAAGCTCACTACACATAAACTAACAAATAAGTGACACAATTTTGCATATCAAACAAAAAATCTTTATGATCTTGAAACCCCAGCCCACAACCCTGTGAGAGTCTGTTTTCTGAACAATTTAAAACACAAAACATTCTTATTTCATCGTGTGAATGCTCTTGAGATTTTGAAAATATACCTTAGCAAAAAAATAGAAAATACTCAATTGCACTTCCCAGCAACATCTATATGTACAATAGCACCAAAATAAATTAAGCATGATTCACTGACACTCATTATTGGCAGAAAAAAAATAAAGTCTCCAGGCATTAAAAACAAAAATCAAACACCAGACTCTGTTACACACTAACAAGTTTAACATGATTCACTCTAGGGGCAGGGAGGAAAGCTGTGAGCAGAGACAGGGATGAGATCAAAACTACTCAAGAAATATTTTTTAATGTTGTTTTTATTTTTTAAACCATGTGATTGTACTGCCTACTCAAAAATAAATTGTAATTCTAAATAAAATACTTGCATATATACTTATCATAATTTCAAAAATTATTTTTACTCTTCCATGAATAATCAAACACTAGAACTTTAAAAAGAACAAAATTAAGATTTTTTTGTGTGCTCTAAGATTTACCATCAGTCACTTATGCCACTATTTTCTGGGATCAACCACTGGCAGTTTTAAGACCCATTAATTTCTTATCTTACTTCTAATAGGTTCTTTCTTTTCTTTAGGCAGACATTTAAGAAACTTGAAATAAATCTGAAGTATTTAACATAAAAGCAAAAAAAGTCCCTGGGGTTAGCTCGAAGAAAAACTCAAATCAAGGAAAGCCCCTTCTATTTTTCACTCTCTGTCAAGCCACACACTTAAGTCTTTACTTGACAGTAAAGGAATTTAACAAGGATTTAGAAATCTTCATTTTGTTCCACTCTTCTAACCTCCAACCCAAACTATTATATTTTCCCTTTCTTTTCTCACCCATTACCTGTGCTTCTCAGTCTACTCTTGTCAATCAAGTTTATTGAAATCTCAAACAAAACTCAATCATTTGCCTTTTAAACTACTTAAAATAAGATATATAAACCCTCCTGTTCTTCCAATCCTATCTGAAGCATTCTGCATCTCTCTTCCTGATAATTTTACTGAGTTGATGGCTAAATAAACGAACTAATATTGAAACTTCAAGTAAATTAACTAAAGCCCTTTGGGGGTCTCAGGTGGATTCCACTGTGTTCCTTAAGTAGCTGGTGGCTTCTTACTCTAGAAACTAATAAGCCCGGTGGAAACCTCCACCAACCAAGGAACACTGTGAAGAACTCCAGATGGCCACACCGCTTTCAACAAATCTGACAGATGAAAAATATCATCCACAAAAATATGATATTCTCTTCACAAAAAAATCTTATCACTGGATTGCTTTTAAGAAGGATTTCTAAATGCTGATTTAGACCCAGGCTTAAACAGTAGCTATTGACCAATAGGTATTTACTGAGAGCCCTCAGTGTGTGTTTGGCTCTTAACTGCAAACAAAAGAAGACACACTTGTTAAGAGCTTTAAGATATGTTGGACAAGACACACTTAACAACATAACACAGAAGAACAGGTCAGCAGGCCAACTGTGTAGCACATCCGTTGTGAGCAGGCAGAGCCAGTTGCTGCAGGGGCTACAGCAGACCCGAGGTTCCACGAACTCCTGACAACACTTTGTAGGTGAGACAGCACAGGAAGGCGGATGCAACGCTCCTGGTTGCCAGATACAGGCTGCTCTGTCTCTGAGACAGAAAGCGATCTGGCTGGGGGACACAGGGTTTGGTTTGGCTGAGGTAAACTGAGAAGAGGAACAGTGGAAGAGACCCACAGGGGCAGGCCACAGCCAACAAGGAAGTGTGGGTGTGTGTGTGCCAACTGCTGAAGAAAAGTGGGATGTGATCAGATCCTAGAAGACCTTGGATGACAGTTGCAATTTAATTTTGAAGACAGCAGTGATCCCTCAGCCTTGAAGAGGGAAGGAACCGAAAGTGCACAGTCCTGCCAATCAGATGCAGGTTCCTTCACCCTGGACAGGACGATGCTGCAGGCAGGCATGGGCAAGAAGGGCCTCCATGTCAGTATTTCATCATCAAAGGGCCTCTCATGAACATTCTACAGCTAACTTGATACACTCATTACATTTTAGATGAGTGCTTTCTTTTTTTTTTTTTGGTATCATTAATCTACAATTATATAAAGAACATTATCTTTACTAGGTTCCCCCCTTCACCAAGTCCCCCCAACATCCCCTTCACAGTCACTGTCCATCTGCATAGTAAGATGCTGTAAAATCACTACTTGCCTTCTCTGTGTTGCGCAGCCCTCCCTGTGTCCCCCACGCACTATACATGCTAATCGTAATGCCCTCTTTCTTTTTCCCTGCCCTTATCCCTACCTTCCCACCCATCGTCCCCAGTCCCTTTTCCTTTGGTAACTATTAGTCCATTCTTGGGTTCTGTGATTCTGCTGCTGTTTTGTTCCTTCAGTTTTCCTTTGTTCTTATACTCCACATATGAGTGAAATCCTTTGGTACTTGTCCTTCTCCGCTTGGCTTATTTCAATGAGCATAATACCCTCTAGCTCCATCCATGTTGTTGCGAATGGTAGGATCTTTTTTTTTCTTATGGCTGCGTAATATTCCATTGTGTATATGTATCACATCTTCTTTATACATTCATCTACTGATGGACATTTAGGTTGCTTCCATATCTTGGCTACTGTAAACAGTGCAGCGATAAACACGGGGGTGCATCTGTCTTTTTCAAACTGGAGTGATGCATTCTTAGGGTAAATTCCTAGAAGTGGAATTCCTGGGCAAATGGTATTTCTATTTTGAGCATTCTGAGGAACCTCCATACTGCTTTCCACAATGGTTGGACCAATTTACATTCCCACCAGCAGTGTAGGAGGGTTCCCCATTCTCTGCAACCTCACCAACATTTGTTGTTGTTTGTCTTTTGGATGGTAGCCATCCTTACTGGTGTGAGGTGATATCTCATTGTGGTTTTAATTTGCATTTCTCTGATGATTAGCGATGTGGAGCATCTTTTCATGTGTCTGTTGGCCATCGGGATATCTTCTTTAGAGAACTGTCTATTCAGATCCTCTGCCCATTTATTAATTGGATTATTTGCTTTTTGTTTGTTGAGGCGTGTGAGCTCTTTATATTATAATTTTGGATGTCAATCCTTTATCAGATCTGCCATTTATAAATATGTTCTCCCATACTGTAGGATACCTTTTTGTTCTATTGATGGTGTCCTTTGCTGCACAGAAGCTTTTTACTTGATATAGTCCCACTTGTTCATTTTTGCCTTTGTTTCCCTTGCCCGGGGAGATATGTTCATGAAGAAGTCACTCGTGTTTATGTCTGTGAGATTTTTGCCTGTTTTTTTCTAAGAGTTTTATGGTTTCATGACTTACATTCAGGTCTTTGATCCATTTGGAGTTTACTTTTGTGTAGCTCCTTTATCAAATATTAATTGGCCATATATGTTTGGGTTAATCTCTGGAGTCTCTATTCTGTTCCACTGGTCTGTGGCTCTGTTCTTGTGCCAGTACCAAATTGGGGTTAGACAGTGATCCAGTTTCATTCTCTTACATGTAGCTGTCCAGTTTTGTCAGCACCATCTGTTGAAGAGACTGTCATTTCCCCATTGTATGTCCATAGCTCCTTTATCAAATATTAATTGGCCATATATGTTTGGGTTAATCTCTGGAGTCTCTATTCTGTTCCACTGGTCTGTGGCTCTGTTCTTGTGCCAGTACCAAATTGTCTTGATTACTGTGGCTTTGTAGTAGAGCTTGAAGTTGGGGAGCGAGATCCCCGCCACTTTATTCTTCTTCCTCAGGACTGCATCCACTGGTGTCTCTTTTAGGAATAGTTGTATTTATTGTATTTTCATAAATATATATGTTTTGGGGAGGAGATTTCCTCTGAACTACTCACACCACCATCTTCCTAGATGAGTGCTTTCTTAAAGACACTTTAAGGGAGATTTGACACCTCCCTTCAAAAAATTTTAGGCAACACTTTAAAAGCAACTTGTACAATGGAACATTCTCTAGAAGAATGTCTACAGATGGCCAATTCCATATAATAATAATAAAATTTTAGTACTAATACAAACATTATCTCATTTAATCCTGACCTATGAAGTAGGGACTGTTAAAAACCCCACTTTGTAGGTAACCTTCCTGAGAGGCTTAGAATGTAAGTGCCTTTCAGAAGATCATGTATGGCTCATTTAGTGGTGGAGCTGGGGCTTGCTGAGGTCTCACAAACCTCAGGAAACATGCCCCTGGCCACACCACCACCATGCCTCAACAACTGTCCCCTTTCTTTCCAATGACCCATTTGGACAAGAAGACCCACCCCTGTGGTTGGTGCAGGGAGTGAGAACGCCAACCTTGCTTGCCAGCTCTGGATCACAAGTAATGACTCCAGAGTCAGCCAGCAACAGAAAGACTCTCCCATGTTATATTTTTGGTAGAAACAGTGAAGAGGGAGTTACTATCCTTTATATAGTATCTTTTGTTTAAAATTACTGTTAAGAGAAATAACCAAATCATAGGCTTAAAGATGGCGGCATGAGAAATGAGACAGAAACCTTCTCCCAATACCACATATAATATGAAAACAAAGCAAGTACGACAATTCCTGAAAGAGTGACCAGAAAGAAGATTGCAACAGATGGCCTACATCTGGGGAAAAGAGCAGACCTCACGGAAAAGGTAAAGTAGCAAAGCTGTGATACGGTGGGACCCAGGCCCTCCCCCCACCCCAGCTCATGGGCAGGAGGAAGAGAAACAGTGTGGGGAGAGAGTAGAAGCTCAGGACTGCTAAATACCCAGCCCTGGAGCACAAACCCACATTACATGGTGCCCTGGAGATCAGCAAGGTTGAAAGCAAAGACAGGAAGAATACAGAAAGACTTAGATCCCAGCCTCTTGTGGAGAACAGGTACCCACAATGGCTGCTCCAGGACAAAAGAAAGGTGGGTTCTTTGAAAGACTTCCCAACAGCAAGAGGGCTGCTAAAGGGACAGGAATTACACAGAGCTTGCTGATCAGGAGAAAGGGATGGTGGGCAAAATCATCCTGGCACACTCAGCCCAGCAGATTGGGAAATTTCAGGAGCTTCAGGCACTCCATCTGACTGGCTGGCAACGGGTGCTGAGGCCCCCCACTACAATATGCAGCCTGCTACTCCTTCCTTCCAGCTGGCACCAGCTCACAAACCTCCTGCCCCCGCCATTGCACCAGGCCAGCCTGAGAGCGGCTCCACCTATGGCAGCTACAGGAGCATAATTCAGAGGTTCCTGCCTGCACACTTGGTCCACTGGCACTGGAAATGGAGGCACGCAGTGCAGTTGGGAAACAGAAATGAGCTCTCTACTCTTGGCAGGCAATGGCACCGCTCGCCTATATCTCCCTTCATTGTTCCAGGAGCTGGGCAGCTCTGGAGAGTAGAGCTCCTGGGCATTGGAGGATACCACCTACACAAAGTTATTATTCCATAGTAATCATTAGAAATATGAATGGCAAAATAACCTGGTACAAACCAAAATCCCATGAACACCAGAGAGAGGGCTAAGTGCAACTGAAATCACCAATCTTCTTCATAAAGACTTCAAAATAAAAATCATAAACATGTTCACAGAGCTTAGAAAAATATTCAACATCTCAGGGAGGACCTCAAGGAACAGATAGAAATTTTGAAAAATACAGTATCTGAAATGAAACATACAATGAAGGGATTTAAAAGTAGATTAGATGAAGTAGAGGAGATGGAAAATGAAATAAAAATTAGAGAAAAGGAAAATAAGCTGAGGCATAGAGGAAAAAAGTAACTCTATGATTGAAAGAATAATAAGAGAGCTGTGTGAACAATGCAACAGAATAATATTCACACCAGAAAAGAAGAGAGAGACAAAGGGCTAGAGAGTCTCTTTGCAGAACTAATTGCTGAAAAACTCCACAATCTGGGGAAGAAAAATAGTCTCTCAAGTCATGGAAGTGCAGAGATCTCCCATCAAAAGGGATTTAGGAAGACAACACGAGGACATATAATAATTAAAATGGCAAAGATCAAGGTCAAGGAGAGAGAACTGACAGCACCTGATAAAGTAAAAAGATCACATACAAAGGAAAACCCATCAGGCTATCATCAGACTTCTCAGCAGAAACCTTACAGGCCAGAAGGGAGGGGCATGATGTATTTAATACGATGAAACAAAAGGGCCTTGAATGAAGAGTACTCTACCCAGCAAGATCATCATTTAAATTTGAAGCAGGGATTAAACAATTTCCAGACAAGCAAAAGTTGAGGGAATTTACCTCCCGCAAACTGTCTCTACACTGTATTTTAAAGGGACTGCTATAGATGGAAGTGCTCCTAAGGCTAAACAGCTGTCGCCAGAGAAAATAAAGCCACAATAGAGGAAGTAGCCAAATTAATTACTAAGCAAATGCAAAATTAAATAAACTACTCACAAAGTTAGTCAAGGAATACACAAAGAATGCAGAATACATAAAGATATATTATGTATATATCATTTTATATCTGAAATGAATCTCTAATATATAAAGAATGAAGGAGGACGAAGAAGAAGAAGGGAGAGAAAAAAAGGAAACTTTCGATTGTGTTTGAACTAGTGTAATAACAAAGTTAAGTCAGACTGTTAGATAGTAAGCAAGCTTCCCTTGAACTATGGTAAACACAAATCTAAGGCCTACAATGGCAATAAGTACGTATCTCTCAATAATCACCCTAAATGTAAATGGACTGAATGCAACAATCAAACAATAGAGAGTTTCTGAATGGATAGAAAGGCAAGACCCATCTATATGCTACCTATAAGAGACTCACTTCAAACCCAAAGACATACACAGACTAAAAGTGAAGATATGGAAAAAGATAGTTCATGTAAATAATAAGGAGAAAAAAGCAGGAGTTGCAGTACTTGTAGCAGACAAAATAGACTTCAAAACAAAGAAAGTAACAAGAGACAAAGAAGGACATTACATAACGATAAAGGGGTCAGTCCCACAAGAGAATATAACCATTTTAAGTATCTATGCCCCCAACACAGGAGCAACTAAACATATGAAACAAATTCTAACAGATTTAAAGAGGGAAATAGAATTCAATGTTTTCATTTTAGGAGACTTCAACAACTCACTCCAAAGGACAGATCAACCAGACAGAAAATAAGAAGACAGAGGAACTGAAAAAGACATTAGAACAGCGGACCTAACAGACTTCTACAGAACACTTCAGCCAAAAGCAACAGGGTACACATTCTTCTCAAGTGCACATGGAACATTTTCCAGAATAGATCACATACTAAGTCACAAAAAGAGCCTCAGTAAATTCAAAAAGATCGAAATTGTGCCAACCAGCATCTTAAACCACAAGGGTATGAAACTTGAAATAAACTATGCAAAGAAAACAAAAGAGCCAAGAAACACATAGAGTCTTAACAACATGCTCCCAAATAATCAAAGGATCAATAACCAAATTAAAACAGAGATGAAGTATATATGGAGACAAATGAAAACAATAATTCAACAGCCCCAAACCTGTGGGATGCAGCAAAGGCAATGCTAAGAGGGAAGTATACCGCAATACAGGCTTACCGCAAGAAAGAAGAACAATCCCAAATGAACAGTCTAAACTCACAACTAATGAAACTAGAAAAAGAAGAACAAAGTAGGCCCAAAGTCAGTAAAAGGAGGGACACAATAAAGAACAGATCACAAATAAATAAGACTGAGAATAAAACAATAGAAAGAATCAATGAAAGCAGAAGCTGGTTCTTTGAGAAAATAAACAAAATAGATAGACCCCTAGCCAGACTTATCAAGAAAAAGAGTCTACATAAATAAAAAGAAACAGAAATGAGAAAGGAAAAATCACTATGGACACCACAGAAATACAAAGAATTAGTAGAGAATACTATGAAAAATTATATGCTAACAAATTGGATAACTTAAAGAAATGGACAACTTTCTAGGAAAATACAACCTTCCAAGGCTGACCAAGGAAGAAACAGAAAATCTGAAGAGACAAATTAACAGTAATGAAACTGAATTGGTAATTAAAAAAAAAAAACTACCTAAGAACAAAACCCCTGGACCAGATGGCTTCAGTGCTGAATTTTATCAAACATTTACAGAAGACCTAATACCTATCCTCCTTAAAGTTTTCCAGAAAGTAGAAGAGGAGGGAATACTTCCATCTTATTCTATGAGGCCAGCATCACTCTAACACCAAAACCAGACAAAGACACCACAGAAAAAGAAAATTACAGACCAATATCCCTGATGAATATAGATGCAAAAATACTCAACAAAATATTAGCAAACCAAATTCAAAAATACATTAAAAAGATCGTCTAACATAATCAAGTGGGATTTATTCCAGGAATACAAGAATGGTGCAATATTGGAAAATCCATCAACATCATCCACCACATTAACAAAAAGGACAAAAACCACATGATTATCTCCAGAGATGCTGAAAAAGCATTTGACAAAATTCAACATCCATTCATGATAAAAACTCTCAACAAAATGGGTACAGAGGGCAAGTACTTTAACATAATAAAGGCCATATACAACAAACCCACAGCCATCATGGTTAAAAGCAAAAAGCTGAAAGCTCTTCCTCTAAGATCTGGAACAAAACAAGGATGCCCACTTTTCCCAATTTTATTCAACATAGTGCTGGAGGTCCTAGCAATGGCAATCGGACACCAACAAGAAATAAAAGGTATCCAGATTGGTAAGGAAGAGGTTAAACTGTCACTGTTTGCAGATGACATAATATTGTATACAAAAACCCTGAAGAATCCACCCCAAAAACAACCAGAACTAATAACTGAACTCAGCAAAGTTGCATGATACAAAATTAATACACACAGAAATCTGTTGCATTCCTATATACTAATGATGAACTAGAGGAAAGAGAAATTAGGAAAACAATTCCATTTACAATTGCATCAAAAAGAATAAAATACTGAGGAATAAATGTAACCAAGGATGTGAAAGACCTATATACCCTGAAAACTGTAAGACACTCACGAGAGAAATTAAAGAAGATACCAATACATGGAAATACATTCCATGCTCATGGATAGGAAGAATACTGTCAAAATGGCCATCCTGCCTAAAGCAATCTACAGATTCAATGCAATCCCTAACAAAATTCCAACAGCATTCTTCAACGAACTAGAACAAATAGTTCTAAAATTCATATGGAACCAAAAAAGACCCTGAATAACCAAAGCAATCCTGAGAAGGAAGAATAAAGGTAGGGGGATTACACTCCCCAACTTCAAGCTCTACTAAAAAGCCACAGTAACCAAGACAATTTGGCACTAGCATAAGAATAGGCCCATAGATCAATGGAACAGAATAGAGAGCCCAGATATAAACCCAAGCATATATGGCCAATTAATATATGATAAAGGAGCCATGGATATACAATGGAGAAATGACAGCCTCTTCAACAACTGGTGTTGGCAAAACTGAACAGTTACATGTAAGAGAATGAAACTGGATTACTGTCTAACTTCATACACAAAAGTAAACTCAAAATGGATCAAAGACCTGAATGTAAGTCATGAAACCATAAAACTCTTAGAAGAAAACAGAGGCAAAACACTCTTGAATATAAACATGAGCAATTTTTACATGAACATATCTCCTCAGGCAAGGGAAACAAAAACAAAAATGAACAAATGGGACTACATCAAGTGAAAATGCTTCTGTACAGCAAAGGACACCATAAACAAAACAAAAAGGCATCCTACACTGTTGTTGAGAATATTTGGGAGAATATATTCTTAAATGACATATCTGACAAGGGGTTAATATCCAAAACATATAAAGAACTCACATGCCTCAACACCCAAAAAGCAAGTAACCTGATTGAAAAATGTGCAGAGGATATGAACAGACACCTCTCCAAATAAGAAATTCAGATGGCCAACAGGCACAGGTAAAGATGCTCCACATTGCTAATCATCAGGGAAATGCAAATTAAAACTACAATGAGATATCACCTCACACCAGGTAGGATGGCCAACATCCAAAAGACAAGAACCAACAAATGATGGCGAGTCTGGGGAGAAAAAGGAACCCTCCTACACTGTTGTTGAGAATGTAAAATTAGTTTAACCATTGTGGAAAGCAATATGGAGGTTCCCAAAAAAACTAAAAATAGAAATACCATTTGACCCAGGAATTCCACCTCTAGGAATTTACCCTAAGAACGCAGCAGCCCAGTTTGAAAAAGACATATGCGCCCCTATGTTTATTGCAGCACTATTTACAATAGCCAAGATACGGAAGCAACCTAAGTTGCTTCATCAATAGATGAATGGATAAAGAAGATGTGATACATATACACAATGGAATATTATTCAGCCATAAGAAGAAAATGAATCCTACCATTTGCAACAATGTGGATGGAGCTGGAGGATATTATTCTCATTAAAATAAGCCAGGTGGAGAAAGACAAGTACCAAATGATTTCCCTCATTTGTGGTGTGTAACAACGGAGCAAAACTGAAGGAACAAAACAGCAGCAGACTCACAGACTCCAAGAAGAGACTAGTGATTACCAAAGGGGAGACATGGATGCAGGTGTGTAGGGAGGGAGGGAGAAGGGGACTGAAGGGCATTATGGTTGGCACACATGGTGTGGGGGGTCACAGGGAAGACAGTGTAGCACAGAGAAGACAAGTAGTGTCTCTGTGGCATCTTCATATGTTGATGGACAGTGACTGTGGTGGCATGTGTGGGAGGACTCGATAATATGGGTGAATGTAGTAACCACAATGTTGCTCATGTGAAATCTTCATAAGATTGTTTATCAATGATACCTTAACTAAAATAAATAAATAAATTAATTAATTAATTTAATTACTACCAAATTTCTCAGGGATTTCATACCCCTATTAATGCATATACTTTAAATTACAATTGATTATATCTTTCCAAATCTTTAGATATTCATATGTAATTTCCACAGAACCACCATTGGGCCTGCTATATTTAAAGAGTAGAGCTATATGACAAAACTGTCACTTAAATTTCAGATGAAGATGTTAATTAAAATAATAAAGAGCATTGGACCTGATTCACCGTGTAACAATCAGTAGCAAATGAACAAAAAAACACCTAATTTACATTACTTTCTAATGTCAAAAATCAAATGAAATACTTCATATAAATATGAGAAGAAATAATAAAATGTTAGTGTTCCTTTCTGTCACATTGTAACCTGCCAAGCAACCAAGCTAAACCTTTATTTGAAAGAGAAATTCTATTTTTTATGCAACTATAAGGAGCATGGTCTGAAGTTTTATAGTCAGAAAATATGTCTGTGAAACAGTATCTTAAGTTAGACTATCACAGATTCTAAGCTCACCGTTTATCACGTGATTTTCAATAACCTTGTGCGCTTTCATAGCGATGACTGATGCTGATGTTGGGAAACATGAATGAAAACTAGTAGCTGACAAAATATTAGCACCTAGAGGTTATAAGATAATAATGCTTTAGAGTAAGATTGGTGTGGGTATGGAGATGTAATGGAGAAGCCAAAGAGGGGAAAATAAGTAAATATTAAACAGGTAAGCTCTTCAACAAGCTAACTGATCGTAGGGCACCTCCTCCTCCACATATCATGATATATGCCAACATGCGTTAAAGAAGAAAAAGGCAGAAATTATTTTCTTCCATTACTTCAATCAATCTTAACTCTCAGTAAAACTGCTTATCTCAAGAATGAAATAGAAGATAAAAATGTTAACCATTTGTTAAATGTAGGATTCTGAGATTTTAAAAATATTCCTGTTGCACATATGAAGTCTCTTGAGCCATGAACATTTTTAAAAGTGTTTACTTCGAACAGGCCTCCATGAACATGCAAAGTAAAAATGACAGAAATAGTGTATACTTAGGGAAAAAATATATCTACTCCTTTGCCATAATATAGTAAACACAGGAGAATACAGAAGCCAGAGTAGTAGTACTTCAATCAGCTTAAGTTTCTTAAATCTTTTATTTCAGTTTTATCCTTACAATATGCTAATAATGTGTTGACAATATATTCAAATAAAAATGAGAAACACTAAGAAAATTACATAGCGCCATACCAGGTACTACTTTACTCCTTCACTGGTTCAACAAATATTTGCTGAGAGCCACCATAGGCCAGAAACAGGATACAAGGGTTCTAGCAAAGTCCCAGCCCCCAGATGCCCCGTCTAGAGAGAGAACCTGGAAACCACACATGGGGACAGAGAGAGAGAGGCCAGATCCCAGACACCATGGGGAGGTCATTAAAAGTTTTAAGAAGAAAATGGCTTAAGCCATAGAAAAATGGGCTTGTTAGGGAAGAGCATAACTGAGCATAGCTTTGTAATTCAGATGAAATAACACATGGGCAGATGGGGACCATGCCAAAAGGGGGCCTGGATTTGACAGGATACAGGTTTGTAATGTGGGCAATGGAGTGAGGACAGTAGTTGCACAATTAATGTGCAGAGTGCTCAGTAAGTATTAGTTTCTGTCATCCCATATGTGAGTATTTGTCAAAAAACTTACCTCTCTGCACGAATCACACCACTATAGTATGGGGGATCCCAGGGCATTAATTCCTACAATGGAAAATTCACTGTTATAAAGTCATTCACTATTTAACAATTTTTATCAATAATTCAGCCAGCTTATAAAATGTAAACCCGTTATTTATAGGAGAAGTTTTATAGAAACCCTAAAATCTCATGACTTGGCAGGAAATACCTTTCTCTGTATTTTGCCTTCCCTGTAATCAGCTGAGCAGAGAGGTATACAAAAAGGCATAATCCCAGAGTTTGGGGGAAAGGCAAACAAATGCCAATCTACAATGTAAACTAGTAAAAGTCAACATTAATAGATTAAATTAGCCATGTTGAAATTTTCCCCAAAATGTAACCCATGTATTAATCCATAAAATACTGCAGGCAAGATTAGGGTTCTTTCTAAATCTAAGCAAGAAGCTTAGGAAGGATGAAAGCAACAAATGGAAATGAACGCAGCAATTTAAAATGTAACTAAGAACTAACTTTAATCTTGGCAAAGAAAAGATGTCATAAAGAAATATTGTGCTAATAGTTATTTCTGACAAATGACTGCAGAATGTGGAAAGGAGAGCTTGAGTGCATGAACAGATTGTCCTCCCCACAAACCGTCCAGGTGACAGACGGGGGTTAGGACCAGTCTATGGAACAAGACTGCCAGGGTCAAGTTCTCAGTGCACATGCATATGGCTTGGAAGAATCACCAATGCTCTCCACGGCTTTTCCATCCTCCTTCTACATGATCTGTTCTGCCCAACTGCACCGAGCCCGCCTCCCACAACTCCCCCACCTCATCCTAGCCACACTGCTATCCTCAGCATTCCTTGGTCACACCAGGGAGGCCCCTCCCTACCTGAAGCCTCTGCATTTGCTGTTCTCTGTAAAGGACGCTCTGCCCTACAATACCTCCATGGCATCTCCACGGCGCACTCCGGCACTTCTTTCTGGTCTCCGCTGCAGTAACCAATCCATACCTACCAGCAACCTCCACCCCTTTCCCTGTGTTCTTTTCCACTGCAGGTTTCCACTTCTTTTCCACTCATATGACACTGAACATATTTATTTTTTTCATGCATTTACTATCTGTTTTCTTCCCCTAAGATGTCGCTTCATGAGGACAGGAACTGGGTTTGCATTTTTTCTGTTAAATCCTAGCACCCTGAATACTGCCTGGTACACAGCAGACTCTCAATAGTTATCTGGTGAATGCATCAACAGCGTCTCCCAAATAGTACAGCTTAATGCACTCAAACTGTTAAAACCCAGCATTGAGTATGCACTCCCTGAATGTTAGTTTCTATCCTTATTACCATTAACTTTAAAAATTTCACTTTGGACATTTCTCCTCAAACAGCAAGCGTTATTTCCCATATTCCAGGATCACATATTTATCAGGGAACATGACCAATGTAAGATACTTGAACATTTCTGCCTTTCTCTCTGTGAGCTCCTGAAGGGCAGGGGCAGCCTCTCTGGGGCTCTAGGCCCTGGGTGTTCCGCTCTTAGCACACATCTCCTCCCGCAGATGATCACTTACTATCTGCTACATGAGAGAGTGCACGCAGGCTCTAATGAAACAAAACCGAGGAAGACATGATCCCTGTGCCAGGAGCTGATAATGGGCTGGCAGCGAAAGGTCAGGAAATGCTTGGAGAACACCAAGCCCAGGCTGAATTTTGAAAAACGGGAGCACTTAATCAGATGAGAAAGGGGAAAGGCATCCTTTTGTACAGTATCTGTGAGTGACTGGAAGCTACTGCCATAGTTATCAGCACAATAATATCAGTTAGAATCAAAAACCAAAGGAAAGCAAAGCAAAAAGGAAGAGAAAAGCCACATGAGCCCCCTCCAGGTATTATTTAGTAGGGACCAGAGGGCACTAACTTGGCTTTTAGGGGTGGCAGAAGATAAGGCTAGAGAAGCAGGCAGGGGCGAAATTATGATGGGCTTGTGAAAAGCTAAGAAACAGGAAGATAAATCTGAGAATTACAGGGAGCTACTAAAAAAATTTCAACTAAAGAGTGACAAGATCAGATCTACTTCTTAGAAAAATCCCTCTAATGGCAATTTATTCATTTATTCATTCAAATAAGTGCTAAGTACACATACTCTGTGTGTAACACTGAGCTAGGCACACGGCTCAGCAATCCCAAGCCAGGACGGCTTTGAGGGGAGCCAGAAAAGAAGGCTAGGAACCAGTTCAGCAACTAGAGCTGTGATCAGGGTGAGAAGCAATAACGACCTCAAGTGGGCTGCAGCAGCGGGTGTGGGGAGAGGACAGAGAGTCCTCAGAGAGCAGAAGACACAGGCCTTGGAAACTGAGGACATGGCTGCAGGGAGGGCGCACCAGTGGGTAAGTCTCCTGCACAGCTTGTGGAAACAGACTGTGGGACTCAACAAGGATTTGTATTTCTGACAAGTCCCCAGGTGATGCCGTTTCTGGTCCAGGGAACACGCTCGGAGAACCACTGGTCTGGAGTAATTCCAGGTTCTGGCCAGGGCAGCAGGTGAAAAGGCGGCACCATTCATCACAACAGAGACTTCATGAGAAGGAGCAGGCATTTCACATATGTCTGCAGAACAACCTGTATCAATAAGCTACACACAAATGTCTAGGGAGGACAGTTTCAAGTCTTTTGACAACACATTTTACTTTTTTGCATTTCTTTTCACCACACTAAATTCTCACCTATGATCTGGTTTCCCAAGTGAACCTGCCTACCAGGCCAACGTGCACAGGGTGACTAATCCTAGTTACTCTGCTAGACACAGTTCCTACTCCAGAAAATCAGTGAGTTTGAGAGGATTAATCTATTTCTTAGTGACTGCATCCGGGAAGCTCAGAGTTTCTAAATCTGAGAGCTCACTCACCCAAAACCTTGCCTATGACTATGGCTCTGGCAGCCACCACCAAATCAAGACTCACCAACAGCAGCACGTACAGACGAATGGTGTAGACAAACCCAACAATCCTGCCCCGTCCCTGAGCCAAATAAGAACTTGGGTCCTAGCTCCCAGGATCCCATCACATTTCAGGGCACCCCAACCACAAGGGCAGCATCCTGGCCATGAGGATACTAGTCGGTACTTTAAGATCATGTAATCATTTGATCTTAATGATTGAAAACACCACTTACATGTTTTTAGGATGGGGTATAGTACTTTGTCAGTCAACAGAGATCTATTTAACTGAGCTCCATAAATTAACAAACAAATGAGTAAACTACAGCATTAACAATGATGGCTAAATTTGCCACTGCTGGATCGGTCCTCCACCAAGACCCCTTAAGGGCTACTGCCAACGAGGAGCCAACTCTCTACAGGAGGAAACAGCCTTGGCATGAGTATATATGAACATGCATCGTGCTGATACACATTCACAGAGGTGGGTGTGTAATGTCAACTAACCAACAAAAATACTGGATCTCCTGGAAATGTCAGATGTGGACATATCGACCGAGTATTTCAATACTTATTCACCGAATCCAAAGATTAGAAACAAGACCGAAGATCAGAAATAAGACTATATACACACCTTCAGCACATCACAAGAAAGTTTCAGAGTCAAAAGATAATGACCTCAGCTAACAGACTGTTTATATTATAATAAAAATAGTTCAGCATTGTTACTTACAGAATTTTGAGGATTTAGCTTCATTTTCATCCCTCGTATCATCTCAAAATCTTTCATAGTTCTGTAAAACAGGTTTATCATTGGTTGCCAGAATAAAATTGTAATAATTACATTGTAAAATAACTCATTTGCTTATTTCACTTTCCAATATTTATGATAAAATTAGAAGTAATTTATAGTGCAAATATAAACCAGTATTAATCCAAATTTTACATGTGTTAGAAGAGACAACAATATATACACACATGAGCAAATTATTGCAATTTCTACCTTATAAAGCACTTTGACAGATGTCTTAAAAGTTCTCAAGATCTTAAAAGTACTATAGCTTGGAAAAATTAGCAATGTCACAGAAACATGTGAAGTATTAAACAGCAAACTTAAAGTCCCTACTTTCTGCTATACCTTACAAAGGTCAGAGACTAACAAATTACTTTCTATAAAAGAATATTAACATAGATTACATTTAAGATAGCTATTCATTTTACCCATACAGGAAAACTCTAGCTGGGAAATAATTAAATTTATATTAGATTTGATTAACATGCTTAATATTTATAGAATATGAAGTTTCTGTTCGAATTAAGTGCTAAATGGAACTGTAAAAATCGGGAACTATGTTTGCTCAAAACATAATCTACAGCTCCATACAAGGAAGGAAAGAACACTGACACTTAACAAAACAAAACAGAATAAATTCTCAAATAACTGCATAATCAACACTTCCTCTTCATTATATCAAAGCCTTGGTAGTTCACTAGATTAAAAGAAAATTTGAGAATGTATAAATATAATCCAAATTAGAAAGGACTGGGTTCTAAGGCATGCGTGTATAATAGAATACGGAAATTTGAGCTAAAATTCAACATGCCTGTATAGTTAAAAAGACAAACGAAATTTTAGACAGTGCAAGAAAGAAATGAGAGAACGTCACTGGCTTTTACAAACCACGACATGCCTCTACCCGGAATCCAAGGCATCTGAAGGCCACTGGAGCACTTGGCCCTCCGCAAAGCTCTGGGGGAGGGCTAAGTGAAGGACAAGTGACAAAATCAGAGAGGCCAGACGCCCAGGGGAGAGATGCAGGAATGTGACAAAGGGACTTCCTAGAGAGAATGCAATTCTTCAGCTTGACATTACAAAGGCTGAGGCAAAGCATTCCTGAAATCAAAGCCACAGATCAAATCACCACATCCAGGAGCCTCTTATATTTAGGCCAAAAGGAAAGAAATATTACTTTAAGAACTCATAAAAATACAAAAGTTATGATTCTATGAAACTGATGGCACAAATGAAAATACATAGTTTCAAAAAGGTTTGGAAACTTTTTAAAATTCCACATCAGTGACAGGCACCTCGGTTAACCAGAGAAGACAGCCTAAGTTCTCAAGATCGTCACCTGAGGAAGAAAACTATGCGCTCAAAGGTACCTCAAAGTTAACTGAGTCTCTTGCTGAATAGTCCACAGATCTGACTTAACATTCTAACACATTCTTAAGAGGTCACTTTTTAATTTTTCATAAATCAAGTATTTTTTTTAAAAAAAACTAAATGATATATACGCTAAACAGCAGAATAAAAACTAACCTTTCTGAAAGTTTGTCTGATAGTTTTTCAAGGAACTGCATGACAGTCTCTAAAAATGAAATCCAAAAGAAAATCTCTTTAGTTACATAAAATGAGTATCTGTAAAAATTATAATATGATCATAATCCATACACTATACTAGCCTTAAAGTGATGATTTTCACTTTCAAAGTGATGAAAAGAGTTAATAATGGGTAACTGAAAAAAGAATCCAGAATTTCACTGTTTCCTCTATTCATGTGTTAAGAGAAAAAACAAGTTTCTTAGACATGTCTAACTTTTTCTGAGTTTTAAAGAGATAGGTAGACTGATTTGTTCATAAAAATCAGTACAATTTCAAAGCATGATTCACTCAAAATTAGATCTTAAAAATCAAGGTTTTTCTGAGTAAATAATTATTTTTTATTTCTGTACATACCTGCAGAATAATATATTCAGGATCAATAACAAAAGAAAATACAGCAAAATTAGAACATTAAAAATTTAAACTGTTAGAATTTTTGTAAAATTAAATAATTCAACCATAAGTCATTAGATTTTACAAATCCATGATGGCAATGTGGTAGAATTACCATTCTTTTCCATGATAGGAAAATGTTCATGTGTATTTTTAAATTTAACATATTTTGCTATTGATTTGTGTGTACAGAGCTTTAACATGTTTTTTAGAGTTTGCCACAGTTTTTATACTTTCCAGATGATCTTTTATACGGTTTTAAGTTTCTTGCCCTCTTCAGTTTATCTCCTTTCTGAGTGAAATAAAAGGCTGAGAGAAAGATGAAGGTTAACCTAAATCAAGAAGCCATGGGTTTCTTGCCACTGTCAATACTCAACAGGCCTATATATCGTAATTCTAAGAACATTGCCTCAGGTACCATGTTAGGCATTATTAGGACTTTTGGAAAAAACTGTTACTTAGTTAACAATGAAATCTTATTTCAGGATATCACACCAGCAGCCACACAGAACCATTTTAAAATCTGTATGTTTTTTACTTCTAAATCATCACCTTTAACTACCTGTAACCCATTTTGCTTTTCTAGCTATCCTAAATAAGACAAATCTAACTCAATTAATCTACCTGGAAAATTGTCATATTAAGAAGAATAGGTTTGAAACTCCCTGAAAATGAGTGCCTCATTGGCAAAAAATTTCCCAATTCACCTATCACATAACTACCCACCTTGACCTTTGTTTGTCCCCCTTTTAACCTCTTCCTCCTCTGCTACAAGCTCACCATTCCTTCACTGTCCACCTCCAGTTTCACTTCCCCCACAAAACCTTCAACAGATACCCAGGCATCTTTCAAATTATCCAAACTCCTAAAATCCTATGGCATTCTTTTATCTACACTAGCCACGTGGCACTGAAAAGACACCAACCTGTGTCATTACTTATCTTTCCATGCATATGTCTGAGCTCCCCAACTAAAATTTAAATTTCTCAAGGACACAGGTCACATTCTACGTGACGACTACGTGTGCAACAGTCTAATTCTAAAGTATTACCATATTAACCACTTGGTGAGCAATGGATTTGCTGGTACTGCTCTCTGGCATTAGCTGCTGCATGTCCAGCGACCTCCAACCCACACCGCTCAAGCCAATGTCCAGTCCACAGCCTCCATCAGACCTCGCCTGCCGCAGCATCGCAGTCGGCTGATCGCTCTAGGCTCCTTGAAACGCTTCCTTCACGTGGCTTCCAGGGCCCCACGCTGCTCTTTCCTCCTCGACCACTGACAGCTCCGTCTGGGGGGCCTTAATGGCTTCCCCTCCTACCTCGGCCCTCTTAAACTGGGAGCCCCAGAGCTCAGTCCCAGACTGCTGTTCCACGCCCTTGGCAACCTTGCACAGTCTCATGACTGTAAATACAGACCCAGATTGTATCTCCAGCTCAAACTCTCTCCTCAGCACCCGTAGAACCACACCTGTCTACTCAACACTGCCACCAGCACACCAACCGGCATCTCAAACTTGACTTGAGCCAAACCACCCATCTTAGTTACAGTAACTCAGTCTGTCTGCCCAGCTGTTCAGGTCAAAGACCGTGGCTCTGCCTTCCAAAGGCTATGGATCCAGAAGCTAACCACATGTACCCACCTCCACGGCCACCACCTTGCCAAGCTGCCGTCCTTGTCACAAGGATCATTGCAAGAGAGCTTCCCCAAGGTCTCCTTCCAGCCCTGCCTCTCTCAGGCTGTCTTAGTATCAGCACTACATGACATACATGTTAAAAGTTAAGTCAGATCATCTCACCTCTCACTCAAGCCCCCCAACAGCTCCACCTGTACCGCTCTCTTCATTCACTCCGCATGAGCCACTCTGCCCTTCCTGCTTCTCCACAGATACCTCGGCACTTTTCTGCCCATTTGCACTTGCTGTGCCTCCATCCAAAACCTTCTTCCCCTGGACAGCCACAGACGTACTTCCGCACCTCCTCCAGGTCTGTGCTCACGTGGCACGTTCTCATGAGCTCTCCCCTGACAGCTGTTTCAGACGCCCGCTCCACTCTACGCGCTCACATGTCTCATCCCCTCCATAGGCAATTTTCTCCACAACTTGTATCAACTAACGACATACCATATTCTTTACCTGTTTATTTTGTTATCTCCCTTACAAGAACATAAACTCACAAGGGCAGGAATGTCCACCTGTTTTACACACTGACCTTTCCAATGCCTGCGTTATCTTACAGTGGGCACTCGGTAAACATTTGTCAAATCAGTGAATGAAAGTAGAGGAGGTAAGATGACATAAAAGGATGTTTGTTCTCAAGCAGCCTGTGGCAGACCATAAATTCAGACCTTGGCTTTAGGTTTCAGCTCTGCCACCTTTAGTAATATAACCTAACGTTAGATTCCTTATCTGTGGAAGAGATACAAAGATTTCCCTTATAATTCCTCTATAACATAATGGTCCAGAGTAAGCATTATAGAATAGTAATAATATAACAATCTAGTGAAACAGTGACTACAGAAAAACATACAAAATGGTATATCTACTTAGGAACTAAATCATGTGTGACAAATTTTAAGTGCTTAAAAGGTTCAGAGACAAGGGAGTCTGAAGGAAGTGACGAAGTTTAACAGGCTTCACTGAAGAGGTCGGTTTCAAGCTGAGCACTGAAACACTGGATAGGATGTTCACAGACAGACCAGGAAGGGGAAACTTTTCCCCAGGCAGGAGCCTGAGCACAGGAATGGGTGTGACGTGCTTACAGCTGACCAGAGAGCCCTGACAGGTCAAGGGAAATGACTGCACAAAAAAGTAAGAGTAAGATAAGGCAAACTTAAGAAAGCTTTGGAGAAGGTACAAACGTCCTAGACGGAGGAGGGACCTGCACAGAAAAGACAGAGTATGATGAAGGAGGTGCTCTTCCTCCCACACACAGTCCATTTCCAGGGTTCCCTCCCTGCTTGAATGGCATTTCATCCAGATGCACAACAGACACCAAGAGCACCGGCACACCGGCTCCTCCGGCCTCTCTGCCCCTAACCAAGCCCTGGAAACCGGCCTCCACAGCAGCTCTCGTCTGAACAGCTACGCCACCGCAGCCACCCTGTTCCTGGCTCATGTCTAAACTGTAACGGTAAATTCATAAATGCCTTTGAAACAACTTGCTATATACTATACTAGTATAGTATATACTATTACTATTATATAACATTTTCTCTTATACATTATAAATCATCAAGAATTCAACAGAGCACAAGGCGAAATTATCACAAGCCCAAAGAAAGATGTTTTCCTCCCCTCTAGCACAAACCTTCCCAAAGCAATGCTCTTCTCTCTGAAAAGGAGGCTTATAGAACTATAGGTTTTTATGTGACCTAGGCTATATTTAATCTTAAGCAGAAATACTGACCTTTCATCATTTCTCATACTAATTCTAACCTATCTGGTTAGGTTAAGCACAGAAACTAGCTAAGTTAAAAGGAAAATAATTTGTATTAGCATCAATGAAAACTGAGGTATGACTCACTCTCAAAGATGCACACAAAGTGAAACGCCTAGGTTGAACAGAATATATTCCAAATTATTAGCTCCATTTAAAAATTGTTTCCATCTAAGGACGTAGAAAATCTCAATAAATGGGTCTCTGAGTATATTAAAAATAGAACACTAATTTTTAGTATTTAAGATCAGAAGTTCAACTCCATAGCAACCCTATTTTGTTCCTTAAAAGTTAAATAAACAAGCTTACCTGGATTTTTAGCTATTGTTCCTTGGAGAGCTCTGTGGGAATATGTGGAATACCCTACTAGTTTTGCCAGAAGATTCCTATTGTGGAGCAATTCCTCTAAACATTTCAATTGACCAGCACTGGGATAAAGAAAAGTTTTATAAGCAGCTTCTCGTACCTATATTTAAAAAGTAAATGAGAAAAGTTATAAATACGATACAAAGTCTTACACAATGAAAATACAGGCTTTCACCTCTTTATTCAACAGTTCACTATTACTTTAAAAATAAAATAATGGTTTACACAAGATGAAGTTTTTAGATTCATAAACCAGCATGGGATACAATATACTTGACTGGAGTTCTCTGTTACGGGGTATGTTTGAACAAAATTTTACCCAATTCATAAGCCATAAAGCACCTTTAACCAGGTCAGGTGGAGACTATATGCATTAAAAATCTGAGTAGTCTACAATGTCAAACATTGTTCTTATTTACCATACTTTAAAGATGAGGAATCCTTTATAAGACAGGAATAAATAATCAAACCATTATTATCATTCAAAGCACGTACAGAATTAGTAATCCCACAGTTAATTTTTTAGGGCTTAGTAACACCAAAGTATTTTTAAAGATATTATTATATTATCACTGAATTTTGGGTTAAAGCGGTGGCGACACACAGATGAGGAGACCTCAACTATAAAGAGAAGGGAATATACATACCAAGTCATCTGATGCTTCTGCATGCAGACCATCAATTAGTACATGATCACCAGCGAGCACAAAATTATGGTGAATGTGTTCTGGTAAGAGATGCTTCTCAATCTTGATGGGAAAGTTGGTTCCCATAAGAAACTTACTGCTCAAATCCAAGATTTTAACATTCAGGGCCACTGCTGTTTTACGCTGTATATGAGGGGAGTAAATGTTATTTAAAGACATTAAGTGTAATATGGTAAGTTAACAGATAATCTCTAAAGGTGGCAAGTCAACATTACAGTTGAATTATAAATTAATACATTAATATATTAAATAATAAAATATTAAATATACTGTTATATACAATATACTATCAATATGTTAATTCTACTTTTGATACTTAATATCCTGACCAAAAAATTATACTTGTGGTTTTATAGTGTTTCTATGCTTTAAGATTTCCATAACTTAAAGCAAAGTTGCAACTGGAGTTCCATTTTCTGTGTAGGTTATATAACTAGTCTTTGAAACTAATAACATTTGGAAGTACAGAATCCTCCTCCGTCCCCCCAAAAACCTTAGTTAAGTGAATCAGGGAGATGAATCTAGTCAATATGCTTAAAAGTATTTTTAGACCAAAAAAATTAAGTATTTGAAGGGCAAATTAGAAAACACACTGTCTTAAAAGATTGGACCAGAAAGTAAAGGGAAAGAAAAGGAACTAATCCAATTCTTCCAGAGAGTGTAGTGAACACGCAGAAGGCAGGACTGCACTGCGTGAGTTCTGATTCGGCACCTGCGTGGGGAGAGAGGCCAGCGCTGCCGTGGCGAGGAGACCTGGGCTGCAGCCAGCACCACGACTTCTGGCTCAGAGCCTGGCACCCGCCGGGCCCCCAGACAGTCACTGATGACGATGCGGCTGTCGCTGTCGCACCCATGTGGGTTTATCTCGCGGTCACACCTTTGGGGCATGCCATCTCCTGAGAAAACGTGTTATTTTCAAAGGGGGCACCACAAATGTTTCAGATGAAACATGAAGTGCAGTCCATGTAATTAGGTCTAGAGGAGGACGAGGGAGGAATTTGCAGTTATTCATTGGTAGAACATGAGGCTCCAGGACCTGGGCTCACTGTGGGCTTCAGGTGAAATCTAGGCAAACCTTTCTGGGAAGGGGGTCAATGCTATTAATAGAGTTTAAACTCTACTATGACCCTAAAAATGATTAAGCAGCACTAATGTTTTTTAGAATATAAATATATAAGATGCAGATATACATTTAATAAGATATTGAAAACAATTAAGTATATATTAATAACCCAAAATTTTTCAATATTGAAAATTCAAACTTCTACAGAAAAACTGGTTTTCAGATACACCGTCTGTATAGTCCAGATCTCTTTGCCTATTTCATTTGATACGGCCATTTATCGCCACCTAATGGTAACCAGTGGGATAACAAGAGGTAAACGATCTGGAAATTAGTGTTAGAAAAATTTTCCCCAAAGGCCTCACTATGAAAGAAAAAATGTAAAATAAACTATTTCAAAGATTTTATCACCTGTTAAAATCCCTAGAAAATTAAAATTTGGGTTTACTTTCTGCCTTCACCACTACCTATATTTCACCATTTTGAGATAAATATGCAGTACTCTGACCTCTAAGAATTCCATGAAATTATTATTAAATGATTGCTAAAAATATATACTTCCATTAATTTTAAACCTTAAAATTATATTCATATGAGACCTTAAAAATTAACTAAGAAATAACCTGGAAAAAGTATAGAAAGAATATAGGCCTTTACAGTTTGTATATTATGTTGGTGGGTTTATTTCAAGATCTCTCATTTTAGAAAGTGTAGCATGCCTTCCTGTTCTCCTGCCCTAGTGAAGCTCCTCTGAGAACAGTCACAGACGTTACAAGAGAGTGATTCAGGTTTGCTTTACTCCCATCTATGTCTGTAGGTTCGCAAGAGTTACTTGCTAGGAAGGGCAGCTATAGCCTTGAAGAGCACACATTAGATGAAAGCGTCAGGGTCAATGCTGATAAAACTGACCTTGACTTGACACATATTAGTAAAGCTTCAAAAACATCTCTCATGAGAATTTTATAAAATTATAAAATTATTCAACTAGATTCTCACAAGCAACCTTTCTTCTGAGGATACCAAACTTGATGAATATTAGCTAGCATTATTATGATTCATCATATATCCATTCAGTATTTCACTGAGTCAAAAACTGGAAAAAGCATGATGCATACTCTGGGTCCTCGAAAACCTTCAACTTAGGTGAGCAATGCAATAATGATAACAACTTCATTAAAAGACAGCTGACAATAAATGCCATATGCATGAAATAAGGTAAAATATGAGTTCAGTTGAATACAAAACTCCAGCTGGGAGACTGATAAAAGCTTTGCAGACACCATGACCTGCAAATGAAGCCTGTAATGGGGACTGTAGGCAGGCAAAGCTGATGAGCTGGCAGAGGACAACAACACAGGAGGGCACGGGGCATGGGGGACAGGGAGATCAGGAGTAATGGGTTACACGGGGGCCCAGGGGACCTGGGAGACCGCTGCCATGTGAACTCTCAGTTACATATTAACTGCTGTTTATACTTTTCAATAGGCAATAGGAAGTTACTGAAAGGCTCTGGGCGGGAGAGTAACAATCAAATCAGTACTTTAGGGAAATTCCTCCACAGTTCACAGACAGTTTAGACTGCCCAGCAGAGAACTTGCAGGCAGTGCTGGCTAAGCAGGATCTGGAGTCTCTGGCATATGTGACAGCCTCCTCCACCTACTGGCTCTGTGACCTTTAATAGGTAAATCACAGAACCATCTAGGTACCTGTTTCTTCATCTATAAAGCAGGAATAAAGACGTGAAGATCTGATTAGAAATGCATGCTATAAATAGCAAATGCTTAATCGCTGTTAATTGTAATGAGTGTGAGGGAAGACAAAGACCTTTAGGACAGTCCAGGTATTTGTTGATAATGATCAAGGTGAGTCGTTTTTGGATGTAGACAGAAGCAAGAGAAGCTCTACAGAAACAATCCAAAGAGTTGGTCACTAATTAAGATACGGAAGTATTAGAAAAGGAAAAAACCCAAACTGACTCCAAAATTTTATTTAGGTGATTCAGAGAACAGTGGTGTCATTGGAAGAGAGGTATTAATAAAGAACTGACTTGGAGAGGGGCACATGTTCTATTTTAGGCAATGTGAGTTGACAGTAGAGCTCATAGCCTCACGGACTGCTGGGAAGGCACATGCGGGCTCGGGTGAGGCCAGGAGTCACGTGCGAGCAGCCGGCACCAATCAGAACGATCTTATCTACTGTATGTGATACATATTCCCAAGAACCTGACCTCTACTTTCCACGAGACACTGATAAACTCATCTCTATCAATAGATGAGTGGCTTTATACTATATTTATTAGAAGAAACATATTTATCTAAAAAGAAAAAAAAGCAGCGGCAATGATAGTCTAGGCAAGCAGTCAGTAGGAGCGATCTTTCAGTGGTGGTCCAGTCACTTCCATTCTTCCAACTCAGCTTAACACGGAAACAAGGTTCTCAGTTTCTTAGGATGTCATGGTTAAAGAGAACAGTGGCCAGGATCAGAAGTCCTGGAAACTAAGGGTGGGAACTGGAACAGATTGTTTTGTCTTGTTTCCTCATCTGCAGAATGAAGGATCTGGAAGGTGTTTAAGGCCCCTTCCACCCAGTTTAAACGTTGTGTAACACATGCTCACTGCTTCCAGAACAAAACTCTGTGGCTCTGCCAAAGATACGATACGAATACACTCATACATAGGTCTTAATGATGTTCCCTGTCCTCCCATTTACAGACCTTCATCTTCAATGGCATCAGCTTTCCTGCTCACCTCTCTGCTTTTCTGATCTCATCCTGATTCCAAGAAATCTACAACACCCCAACTGTCTCAAATGATTTCTTAATTCTGAATTATCACAGGTGATGGGCCAACTTCCAAAGAGCACTACATTCAAATACACCTTATAGAAGAATTTCCTAACACAACCTATGAGTTTTTACAATACACAAACTCAAGCTATAGACAAAGATTGTAGCAACAAAGATACCAACTAAATATTAGTAAAACAAGAGGAGTCAAAACCAGAGGAAAGAGTTACCTTTTCTTTGTCTAGATGGATTCCACTGATTTCAAAATCAAACATGAACAGTTCAGCCACTCGCCTATAAATAAAATGAACCCCAGGTTAAAATGGGTAATAACTAATAACAAAAATCAGTTTTTTGTTAAGTAAATTGGCCTTTTTTCAACCTGACTGCCAAAAAGCCAAATATTTCAACACATGTACACACACACGTGCACACACACCACTCACCCACACACAATTTCCTTGAAACCAAGAGTTTAACATCTCAGAATTCAGGGAAGACATCTAGCTGATGAACTGGGTTTTAAGCTCTCTTATGGATTACCTGGTATCACACACATCATACTAACTACACAATAAGCCTTAAATTAAATTGAACCAAAAGAATCAGTTTATTTCAGTGAGGCCAAACTTACCTGTTTTTTTTCTAGAGGAAGTGGGCATCTTTTGAACTGCCCAACTGTCTTTCCTTCAAAAAAATACTTTTTGCAATGCACCATACAAGTACTTGTGAAACATATACATGCTACCTAACTGCACCTAGGTAAGTCTATATATGTACAACTGGAATGTATTTTATGCTTGCCATGGGTATTTAACAGAACTATAAGTGGCTTGTGGGTAAAGACTTATGCACATTCCATAAAGCATGGTCCCATAAACATATACTTTTCAAATGAATGAATATGAGGTAGAAGACACAATAAATGTCGTAAGGATAACAAAGAATTGAGTTCAGAGAGATCATCGATGGTACCCTTTCACATGTCACAAGTATTAACAGATCACCTCTTATTCTTGCATTACTATTAAAAAGCAGACTCTTTATCAGCTTCAATCCACCATCCTCTTCCTTTTGTGCTAAATTTGCTCAAGTCGTGTGAGGGAAAATTCCTCACGATTTCAATAATTAGTTCTAGCATGCTTTGTAGAGATCCACATTTTTTAATGATTATAAAATGCATCTGCAAACTTAAGAACAGGCTCTACGTTTCCTAACTTTTCCCTGATGTAACAATTTCATCAGAGTAATTTAAAAAAAGAACAGAAAAACAGTGGAAAGTATCCTGAATAACGTCTTAAGTAAGGGGCAACTTTTCGTTAATTTTTGCCTGTATTATTTTCTACTTAAAAGTACATCTTTCCCTTTTTATATGACCTCATTTAGTTTCTTTTACTTTCCGATAGGTACCAGGGGAGTCAAAATACTCAATTCAGAAATGAAAGAAAATGACATGTGCACTGGAAACCAGACATTATCATGCTGTGCTTCAAAAGACATGGGCTGGAACATACTTCAATGTATTACAGCGAAAAGCATGGTCCCTGACGTCTGGGAGGTAGCAGTCTGCTATCACACATAAATAAACATAACTGATAAACACCTCATTTTACTGTGCTTTGCAAATACTGTTTTTTTTTAAACAAATTGATGGTTTGTGGCAACCCTGCATCAAGCAAGTCTATGGGTGCCATTTTCCAACAGTATTTGTTCACTTGTGTCTCTGTATCACATTTTTGGCAAATCTCATGATATTTCAGAATGTTTCCATATTATTTGTTACGGTGATCATCTATGATCAGTGATTACAGCTCACCCAAAGCTCAGATGAGAGTCAGCATTTTTTAGCAATGCTTTTTAATTAAGGTATGTACATTATTTTACTAGACATAATGCTATTACACACTTAATAGACCACAGTATAGTATCCATAACTTTTATGTGCACTGGGAAACCAAAAATCCATTTGACTTGCTTTATTGTGATATTCACTTTATTGCTGTGGTCTGGACCCGAACCCACAATCTCCAAGGTGTGTCCGTATCAGGGGATCAGGAAACAAGCACATCTCACAGAGCTTATGTTAGTATTACTAAAATATAAGTAGCATAAAATTGCATATCACTTGTTCATTTGCATATGAAAGCTGCTGAGGGAGAAGAGGATTAGAAAGGAAATGGGTAATCGACTAAATGAACCCCGTTTCTCTTCCTCCTACCGCCATCCCTGTCCAGGCACTGTCAGCCCTTCCCTGAAGGTCGTTGCCCACAAGTCAGCTTGCCGACAGCCCTCCTTCCCTGCAGGACGCTCTTTCTCAAGGTTAGAAGTCCTGGCATCTCATGAAACACCCCACCCACCACCAACCCAATTAGGGGCCTCTGAGAAGGCCCCCAAGAGCATTCACGATTCACACTTAACAAACTCAGCTTTAAAAAAATATATTTGTTGGGACAAATATATTTTAAACAGTCTGCTGCTATTTTGTTCCTTCAAATATATATTTTTTTTTAATATTTTTTTTAAACGGTTGTGCTGAAGTCATTATGTTAGCCTCATGTAAAGTTATGTATTAAGATAGAAAAACTTTGTAATAGATGTGTTAGTAAGCAAAGAGGGCACAAAAAATTGCTTCAACCAATGTATAAATACATCAATATATATATTGCAGAACAAGAAAAAGCTTATAATTAACTTTTCATGTAGGAGCTTATTCTTTTATTCATAGAGTACAAACCTGTGAAAGCCACTAAAATTACTTATTTAAACTCCATCCAAATCCCAATAATTAAAAACATAAAACGGTTTATACTTGGACAAAGGCCTTCTGCATGAGATTTTCAGTTTTTCTTCCAACGAGTAGCAGCTACTTAGAATATTAAACTCTTTGATGCTGTGCTGGAAGATGAGATTCTTGGCAAATGAGAAGCATTTTCTTTCTTTTTAATCCTGCTGCATGCTTGGAACCAATTTCAAATGTAACACCTCTTTCTGTCAAAATATTTTTTAAAAAGTACTCTTCTTTCTGGAATTAAGTTAACCAAATATTGGATCTCCTCTCCTGGCTTCCCTGCCTTTACATAATGGATATATTTATCTTTCTGATTGTTGTGCCAATATACCTTGAGTGAACACAATTAAAGTTCTTCTAAAATTCTGAAAATTCAACAGACCACAATAGTCATTTACCTTCTTTCTTAAATAATGTAAAGTCCTTCATTCAAGTCCCTAAACTATCTATATATTCTTTTTTTTTATACTAAGGTATCATTGATATACACTCTTATGAAGATTTCACAAGAAAAACAATGTGGTTATTACATTCACCTTTATTATCGAGTACCCCCCATGCCCCAATGCAGTCCCTGTCTATCAGTGTAGTAAGATGCCACAAAGTCCCTATCTGTCTTCTCTGTGCTACGCTGTCTTCCCTGTGACCCCCCACACACCATGTGCACCAATCATGATACCCCACAATCCCCTGTTCCCTCCCTCCCTCCCCACCCGCCCTCTCCCGCCCCTCCCCTTTGGTAACCTCTAGTCCCTTCTTGGAGTCTGTGAGTCTGCTGCTGTTTTGCTCCTTCAGTTTTGCTTTGTTCTTATACTCCACAGATGAGGGAAATCATTTGGCACTTGTCTTTCTCCACCTGGCTTATTTCACTGAGCATAATACCCTCCAGCTCCATCTATGTTGTTGCAAATGGCAGGATTTGTTTTCTTCTCATGGCTGAATAGTATTCCATTGTGTATATGTACCACATCTTCTTTATCTATTCATCTACTGATGGACACGTAGGTTCCTTCCATATCTTGGCTATTGTAAATAGTGCTGTGATAAACATAGGGGTGCAGATGTCTTTTTGAATCTGAAAAGTTGGGTTTTCTTCGGGTAAATTCCTAGGAGTGGGATTCCTGGGTCAAATGGTATTTCCTAAACTACCTTACGCTGATCTCCCTCCTTAAACAATCAACCTAAAAAACATACCACTCTCTTCTAGCAAAAAGGTATTTTCTGTTTGCTTTAATAAGAGAAAAGAAAGATAGAAGGAGTTGATAAATTGGGGAGGGAATCTTTTAGCACAAGCTTACGTTACTATATAATATAGTTTTCTTACATAACAGCTTTACTGTAGAAATGTAGGAAAAAATTAAAATCATTAATCCCACCCAAGATAACCACTGTTAAAATTCTTGTTATTTTCCAATCTGCTTCTTTTACTTTTTTTTTTATGGCTACGAAGAACATGTTAATAAGACAAGGTTAGAAAAAGAGCACAGCACCCAGCATATAGCGGGTACTTGAAAAACATCTGCCGAGTTTCTGAACAGACACGAGGGACCCTAACTGACTCCCTCACTCTGACACATCTACTGCCCCTGGGTGCCAGGCCAGGTGGACTCTTGTCCTGAGAAACGCAGGCTGGGCAGCATCTTTGGTCTTACCAAGATACTGTCTCAGTGGCACTGAACGTGGGGCTCACAGCGACAGCAATAAAGACCTTCTCTTGGCTCCTGTCCAATCTACGGTGCACTTGTTTCTTAGAATAACTGTGACCCAACTACACAGACTTTTGTATCTCGCTTTTTCTTATAAAAGTGAACCACAAACATTGAGCATTTCTCTATAACTTTAAATATTCCTCAAAAACATGGCTTTAATGTTTGTCAATTTTTTTGCCATTTAGACTAAAAATGTTTTTATTTTTCCCCACTCCTCTAAACTATGATAAAAATCCTTATTACATACATCTCTTTATCCTTGTTTGTTTCCTTAAGATAAACTCCAAGAAATTAAATTGACCAAAAAGTACGTACATTGATACACTTATTACCTAATTGTCCTCCATAAAATAAAGATGTATCAATTTATACTAACCAGACAAGACCCACTACCCCAAACCACTAAAACACTCTTCTTACTCTGTTGCAGGGTTGTCAAGGGACGGGAGCTTCACTTTATTGTCTTTCTTTCATGGTGGCAGGTCCCATCACTGAGTGAATACCCTCGCAGATACTGACAAAGCTTTTTACATGAATTACTTCATTAAACCCTTGAAACACTGAGGCTTGGAGAGCTATGGAGTCAGTAGCCAACCAAGGCGGTCCAATTTCAAAGGCCACCTCGCCCACCGCCACCTCGCAGGTGTTCCCAGCGCTGCTTACTGCGTACTGATACGGGTTTAATGGCCATCTGTTGCTCTCCCTTACTTGGTGAAATTAATCCTTTACCCCTTTTTTCCGTAAGAGGGTTCACTATTTTTCTTTTTTTAAATAATTTGTAAGGCCTCTTAACATAGTAAACATATTAACCCTCTGTCATTTAAGTGCATTTATTTTCATGTATTATAACTTTGAACTGTGCCATACCAAAGTTCGCAGTTTTTATTTAATCAAATCAATCTTTCCTTTTGTGCTCGGACTTTGGCACCACTAGAGGAAAGACTCTTCCACATTCAAAAGTAGCAATACTTTTGTGATTTCTTCTAAAAATACTTAAATCTTTAATTGACCTACTGTCTTCCCCAGTTATCCTCTGGCCTAACATCATTTACTGAAACTCGAGTCTTCCCCTACTTGTATGAAATGACACTTCTATCATATCCTAAACAGTCTCATACATATTTGTGTCTGTGTCTGAAATTCCTCTATTCCTCCAGTGATCTAATGGACTATTCTGATATAACTATAAAGCTCTTGTAAAGAATTTTTACAAACGTCTTACTATTGATTAAAGTCCCTCTTAAGTACTTTCCATTACCATATTTTTCTGCCTATTCTAGCATATTTATTGTATATGGCTTCAAAATCATTTTAAGTAACAACCACCAAAAACTCACCTTTTCTTAGATGTGGATTGGATGGCATTAAACTTACAAACCAGTAGAGAACACTATTTTCTTTCTCATCTAAGAACACAGTATGTTTCTTCATTAAATATCATGCTCCCCATTTGTCTGTGTGTGTGGGTGTCTGAGGTTCTGTCCTCTGCTGCCTGAGTTTATCCTACGGTGTATGACAGCCGTGGTTGCCCTTGTGACTGGGACTTTCCTTCCATTATATTTTCTGGAGAGAGTGTATGTTATACTTGCAGACAAGAAAGCTCCGGATAGTTTTCAAAAACCTCAAGCAAAACAAGTTTCTTTATGGCTGGACTTCTCATAGACTCCAAGAGGGGAAAATATACTAATGTGTCATATTTGCAAACTTAACTGGCCAATGGGATCCTTCTGGGAATATATTTGAATATCTCATAAAACGAATATTTTAAGGAATGCATCTAAGGATAAGATGCTGATCTACTCAAAGTAATTTCTTTGATACATTAACTTGTCATGATGAGTTAATTTATGAAATCTCTAATTCCTTGTTTTATCCTTACATTTTGTCTTATACTTTACCATATGCAAGGTTTTCTACAGGTCCTAGCCAACACTTTTGATGATGTACCAGTGCCATGGTATTTCAGCAAAAAACTACTTTAAATTCTTATGTCCTCCAACTTACAAGTTTCCTTTCTCTTCTAGAATATTGCTATTCTACCCAGCTTATTTTTCCCAATGCATTTATCATTTTGTTAGTTTAAAATCATACTGGCATTTCCAGTAACATCTAGAAATGTGGTATGTATCTGTTAGAACAAGTCCTTTATATCTGAAATAGTCCACTACAAATCTATCCATTAAATATGGAAAGGGCAACCATTAGTAAAGTCAGATCATGAATGACCTGCTGCTGCTGCTCAAAGTCAGTACCAGCTGAGTATAAATCTGGCACAATTAGCAGGCATTCAACTTTTACTCTTTTTGCTAATGGATGCAATATAATGCTCAAGCCTAATAGTAGAGCTCCCCTGATAGTACAACTGACTGCTTGCATCCTGAGTGTCAGGATTAATGAATGAAATAAGACCAAACTAGCATCTGCATAGCTGGCAATCAGGTGAAAATAACCCTTCAAAGACAGCCTCACTGGGCTGCTCGTGTGGTGTGATACTTATATCAGACTCACACAAGATTCCATTATCAGCCGATCCCTGTAGAACAGCACTTTGCATGGGGGTCACAAGCCACATACGGAGACAGAAAGGAGAAGACGAAGCAGGAAGAGGAAGAAGCAAGGAGGCGAAGGAAGGAAGTGTCCCATGAATAAAAAATAGATAAACAAGTACAAACAAGTGCGAGGTAAGAAAAAATATTAATCTCTGTGCTGAGACAAATCATATATAGGGGGGTTAAGGACAAACCCTACTACACCAATTTTATAAATAAAATTTGAAGAAAGAAATATGATATCTAAAATCCTTTATCAAATATTTTTACGTACTGACTTAGCAATTAGGCCTTTTCAATTCAGGTTAATAAGTGTAATCTACTGAACCAAAGCGAATCATCCCAAGGAGCCTGGCATGCACCCAATAAAGAAAATCAATTTGTCTACATTTTCAGGTGGTACAGATTATGAACTTGAAGCTGGAAGCTAAATGTAATTACCAGCTGTTTATGGGAATTCATTCACTAGTGAAGCACCTCCTAGAGGCCATGAGGTGTTCCAGGTGCTAGGATGCAGCAGTGAACAGAACAGTGTCTGCCCCAAGAAGCTTCCACTCTGAGGGGCAGAGAGATGGAAAATTAACAGATAAAAGTAATCTGCAAGTGATTCGGACTAAGAAGAAAAGCAAAGCAGGGTCAGGAGATGGAGCCTGACCCGGCACAGAGACTATGGAGGAGACACGGCTTGAGAGGAATGCTACGGAAAGACACCTGGGGAGAAGCATGCCAGACAGAGGGGGCGGGGGCACACAAACCCCGGGGAAGCCTTCCGATCCCAGCCCTGAGAGGGCAATCACAGTGAACGCAAAGGAATGAATACCTGGTTTCTGGATCAAGGGAATCCACAAGTTTTTTATCAGCTAGTAATTTTTGCAAACTTTGATACAATTCCACATTTGTGTTCAACCTAGAAAAATTACAAATGAAAAAAGTTAAATGACTTTTCTAATACCTTCTTTTTAACTTTACATCAAGAGAGGAGTGTCAGATTCTCACACACACATGCCCAGAAGCTAGAAGTTTAGGTTTTGATTTGTTTCTTCATTTGGACAAGAAATCGCATAACCGTGCTTAGTATGGGGACAGGCAGCTGTTCAGCGTCAGGTACTGGTCTCGGAGGGAAAAGGGTGAACTGAACGCCATAGTCAGCAGCGGGCCAAAGGGAGAGGAAAGAGGGGAGGGGGCTGGTGGCCTGACCCTGCTCCCACACTGAGAACCAGTTCCCACCAGCAATACGCCAACGGCCACTTGTTCTTTTAATGAAGAAAAGGAAAGGAGTGAGGATGGGAGCAGGATGGGAACAGGATGGGCAGCAGAGATTCTGTTGATGGGAATTCACCCACTGGCTGGCCCACGCTGTGAGCACAGCTCCAGGGTCCAGGCCCCAGGGCCCCTTGCTCCCATTCCAGCGCCAGTCCCACCAGCCCCACAACTACTCTCTGACCTCAGGCAAGTCACTGGAACTCCCTCAACTTGTTAGACCTTCGGAGACCCTGTGGGTTAAATGAGATGGTGTGTGTACAGCATGTTCCCCCCATAGGAACAAACAGCAGCCAGTGTTAGGTGGCCACCAGCGCCTCCCCAGCCCCGGGCCCCACACGGAGAACCGCGGTTCCTCCATCAGGTCCTGAGCCCCCTTCCCCGGGAGCCCCAAAGCCCTGACACTCAGCGCTAACTCATGAACTGGTGATAGACACACTCTGTTCCCTGGCTGGAGCATCTTCAGGGAAAGGGGAGGTTGTAAGAACCTTTCAGCAATCCTGCTCAGGCCTCAAGGACGGCCAGGTTCCCCACTCAGTCCTCAATCACAACTCGGCAGTTTTCTGTAAATCCAAGGGCTTCTGTTGCTGCAGTTCTCCTGGGACCCCAAACACCAAGGGCACTGGGGACGAAAGGCTCAATGACAAGGGCAGGCACACCCCCCGCCCTCTGCTCCCAGACTTCCAGCCCAGGACACCAGGAGCTGGGCCAGCACTGGACCCTCTTCCGAAATTTGAACACATCTCCCACATTATGTTTCATGTCATGAGATCCTGAGATACTTTAGTCTGCAGCTGATCTTAACTCGAAATAAACACACCTAACACTGGTCTTCTTTTTCACTATTAGAAACTAAATCAATTCTACACCTGCACCTAAAATTGTCCTATTTTTTTCAAAACCCAACAGAAGCAGTTAAGATGTGGTTCAGTTAGGGTAAAGGAGAAAATGAGTCAGAATACTTTTAGAACAGAAAGCAAAGCTCTGGTTCAAGGCTACAGCTGTTTCCTGACTACTCTGGGGTCCCCGGGCGACAGCTCGAGTGGGGGGAAGAACAGAGACTGCCAAAGCCCTCGGACGGACACTCCGGACAACTCCACCACTCACCGCGGGTCTGCTGCCCTCCCCATACTGAAGGGCCTGAGCCCTCAGCCCAGAACCTTCTAGATTCCGGCAGACCAGGCATTGGGGCGCCTCGGGCACTGCACTGGCCTCCCTCTGTGGGGCCCTTTCCCCCAGCAATGCTCTTTTTAGCCCCCTCATTCTGCCCAGGGCCTGGGGCTCACAGGGGCCAGTTTCATCCCTCTCAGCGAGGTGATTTTCAAGGGCAATAAGGACAATCACACACATCACCCTTTAAGGAGCAAATGACACGCAGTGGGAGAAGGCAGCGGCAGCCTGTCCGGGAGCACTAGGCCCCAGCAAGCCTGTCTGGCTGGAGGACTTCGGGATTGTGAAAGGCAGTCTAGTCTTCCCATGTTTTCTCAGTCATAAGTTCACGCCAGGCGGGCCCTACGGCTCTCCCCAGGTGTAGACGCTCCCAGCCTGGCCTCCCAGAACGCTTCCGGATTGAGCTCTGTCCACATAGAAGTCATTTTAGCAGGCACCTCCCTTTAAATGGCTTAGAATAAACTCAATTTACCTCAAAATCTCTTTAGAACAGCTCTCTTCATCATAGCCTCAGCCTGCCTGTGCCCTTTGGGAGAGTTTTATCATCTCCCTAGACCCCTAGGCCCGAATCCACAGGGATTGCGAGGCCACTGTGTAGTCCGTGTTGGCTTCTTGTCCTGTGGCCCACAGCCATCAGGGCGACAGCAGTCAATCACAGGACAATCTAGAAATGCCAACGGGCCACGGAGATACTAAGAACCCCTTCCTTAACATAAAGAGGAGTAATGATACCAAGGATGAGCGATATGTCTTGACACCTTATGAGCACTTCATATTCACTGTCTCATTTTCCTCACAACAAACCTAAGAGACAAATCATTTTCCCATCCCATTTACAGACAAGAAAACTAAGTGACAGAACTAGCCCAAAAGTCACACGGCTAGTGCTGGGCAGGTGCACACAGTGGCCTGCCAGGGTGCCCCTCCTCCCGCACCACCAGGGCAGCTGTGTGGCAGGGACACAGGCCATCCCACACCCTGCAGGATGTAGACCAGCCCCCTGAAGCACAAATCCACGAAACCAAGTCACCCAATATTTAACAGAGGAGAACAGAACATACTTCTCTACCATGGTGCCGATACTTCTACACGCTTCTTCAGCCGCCTCTCTGAATGCTGGCTCAGGGTGAGCAATTTTCACAAAATCAGCCTAATAAAGAAGACAAAATCAAGAGGGAATTTGATGGCAAGCTTTCTTCCAGTGGTGAGGGCAAAAATGAAAACCTGTGTTTTAAAATGTGCCATTTGGCTTGACGTATGCATTTCCATTACTGAAATTTTCCTAAACTAGTCGGACAAAGCAGCTTCTATCTGAATATTTATTCTGTTACTGCTTGGAACCAAGTTTGTTTCATTCCAAAGAAAATACTTTCACTGACTTTATTTTAGAAAACTCTTTCTTGTTTCAAATATAAACATACCAAGTGAATTTTCCTAATTCTGTAGGTACAAAAAGCAGACTCTTGTTTCAAATATTCTAAAACTTTCTAACTGAAACTGTTTGCAATATGGTTCTCACATGTCATTCTGGGAACAACTCTTAAAGAGGCATTTTTTCCAATTGTCACACAGTATAATCTCAAGACCATTTTAACTACATTTCTTTGTGCAGAAAACAATTATAACCTCTCTTTATAACCCTTTTAGTAAATTTGAATTCCTAGTCCCAGCTTAAAATGGTACACATCTCCCTCTGCTGCAGCAGCTGCTACATTGACCTTAGAATTAAACTGAGCTAGAATTCTTGTTTTGAAATGAAATCATGTAAAACTAGATTTTCATGTTAACTGCAGTACACTACAAAAGAAAAATGCTAGGAAACTACAAAACACTATACATTTTCTTCCTTCAGCAAGAAAACAACATGTGTGACTATAACATGAAATAAAATCACAAGGTAAAATCGATTTTATTATCAAATCATTTTTAATGGGAAAACATTTAAAACCATAATTTGATACTTCTGATGTAACAATAAGACAACAGTAATACTAGAGAACCTGAAAAATCAGCTGTGAAATTACAACAAACTGTTTCAGTGACTAATCTACATGTTGCAGAATTTACAATCAATATTAAATTCAGCAAACACTTGCATGCATTTCAAAACTCATTGGTCATAGTGATAAGGAAAATACTGTTATGTAGCAACCATATTTAAAAAGGAAAAAAAATGACTATTTGATGGGAAATATAGTTTATAAAACCCTTGCCTTATAATGGTATTGATATTACAGGCAGGTAAAATCTTAAAAATTCAAAAAGGATGAAGGTTCTTTGGATTTTTCTACCCAAGGATTTACATATATAAATAACACCATAGTTTTTTTTAATGAGATATTATTTTAGTTAATAAGTAGAAAAAAAACTTTAAAAACTGCACGAGGTATGAGGCAGAGCATTTGAAATCTTTTGGGGAGGAACAGCAAAAATATAGAAAACACCCTAGAACACTGCTTAATTATGATGGGGTCTAAGATGACAGTGAGTTCTGGGATTTCTGACAAAAAAAGCCAATACTTGATTACATACAGGTTCACTGGCAAACTCTTTCCCTTTCGGATTTCCGTGACACAATTAAGCAGAGAAGGTGTGACCTCCCTTTAGCAGTACGCGCCCCACGTCTCCTGCGCCGTTTACAGCGATGGCTGGGCACAGTGGAGGGCGGGGCTGAGACCTGTAAGCCTGAGAACTGACGCAAGGGGCACACCCCGTTTCACTCCTGGGAACCTTGAAGAAAGACACGTTTTCAGTGTTGTTAAAACTAGGAAGGCTAGAGTGACGTATGATAATCTGGAAGGTTTTACTGCTCAATTATGGTGTATGGGAGGAAGGAAATTGTCTGAAAAAGGATATAATGAAGGTGGTAGGGTGTTACGCTGGGTGGAAGAAGTCAATCTCAAAAGGTAAATAAATATGAGTCCATTTACCCTACATTTTAAAAAAGACAAACCAGAGGGCTAGAGAACAGATCGGTAGTTGCCAGAGGTTAGAGGTGAGAGGTGGTATGACTACAAAGGGAGTTTTTGGGGGTGGATAGAATAGTTACAAGTCCTGATTGTGGTGGGGGCTACATGAATACATAAGTTAAAATTCACAGACCTATACCAACCTCCTCCTCTCCCAACTGGAAGAAGTCAGTTTTAGTGTTTGGTAATTTTAAAAGTGAATAAATATTTTGGAAAAGATGGGGAGGCTAACTTCCCAGCCCCTCTGGATAAGCAAACCTGCTTCTCTGACCTAAGCCACCAGCCAGTCCCTAAAAGGATATGAAACAGCAGGTAAGAGCGTGAGTTCTGCAGCCAGGCTGCCCAGACTCAACGCCCATCTCAACCACATACTGGCTGGGTGACCTGAGTCACATCACCTAACCTCTTAGTGCCTTTCTTTCCTCTTCTGAAAATGGAATTATGCTGAGAAAGTCAAATCAGTTAAGCAGGTAAAGCTATTTCCAAGGTCCGGTGCCTAGTAAAATCTCAAAGTTAACACCAGAATATAACTCCCTGAGTCAGAGATTGTGTCTGTTTTATTCATGACAGCAGTCCCTGTGCCTAGAACAGTGCCGGGCACATGCTGGGGGCACAATACAGAATGAAATGTGAAGACAAAGCTGCTTGCAGCCCAATACCAAGTAGACAGGATCAAGAGCGACCACAAGTTCGGATTATGTGCACCACGATAATCACCTTCACTGACACGACTACCAGGATGGGCCTTTTGGGGGCTGACAGTAAATCATGCCTTCTATCTCAGCAATGGGTTTCTCAGTTGGAGAAGAGACTAAGCTACATTTCTATTTCCACTTCAAAATATGAAAGAAAGGAAGTCTTTAACATAATCGGTTTGATGCCAAAACTTCATTTTCATGAGAAAAGGCATTCCTGAAAAGATTTATAAAAATTGGTTTTTCTTAAGATTAATTGTATTATAAATGTACGGCTGAATGTTGTATTAGAATTTCAGTAGTTTACATAAATGAAGAATCTTGGTCAAATGAAGAATCTCTGCCATCCAAATAATCATTCTTTTATTATACGTTACACATATTTTAAAAATATGTATTAAAGTACAAGTTCTCAGCATCACCTTTTCCTGTATGTTTCCGTCCTAATGACGTACTTCACTATAACAAAACACACGCAACAGCTTTCATATTGTTCAGATATTTTTAACCTTATAGTCTAACATTAAGGCGAATCAACTTAGCTTAAATTTTAACAGCTTGAAAGAGAGGCAGACGGCAGTCTTTCGCCGAGCGCCTTACCAGGTCAGCCACCCTGCACAAGCAGTCGGAGAGCTCGTCAAAGATAAGCACGGTCCGCGGCCCCGGGGGCGTGGAGCACACGCGCTCCACCAGCAAGTCCGCCTTCCTCAGGGCCTCCTCCTGAGCGACACGAAATCCTTCCGGGGCGCTGAGCTCAGGAACTCCGAAAAGACCCTGAAATCCAACAGACTGTTCCAGTTTGTAATTCAAAATATGATTTTTCTGGTATTGGGTATACATAACTTTGTTCATAAAGGAAACCTTGGTTCCCAGCAATGCCTGGGCTCAGTTAGCAGTCACATCCCTGCATCATTCCACATGGGTTACATTAAAAATGTTTTAGGAATGTGATTTTTCTTCTATTTTTAATTATCTTATAAAAAACAAAACAGTATGGTACCGGTTCAAAATCCAGCTTTGTCACTACTACAGAACCTATCTCATAAAGTGGTTAAAAGGATTAAATGAGATAATACATGTTAAATATATATATATTAACAGTGCCTGGCTCAGAGAGTGCATTTAATAGATGTTAGCTGTGTGACCTTGGTGGACCTATCACTCTGCCAGGCCTAAATTTTTCATCAGTGCAACAGGAATGGCAGTATATACCTCACAGTGCGCACACAGGTACTAAGGGTAGAAAGTTTATATAGAGTCCTTACTGACACTGTCACACATCCACCCAAGTCCAGTACACAGTACCAGCCACTCCAAAATCAGGAGGATGAGTTGATTATTAAGCACAAGGCATTTTAAAAAGAGTTAATGGACAAGTTAAAACATGTCATAGGCTGAAACTGGCAGCAAATTTTATACTTTCTAGAAACATTTCATTACCTTGATAAAGACAAAATCACTCATCTAATGGGAATGACCATCTTCTTGTACCAGTTTAACCACACTTGTTACAGCCCTCAGGAAGGAGGAAGAACACACTACCATACACAACTACAGTATGCCAAGAAGTGTACTATGTACTTTATATAAGTTCTCACTTAAATCACATAGTCTGACACTTTAAGAGGTTAAAACAAACATGTTTGAGGTCACTGATTGACAGTAGGAAAGTCAGAACTTGAACCTGCTCCCTATGTCTCTAAAGCCCACGCTTCTGTATTTCTGCACACTTCCGGTATTACAGAGTTCCTCCTGAGAAGGCAAGCGCCTAGAAGCAGGAACCCAGCTGTTTATCATTTTGACCAGCTGCCCAAGGTAGCACCTGCCACATCCGGGAACTCATGAATGAAACAATTACTGCACCAGATGCTTAACTTTGCAGATTAACTTTGTGCTGCTAGACGTGTTGATTTGGAGAAATACCAAGAAGTAAAACTTTCACGCCTGATACGGCCTACTTTTCTGCAAGAAGGGATACATGAACTTAACTTTACAATATATATTAAGAAGTTGAAAAAAATATAGACAGTTAAGGGCAGGACAGAAACAGGACCAAAGATAAATTTGATCTTTACACTGATTTAATTTGATTCAAGTACAGACTATTTTAGGGGGAGGTAGGCTATTCAAATGATTTTATTGAGGGGCTCCAGGGAGAGTGTCAAAGGGCTGGGAAGACCATGAGGTCTAACATCCTCTTGGCTTCAAAGTTGCTGAAAAAGCCAAATGCATACTATTTATTTTCACTTCCCAGCACACCTTCCCACACTACTCTTCAGAATTCTAAATCTCAGACTAGACTACTAGTTACGGTAATGCTAAATAGACTACCTAAACTTTGGGGGTTTTATTTTTTAGTCAAAAAAACAATTCACATATTTGAAAGTGAATTGATATATAATATCATGATGTACAAAAGAAAAATAAAGCTAAAATTAGTTACATTTCATCCACCCAAAACCAAGCTTGATCTTTCCACCTTTCTGCTCAGTTTATACAGTTTCTCTCCTCATACCAATTATGTTATTACCAACATTATGTACCTGTATGCGAGTTGGTGTAGCAAATTTCATAAAATTTTTTTTAAAAAAAGCTAATGACAAGGATAAAGTAATAAAACAGACATATCATCAGGCTCACTGTAACCATATCCTAGATACCTCTTTGTAAGAAAAGCAATGGTAGAAACGATGAAGAAACAAATAAGGCAAAAGTAAAAGTAACAACTCAAAGTGGACAAAATCTACAAATGTGAAGTACAAAAGTAAGTCCCTTTCAGCTCGCTTTCTTTTCTCCTTTCATTCAATGAACATAATTGAGTGCCTACTGAAAGCCAGACACCGTGCTGGGCCTGTGGATATAAAAATAAACAGGAATCAAAGAATTCAATCAGTGACTTTCTGGAGTTACAAATCAGCAGAACAACTCCATCACATCATAGGAAATTAGGCTGTTCTCGACAGTCTTGTGCTTTAAAAAACAAGGAGAGCCCAAAGTTTTGAAAAAAACTGATGGGCATTTGGGCAACAGGGAATTGTGTATCCTTGCAAAATGACAACTTGATACCGCGGGTGAACCCACAGGACGTGGTCTCCTACTGCACAAATGTAGCGCGGGACAAAAGCGAACTTTAGCCGCGGTTGGACCGAATACAGGGAGAGGGCGGTACCCGGACGGGCGGAATTCAAGCCGCCGCCAAGGTGAACGCTTTGAAGTTCACGTGGAGCAAGGGGCTCACGCAGAGGCAGGTGCGGGTCCCACACTTCGGGGACAGGACCACCAAAGCCCGCCTCGCCCCTTTTAAACCAGTCCCTCAGAAAGGAGGTGACGGGCGAGGTCACCAAGACCGCAAACGACACCGTCCAGGACAAAGTGGCCTCGCTGCCCGGCGCCTCCCAGACGCAAACGACCTTGCCCAGATCCCCGCTGTCCACGTGGGGAAGAGGCCGGCGATCTCAGGGCTCGGAGGCGCCCCTCCCCCGCCGCGTACCCGGCGCTCGCCGAACAGGTCCAGGAGGCGGCCGTGGGGCTTGACATTGAAGGCGGCGCCCACGGGCGACCAGCTGGTGCTGACCCTCCGAGCGCGGAGCCCGGACGCGAGAGCCGCCGCGCGGGCCCCCAGGCCGCCCAGCCCCCGAGCTGACAGCATGGCGGTCCCCGGGCAGCCCCTTCCCGGGCCGCGGGGCGCCGCCCCAGCACCGCAGTTCCGGCCGGGAGCTCGTGCGCCGCGTCTCCACGGCAGCGGGACACGCCGCACCACGTGACGCCCGCGCTTCCGGGTCGGCCCTCGAGGCCCTCATAACGTGGGCACGTCGGCGTCCCGAGGAGGAGCGTCGCCACTCCGCCCTCTCGGTAGCAGCTGCGCTCTGGCGCCCCCGTGTGCCCGGCGCCAGGGACTAGTCCTTCCCTCCCACGTGACCCGAGGGGCGGACGGGGTCCAGGCCACCGGGCGCCGAGCTCCCGTGTTTGCCAGGGCGCGGTCTGGCTGCCCTCCGCGACCCCACGCGGCCGCTGACACGCCGCCACCGAGTCGGCCTCCTCCAGGAGGTGGTTGACATTAAGCAGGAGGTGTGCCTGCACGTCCCAGCCGGGGGTGTGTGTAGAACCCCGTAAATTATCAGCGATCTTCACTTATTTTGACTTGTAAGGTTATAGTAATCGACCGTATAAATTTGCTGAGGGAGGATTTTGCCAAATTTCAGTCAACAATAGAGGAATAGAAAGGTTTGGGGGCAGGAGGCAGAGAGAACATTGTGATTTGGGCTTAGGCTGGAGAGAGTGGGATGGCTCTGCCTGGGGGCTGTGGACAGTCTGGCCTCTGAAGGAAGGGAAATCACTGCACAGTGCGAGTTGGGCCACGTTCTTGTCCAGGATCAGCGCCTTAACCTTGCTAAACTTAATCGTCGGGCCTCTGCAGAAAGGAAATTGTACTAGGTGCCTCACCTACCTTCCAGGGGTGCCTAGAGATTAAGGAAGGGGGTCTTGTTAACAGCAACGTGTTTTATTTTGAAAGGCTTCTGTAGATGGAGAGGAAAAATACAATACAGCTGACCCTTGAACTACCAGGGCTTGGACTACATGAGTCCATTTATATGTGGATTTTTTTTTTCAATAAATATATTGGAAAGTATTTTTGGAGATTTGCACAATTTGAAAACATTTCTCTAGCTTACTTTATACTAAGAATACAGTATATAATACATATAACATACTAAGTATGTGTAATTGACTGTTAATGTTATTGGTAAGGCTTCCGGTGAACAGCAGGCCATTAGCAGGTAAGCTTTGGAGGAGTCAAAAGTTATGTGTGGGTTGTCCGCTGGCCCTGGGACTTCGGCAGGCCAAACCCTGCATTGTTCAGGGGTCACCTGTAGTTGGAAGAGGGACCGAGAGAAAGCGAGGCTGCCAAAGCCACTGTCCCTCCCATTTTTCCTGCCTGCTCCAGACACCTGCCACTGCTTGGGGCGGAGCGGGGTGGCAGCTGCCGAATGGGGACTCAGCATCGGCCTGGGCCCTTGGGAATAAATACTGATGCAGAAGGGAAGCCAGGTGGCTGCGTGTGAGGAAGATGACCGCCTAGGAAAGCAAGCAGGAGAGAGAGCCTGTATTGCAGCCTTCTGCCAGCTCCTAAAAATACCATCTGCACCTCAGCTTTCTGCAGGAGCTGGACCCCACCTGACTTGGATACATCAGTGCCTCAGCGTAGACGGCACTGGGGGCCGTGGTCTTCCGTGAGCTACGGGTGATTCCTTTGTCTTGGATACCAGAGGTGTGGCTCGTGCAAAGGAAGAAGAACCCAGGGGAACATTTTTATTCCCTGGAAAACTACAGCCGCACATTCTTATATGTGCTTTATCTTAAGTCCTTTCAGAGCTTTATCTCAACTGAATGTTTGGGCTTAGGATAAAGTTCTGCTCATTTTAACATTGCCTGTTGGATTTGAACAGTCCTCAGAACCTTCTCTAAAGTTCCAGAGAGACAGAAGTGCAGATAAAGAGTCGTACATGCTTCCTACAGTTGGCTTCTAACTCCCACCACCACCCCCACAAACAATTTAGTTTTTTTTTTTTTTTTGAGAGGGCATCTCTCATATTTATTGATCAAATGGTTGTTAACAACAATAAAATTCAGTATAGGGGGGGTCAATGCTCAATGTACAATCATTAATCCATCTCAAGCCTAATTCTCGTCAGTCTCCAATCTTCTGAAGCATAACAAACAAGTTCTTACATGGTGAACGAATTCTTGCACAGTGAATAAATTCTTACATGGTGAACAGTACAAGGGCATTCATCACAGAAACTTTCGGTTTTGATCATGCATTATGACCTATAAACAATCAGGTCAAATATGAATATTCGTTTGGTTTTTGTACTTGATTTATATGTTGATCCCACATTTCTCCTATTATTATTATTTTTATTTTTAATAAAATGCTGAAGTGGTAGGTAGATGCAAGATAAAGGTAGAAAACATAGTTTAGTGCTGTATGAGGGCAAATGTAGATGATCAGATGATCAGGTGTGTGCCTATGGACCAAGTATTAATCCAGGCTAGACAAGGGCATCAAGACATCCACGGATGCAGAAGATTTCTCTCAAAGCAGGGGAGGTGAGGTTCTGAGCCTCACCTCTGTTGATCCCCAAATTCTCACCTGATGGCCCCCCTGCGACTGTGCCTGTCTTAGGTTGTTCCTCCCTTGAGGAATCTTACCCGTCTCTGGCTAACCAGTCATCTTCCAGGGCCATACAGGGAAATGTAAAGTTGGTAAGTGAGAGAGAAGCCATATTGTTTGCAAAGGTTAGCTTTTTACTTCTTTGCAGATTTATGCCCTGTGGCTTCTATGCCCAGCACTTGTCTCGAGGTATCTTTACCACCTGGAGGAAATATGATACTCGGTAAATTCGATATGAGGCACGAATTCTATTTAAGGGTTGTAATTAGGAAGGAAGAAGAAAAGCTATAGATGTAGCATATGAAGGAAACATGGGAGGATTGATTATTTCTTTGACATATCTTCTTGTAGAGTACCTTAAGTATGTATAGGTTTTAAACTACTAACTAATTTGCACACACATATTAACATAATAGGAATACGGTGACATAAACAAAGCAAATCTATAATTACCATCCATCTCCAGTGAAGCCAAGAAAACCATTTAGGCACCCTAGGCATTTGTGAAAATTTATCTATGATATGATGGATATTGTCCAACTGTACTTGAACCATCAGACAAATTAAAGCAGCCCATTTCTGGGATCTGTTCACATCCCATATGTTCTTTTAACCACAGATAGTCTACAGTCATGAGATTTTGGAGTGCTACACCTTGCACCCCTCCCAACTCCTGGTTGAGTTCCAACAGTACAGATCCGGTCAAATTCGTTGTCTCACTGTATGCACATGCCAGCCTAGACATCTCCCTCCTCATTCCTATGGCAAGTCCAGGAGACGGTGGGCTGGATGCAGCCACAACCGCAACATCGTCCGGATCCCTGTGGAGGCTTTTTGATGATCATCCCCCGGCACGAGTCCCCCAGAGAGTGCTGATGCCGGAAGCTCCTCCTCATATCGTATCTTAGTTCATTTTCTGGGTATCCAAGCTAGGCCTTGATCTTCTGCAGAGATACAAACAGACCCTTTGCCCACACTTTGACATGCCCTCTATACCACTGTGCAGAACTCATTGGAGGTCAGCACACAATAACGGCTTTTTTTTTTTTTTTAATTAAGAGAAAGGAATATTATCAGAAAAAAGTACCTCCATAGCTGATCATCTGACACCCTTTAAGTGATCAACATTAAGGATATTTAAAGCATGCGTTGGTCTTTGATTTACCAATAGTTTTATCCTGTTAAGGAGTAATCCCCCTTTTCTTTCTTTCTTTCTTTTTTTTTTTTTTTTTTAATTTTTAATCTACACTTACATGAAGAATACTATGTTTACTATGCTCTCCCCTATATCAGGTCCCCCCTAACAACCACATTACGGTTACTGTCCATCAGCTTAGCAAAATGTTGTAGAGTCACTACTTGTCCTCTCTGTGTTGTGCAGCCCACCCTCCCCTTTCTCCCTCCCCCCCATGCATGCTAATCTTAATACCCCCCTTTTTCTTCCCCCCCCTTATCCCTCCCTGCCCACCCATCCTCCCCAGTTCCTTTCCCTTTGGTACCTGTTAGTCCATTTTTGGGTTCTGTAATTCCACTGCTGTTTTGTTCCTTCAGTTTTTCCTTTGTTCCTATACTCCTCAGATGAGTGAAATCATTTGGTATTTCTCTTTCTCCGCTTGGCTTATTTCACTGAGCATAATACTCTCCAGCTCCATCCATGTTGCTGCAAATGGTTGGATTTTTCCACTTCTTATGGCTGAGTAGTATTCCATTGTGTATATGTACCACATCTTCTTTATCCATTCATCTACCGATGGACATTTAGGTTGCTTCCAATTCTTGGCTATTGTAAATAGTGCTGCGATAAACATAGGAGTGCATCTGTCTTTCTCAAACTTGATTGCTGCGTTCTTAGGGTAAATTCCTAGGAGTGGAATTCCTGGGTCAAATGGTAGGTCTGTTTTGAGCATTTTGATGCACCTCCATACTGCTTTCCACAATGGTTGAACTAATTTACATTCCCACCAGCAGTGTAGGAGGGTTCCCCTTTCTCCACAGCCTCGCCAACATTTGTTGTTGTTTGTCTTTTGGATGGCAGCTGTGCTTACTGGTGTGAGGTGATACCTCATTGTAGTTTTAATTTGCATTTCTCTGATAATTAGTGATGTGGAGCATCTTTTCATGTGTCTCTTGGCCATCTGTATTTCTTTTTTGGAGAACTGTCTGTTCAGTTCCTCTGCCCATTTTTTAATTGGGTTATTTGTTTTTTGTTTGTTGAGGCCTGTGAGCTCTTTATATATTCTGGACGTCAAGCCTTTATCGGATCTGTCATTTTCAAATATATTCTCCCATACTGTAGGGTTCCTTTTTGTTCTATTGATGGTGTCTTTCGCTGTACAGAAGCTTTTCAGCTTAATGTAGTCCCACTTGCTCATTTTTGCTGTTGTTTTCCTTGCCCGGGGAGATATGTTCAAGAAGAGATCACTCATGTTTATGTCTAAGAGGTTTTTGCCTACGTTTTTTTCCAAGAGTTTAATGGTTTCATGCCTTACATTCAGGTCTTTGATCCATTTTGAGTTTACCTTTGTATATGGGGTTAGACAATGGTCCAGTTTCATTCTCCTACATGTAGCTGTCCAGTTTTGCCAGCACCATCTGTTGAAGAGACTGTCATTTTGCCATTGTATGTCCATGGCTCCTTTATCAAATATTAATTGACCATATATGTTTGGGTTAATTTCTGGGGTCTCTAATCTGTTCCACTGGTCTGTGGCTCTGTTCTTGTGCCAGTACCAAATTGTCTTGATTACTATGGCTTTGTAGTAGAGCTTGAAGTTGGGGAGTGAGATCCCCCCTACTTTATTCTTCTTTTTCAGGATTGCTTTGGCTATTCGGGGTCTTTGGTGTTTCCATATGAATTTTTGAATTATTTGTTCCAATTCATTGAAGAATGTTGCTGGTAATTTGAGAGGGATTGCATCAAATTTGTATATTGCTTTCGGCAGGATGGCCATTTTGACGATATTAATTCTTCCTAGCCATGAGCATGGGATGAGTTTCCATTTATTAGTGTCCCCTTTAATTTCTCTTAAGAGTGACTTGTAGTTTTCAGAGTATAAGTCTTTCACTTCTTTGGTTAGGTTTATTCCTAGGTATTTTATTCTTTTTGATGCAATGGTGAATGGAATTGTTTTCCTGATTTCTCTTTCTATTGATTCGTTGTTAGTGTATAGGAAAGCTACAGATTTCTGTGTGTTAATTTTGTATCCTGCAACTTTGCTGTATTCCAATATCAGTTCTAGCAGTTTTGGAGTGGAGTCTTTAGGGTTTTTTATGTACAGTATCATATCATCTGCAAATAGTGACAGTTTAACTTCTTCTTTACCAATCTGGATTCCTTGTATTTCTTTGTTTTGTCTGATTGCCATGGCTAGGACCTCCAGTACTATGTTAAATAACAGTGGGGAGAGTGGGCATCCCTGTCTGGTTCCCGATCTCAGAGGAAATGCTTTCAGCTTCTCGCTGTTCAGTATAATGCTGGCTGTGGGTTTATCATATATGGCCTTTATTATGTTGAGGTACTTGCCCTCTATTCCCATTTTGCTGAGAGTTTTTATCATGAATGGATGTTGAATTTTGTCAAATGCTTTTTCAGCATCTATGGAGATGATCATGTGGTTTTTGTCTTTCTTTTTGTTGATGTGGTGGATGATGTTGATGGATTTTCGAATGTTGTACCATCCTTGCATCCCTGGGATGAACCCCACTTGGTCATGGTGTATGATCCTTTTGATATACTGTTGAATTCTGTTTGCTAATATTTTATTGAGTATTTTTGCATCTACATTCATCAGGGATATTGGTCTGTAATTTTCTTTTTTGGTGGGGTCTTTGCCTGGTTTTGGTATTAGGGTGATGTTGGCCTCATAGAATGAGTTTGGGAGTATTCCCTCTTCTTCTATTTTTTGGAACACTTTAAGGAGAATGGGTATTATGTCTTCTCTGTGTGTCTGATAAAATTCCGAGGTAAATCCGTCTGGCCCCGGGGTTTTGTTCTTGGGTAGTTTTTTGATTACTGTTTCAATTTCTTTGCTTGTAATTGGTTTGTTTAACTTTTGTGTTTCTTCCTTGGTCAGTCTTGGGAGGTTGTATTTTTCTAGGAAGTTGTCCATTTCTTCTAGGTTTTCCAGCTTGTTGGCATATAGGTTTTCATAGTAGTCTTTAATAATTCTTTGTATTTCTGTGGAGTCTGTCGTGATTTTTCCATTCTCATTTCTGATTATGTTGATTTGTGTTGACTCTCTTTTTCTCTTAATAAGTTGGGCTAGAGGCTTATCTATTTTGTTTATTTTCTCAATGAACCAGCTCTTGGTTTCATTGATTTTTGCTATTGTTTTATTCTTCTCAATTTTGTTTATTTCTTCTCTGATCTTTATTATGTCCCTCCTTCTGCTGACTTTAGGCCTCATTTGTTCTTCTTTTTCCAGTTTCGATAATTGTGATGTTAGACTATTCATTTGGGATTGTTCTTCCTTCTTCAAGTGTGCCTGGATTGCTATATACTTTCCTCTTAAGACTGCTTTCACTGCGTCCCACAGAAGTTGGGGCTTAGTGTTGTTGTTGTCATTTGTTTCTATATATTCCTTGATCTCTATTTTGATTTGTTCATTGATCCATTGATTATTTAGTAGCATGTTGTTAAGCCTCCATGTGTTTGTGAGCCTTTTTGTTTTCTTTGTAGAATTTATTTCTACTTTCATACCTTTGTGGTCTGAAAAATTGGTTGGTAGAATTTCAATATTTTGGAATTTACTGAGGCTCTTTTTGTAAGGTGGTATGTGGTCTATTCTGGAGAATGTTCCATGTGCACTTGAGAAGAATGTATATCCTGTTGCTTTTGGGTGTAGAGTTCTATAGATGTCTATTAGGTCCATCTGTTCTAGTGTGCTGTTCAGTGCCTGTGTGTCTTTACTTATTTTCTGCCCGGTGGATCTATCCTTTGGGGTGAGTGGTGTGTTGAAGTCTCCTAAAATGAATGCATTGCAGTCTATTTCCGTCTTTAGTTCTGTTAGTATTTGCTTCACATATGCTGGTGCTCCTGTATTGGGTGCATATATATTTAGAATGGTTATATCCTCTTGTTGGACTGAGGCCTTTATCATTATGTAGTATCCTTCTTTATCTCTTGTTACTTTCCTTGTTTTGAAATCTATTTTGTCTGATATTAGTACTGCAACCCCTGCTTTCTTCTCACTGTTGTTTGCCTGAAATATGTTTCTCCATCCATTGACTTTTAGTCTTTGTAAAGGTCTTTGTGCTTCAGGTGAGTTTCTTGTAAGCAGCATATAGATGGGTCTTGCTTTTTTATCCATTCTATTACTCTATGTCTTTTGATTGGTGCATTAAGTCCATTTACATTTAGGGTGACTATTGAGAGATATGTACTTATTGCCATTGCAGGCTTTAGATTTGTGGTTACCAAAGGTTCAAGGTTAGCTTCTTTAGTATCTTACTGCCTAACTTAGCTCGCTTATTGAGCTGTTATATACACTGTCTGGAGATTCTTTTCTTCTCTCCCTTCTTATTCCTCCTCCTCCCTTCTTCATATGTTGTGTGTTTTGTTCTGTGCTCTTTTTAGGGGTGCTCCCATCTAGAGCAGTCCCTGTAGGATGCCCTGTAGAGGTGGTTTGTAGGAAGCAAATTCCCTCAGCTTTTGCTTGTCTGGGAATTGTTTAATCCCGCCATCATATTTAAATGATAGTCGTGCTGGATACAGTATCCTTGGTTCAAGGCCCTTCTGTTTCATTGCATTAAGTATATCATGCCATTCTCTTCTGGCCTGTAGGGTTTCTGTCAAGAAGTCTGATGTTAGCCTGATGGGTTTTCCTTTATAGGTGACCTTTTTCTCTCTAGCTGCCTTTAAAACTCTTTCCTTGTCCTTGATCCTTGCCATTTTAATTACTATGTGTCTTGGTGTTGTCCTCCTTGGATCCTTTCTGTTGGGAGTTCTGTGTAATTCCATGGTCTGTTCGATTATTTCCTCCCCCAGTTAGGGGAAGTTTTCAGCAATTATTTCTTCAAAGAGACTTTCTATCCCTTTTCCTCTTTCTTCCTCTTCTGGTATCCCTATAATACGAATATTATTCCTTTTGTATTGATCACATATTTCTCTTAGTGTTGTTTCATTCCTGGAGATCCTTTTATCTCTCTCTATGTCAGCTTCTATACGTTCCTGTTCTCTGGCTTCTATTCCTTCAATGGCCTCTTGCATCTTATCCATTCTGCTTTTAAATCCTTCCAGGGATTGTTTCACTTCTGTGATCTCCTTCCTGACATCTGTGATCTCCTTCCGGACTTCATCCCACTGCTCTTGCATTTTTCTCTGCATCTCTGTCAGCATGTTCATGACTTTTATTTTGAATTCTTTTTCAGGAGGACTGGTTAGGTCTGTCTCCCTCTCAGGTGTTGTCTCTGTGATCTTTGTCTGCCTGTAGTTTTGCCTTTTCATGGTGATAGAGATAGTTTGCAGATCTGGTACAAGTGACCGCTGGAAGAGCTTCCCTTATTGTTGGTTTGTGGCCTTTTCCTGGGAGAATAGCGACCTCTAGTGGCTTGTGCTGGGCAGCTGTGCGCAGACAGGGCTTCTGCTTCCTGCCCAGTTGCTTTGGGGTTTATCTCCGCTGTTGCTGTGGGCTTGGCCTGGCTGGGGCTGTTCCTCCAAAATGGTGGAGCCCCGTTGGAGGGGGAGCGGCCGGGAGGCTATTTATCTCCGTAAAGGGCCTCTGTGCTCCCTGCTGCCCAGGGGGTTAGAGTGCCCAGAGATCCCCAGATTCCCTGCCTCTGGTCTAAGTGACCTGTCCTGCCCCTTTAAGACTTCCAAAAAGCACTCTCCAAACCAAAACAACAACAGCAGCAATGCGAGAGGGAACAGAAAGGAAAAAAAAAAGGAAAAAACACGCGATTTTTTTTTTTTTTTTTTTGTCCTCAGGTGCCGGTCCCAGGCACCCGCTCACTGGTCCTGCTGCCCTGTCTCCCTAGCACCAGGGTCCCTGTCCTTTCAAGGCTTCCAAAAAGCACCCACCCACCGGTCCCGCAGGGAAGGAACGCTCGATATTCTTTGTCCTCAGGCGCTGGTCCCAGGCACCCGCTCACCAGTCCCACCGCCCTGCCTCCCTAGCACCGGGGTCCCTGTCCCTTTAAGGCTTCCAAAAAGCACTCGCCAAAAAGAGAGAAATAAAGGGGAAAAACGCGCGATTTCCTCCATCCTCAGGCACTGGCCCCAGGCACCCGCTCACCAGTCCCGCCGCCCTGCCTCCCTAGCACCGGGGTCCCTGTCCCTTTTAGGCTTCCAAAAAGCACTCGCAAAAAAGAGAAAAAAAAAAAGGGGGGAAAAACGCGCGATTTCCTCTGTCCTCAAGTGCCGGTCTCAGGCACCCGCCCCCCGGTCCCGCAGGGAAAAACGCGGGATATTCTTTGTCCTCAGGCGCCGGTCCCAGGCACCTGCTCACCAGTCCTGCCACCCTGCCTCCCTAGCACCGGGGTCCCTGTCCCTTTAAGGCTTCCAAAAAGCGCTCGCCAAAAAGAGAAAAAAAAAAAAAAGGGGAAAAACGCGCGATTTCCTCCGTCCTCAAGCGCCGGTCTCAGGCACCCGCCCGCCGGTCCCGCAGGGAGAAACGCGGGATATTCTTTGTCCTCAGGCGCCGGTCCCAGGCACCTGCTCACCGGTCCCGCCACCCTGCCTCCCTAGCAACGGGGGCCCGTCCCTTTAAGGCTTCCAAAAAGCACTTGCCAAAAAAAACTGCTCAGGTTTCTTTCCACCCGCTGGGAGCCGGGGGGAGGGGCGCTCGGGTCCCGCCGGGCCGGGGCTTGTATCTTAACCCCTTCGCAAGGCGCTGGGTTCTTGCAGGTGTGGATGTGGTCTGGATGTTGTCCTGTGTCCTGTGGTCTCTATTTTAGGAAGATTTTTCTTTGGTATATTTTCATAGCTCTATGTGTTTTTGGGAGGAGATTTCCACTGCTCTACTCACGCCGCCATCCTGGCTCCGCCCCACAATTTAGTTTTAAATGGAGTTTGTTTCCAATTCATCTCCGTAGGGAGAAAAAGCCCACTGACAACGATGATAAGCAACAACTAAAATTTAGTTAGGACAAGTGTCATAGTGTACCTATGCAATTCTTTACATCTTGACTATAAATCCTCTGTTTCATTGTGGATATACGGTGAGTTGTGCTTCCATTTTTACTGATCTTTTAATCAAGATTTAAAAGTGCTCGGTGTCTTGCGTCTCAGAGAGTTTGGCATAGTTAGACTTTTAACAACGTCAGTCCAGACTCACAGACAACCAGTGAAAATAATTCCAAGTGGCAGATTAGACACCCCCAATCGCCACCATTTCACTTTAACTTTCGAAGTCCTTTAAAACATGTTTACATCTCATCCTCTATGTCTGCCCCACACAAAAGAAGAATTTTGTAAGGACTTGTATCGTATGTCCTGGTTGTAAATTGTGCCCTTTTTTCTCTATGCCTCTCTCAGCCTATAAAGTTGTGTTCCTAAAGAGGAGGGAGTTAACACTGGTATTCCCCCTATTCGGTCCTGAACAAAACCAGACGTTGCACTGCGGAAAAACAGCTGGACTGACACAGTTCAAAACGGCCACAGAAGCCAAAGAATAAAGGAAGACACTCAAGGCTCAGTAAATAGGAATTCTGTAGCTGAGGGGAATTAGAGCAGCAAGTGGAGCAGCCGGGGTGCAGAACTGCTGGAGGGGCTCGCTCTCACCCCAGGCATGCAGTGAGCACTTCCTGCAACTGGACGCCCTGGGTGCCTCACTTGCTGCACCCTCGTCCTGGCTCTGTTCTGGAAGAAACGTAAATTAAGTAAAGGCAATAAAATGCCTATGAACAGAAATTATTTCTGTATGTTTCTACAATTTTCCATACCACAAAGTAACTTTTCAATATTTCTTCGCCAGCAGCGTTGCCTGCCTGTAACGATAATGCAGAGAAATCCCATTTTTCCAGGGAATGAAGGTATCACAACCGTGTTGACTCAACGGGAGTATGGATAGAATGGTTTGTTGTACGTCCCAATTTCAGGGGGCACTGTGAGACAACACGTCCAGGCTGTGGTTTGGAAAATGCTGCAGCCTGAATATGCACTAAGTGTGTGTCCTTTGGCTTCATTATTAATTGCTCTCCACTAGTAGGAAAGTACATCAAATCAACAGAGACATAAGTAATATGCCCAGAATTTCAGAGGAGGATTGGGACCATACAGAGTGATTCAGTTCAACCACTGTTGCACAATAAGAGACCAGGTGGGACACAGGATACGTAACGCACCCAACTCAAATTCCTTCGTCATAACTGGAACAGCAACACGTCTCAATTCTCCCTCTTGGGCTTTTTCTACTATAATCAAGCCGACCCTCTCCTTGGACCCTAGACCATTTAAGATTCTTGTAAACAAAAGCAATAGTAGCAACAATGATAACAAAGACTTGCACCAGACCTGTTTAAGGCACCAGTATCTGTTGGCTCACACAGGGGTATCTCTGCCTTCAGGTGCAGCTGGATTTAAGGGCCCAAACAATGTCATCAGTTCCTGTTATCTCCAGCTCTGTTTGGCTTTGCTGTCAGTCTCTACGGATGAGCGAGAGAGCTGCCAGCTGGAAAAGTTCTTGCCTTTTTTTCAATAGGCCTTCCACAGCGGTAGGCGGAGTCTCGTTGGCTCTGGTCGGATCCAATACCGTCTTGGAAGTAGTGACCAGGACCAGAAGGAGGCACTCTTCCAGTCAGCCAGGCCTGAATCCCATGCCCACCCAGAGTACAGAGTCCACAGCACGTGAAAGACTGCCTGAGTGGCACTGGGACACTTTTCCTGAGAGATCGGGCAGCGGGTGGTACTTTCTGAGCGAGAAGTGCCCACGTGGCCTGAGGGCAGGTTTCCCTTCTACCCCACTGACATGATAAATTCATCCCCCTCCTCTCCTTCCAGCTCTGACTCTGGTGTCTCCGTCCAATAGCCGTTTTCTTTTGCATCGCTCATTTTAAATGTTACGAGGTAAACAGTGAAAAAGAATCGAATGGGCTTGACCCTGCTGGGTGTGGGCTTGTTTGGAACCCTGATCTTTTCCTCTTCCCGCCTCTGCCTTTGTGACTCTGCCCCATGCCTTGCCCACCCTGGCCTCACAGGTTCACGGATGAAGAATTTTGCCCTGGATGACCCACACCGTAGGTCTCTCACTGACTTAAATCATTTAGATGATGAGACTGGGACACTGAGTTGATATTTAGATGAGATTGTTAGAGCTGATGCTGAAATCGTTAAGCCCTTGGGGGATCTTGGGATGGGGTGAAGGTATTTTGCACCTGGAAGGACATGAATCTGGGGGAGGGCAGGCTGTTATGGATTGAATTGTGTCTTCCAGAAAGACATGTTGAAGCCCTAACTCTTGGTATCTGCGCACGTGGCCTTATTTGGAAACAGTCTTTGCAGATGTGATCAGGTTACAGGGAGGTCATACTGGGTTAGGGTTCGCCTAACCCCAATATGACCAGAGGCCTTATAAGGGGGAAATTCATACATGGACAGACACAGAGGCAGTAACAGAGATAGAGCTTGGCCTGATGCTTCCTCAAGCCACAGGGCATCTGGGCTCACTGAAAGCTAGAGGCAGCAAGGAGGGATTCTTTCTTCGGGGCTTTGGAGAGAGCCCGGCTCTGCCAATGCCTTGATTTCAGTTTCTGTGGCCTCCAGAGCTGAGAGAGTGAAGGTCTCTTGTTTGAAGCCCCACAGTTTGTGTTATTTCATTATTGGCAGCCCTTGGGGACTAGTACCGATTCTAGCCTGGCAATCGGTTTACTAAACGAACTATCTGTTGGATTGATGGCCATCAAAGCCTAAGTTAGAAAATGTGCAGACTGTCTGCAGCTCCTGGGACATGTCACCATCGCCAGCTTAAAACTTCCATTAGTCACTACGTGGAATATAAACATTTTCATTTTCCTTCTCCCTAATGTCCTCAGAAATTCAGATGTGAGAAAAATCATGATACGGCTCCTTCAAGCACTAAAATGATACCAAAACACTTCCCACACACAAAAAAAAACACACCCAAAGGATTCTTCAGATAACAGGAATGATGAAAAACATTACATACATTATAATAAACACTGCTAAGTATTATTTTAAACTGTATTCTTGGAGAGATGTAAGGCACATGGTATCAGTTTCAGGAGTAACTATGCTATTTCACCTTTTTGTGATTATTATAATGAGAGCGATTAAGAGAGCAGTCGTCTAATAGCGGCTTCACCAAGCTGATTGACAGATGAGAAGGCAGATGCACAAATGTGCCTCCGGCATCAGCTGCTGAACAAAAGGAAGCCTGTGAAGGTGGTGTCGTCATCCTCGTCGGCAAACAGGCCGTTAAACCTCTCCCCGCCCGCCGCCTGCAGCCACACCTCGTCCCCCAACTTCAGCTGCAGCACGATGCCCCCAGAGGCCTGGTCCTCCGAGCTCATGTACCCGTCCTTGGTGTGCAGTAGCTTTACCCCATTTTTGACCAAAGATACCCACACATTCCTGGAGAAAACAGTGATGTGGTAGGTGAAGTAATAGACCCCGGCAATGTGGCAAGTGAATTTCCCTGTGGCTACGTCAAAATGGTTGAATTCGTTATACAGGATTCTGTCAAATCTCACGGGTGCGTCTGAAGGAGGAAACTTGCTCAGCACCGTGAGCCCCACAGTGAAAGCACTTTTTGGCAAGACTGGCGTCTCGCCGATTTTCCCTTTTTCTCCTCGATCCCCTTTCCAGCCTCTCATTCCCCGGACACCCGGCTCACCCTGGGGCCCCCAGGGTCCCACTTCTCCCTTGGGACCAGGCTTTCCAATAGGGCCTGTGGGGCCAGGCAAACCCATTGGGCCCGAAGGTCCGATGCTGCCCTGCGGCCCTTCTGGACCAAGGGGCCCCACATCACCTTTATTCCCCTTTTGCCCTTGGAGGCCAGCCTCTCCTCGGAGGCCCTTCTCTCCCATGGGACCAACGACTCCCTTCGGCCCATGTTTCCCGGGGGGTCCTCTGGAGCCTGGGTCACCTTTGATGCCTTTGGCGTCAACTCTGCCATCTGCTCCTGCGAGAGAATGAAGGAGGAGATGGTCTGTGAAGCACTACCTTGTGACAAGCAACTGTGGTTTTTCTATTACTGGGCCTACAAATGAGATAAAGCGGTGTACATGCTCAGTATATGCTCAGGGTTTGAAAATTAATTCATGCCTGAATTGTTCACATACACACACATGAAAAACACCTTTTGACTCCTGTCTACTAAGTTAGTGCCAGGTTTCACACTAGGAAATACAAGTCTTTACCACCTGAGTCTACTCTTCGGCCACTGAACACTGCCAGTCCTGGACAGGACACATCTTTTAGAACAGGGATCTGCAAAAGGCAGATGAGCTCAGGCTACTTGGAGGGAACTGACACGCAGCCTCTACGACATGTGATGTTCCCTAAAAAGTCCTCACTGAAGTGAACACTATGCAACATAAAGCCTTCAGCTCTGCACGTAGGTGGCGCTTCCCTGTTCCTTCCACCCTGACTGGAGAGAGGTGGTAACAAGCACGGATTCTGGAGTTAAACACCAGGATTCTATCCTGTCTCCACCACTTATGCACAATGGAACATGAGGCCGGCTGGTTAGCCACCCACCCTCTGTTCCTCGTCTGTGAGGCTGGGCTAATAATGCTACCTCGTTATAGGCAGTGCACGTAGAACAGCGCAGCCCTAAGGGAACGTTATACGTGTTTGCCACTTCTGCTCCCCACAGTGACAGCTGCCAGAGTCCCCTGCCCTTCAAGGGCCACCCTCTCCCTGCAGCATTGCCAGATGCCCTGAACCAGAATTCAGTGTCTCTCCTCAAAGCTCATCCACTGAATCAGGCTTCAGCAGCCAGTGGCCATGGGCCAGACCCAGCCTCCCGCCTGTCTGCAGAGCCCACAAACTAAGAATGATTCACATTTTTACATGGTCACAGATAATATTCCCCAATACATGAAAGTTATATAAAAATCGAATTTCCGTTTTCATAAATAGAATTTTGCTGGAATACAGCCCCACTGATTCATGCAGCACCTGTGACTGCTTTTTGTTGCAATGACAGGTTGAGTAATAGAGGCAGAGACCATGTGAGCCTAATCTGGTCCTTTATAGGAAAAGTTTGCCCATCTCTGCACTGAACCGTGAGTTCTGGAAAGCAAGAACTGTGTCCCTTTACCACCGGGTCAGCCTCAGAGCCTGGTGAAGACTTGTCCTCGGTGAGCACTAAATAATTATGGTGAAATCACTGATAGTTCAGAATCAGAGCTTGATAAAATGGAACAATTTCTGACCCCGCTCTCCTTTCTCTCCATTCATTCCATCCTTCCCTGGACCACCAGGCTGTCCGGGTTCTCCTAGGTGGAAAAGAAGAAAATAGACAAGAGTTAAAATTCCATCTGTGATTTTCTTAGACGTTGGTCTCAGTCAGCAGTGTAGACTGCAGAGTCCTGGGGTGACCCCAGTGCTGACACACTCTGCTTAGAGCCATGCAGGGGAATGAGCAGCAGGGTGCTGAGCAGTGTGAAAGAAGGGAGTTAGGAAAGGAACTGGGTGGGCTCCCCACACCCAGCCCCAGGGAATGTGCGGGCAAAGGACACAATCCGTTTTCCTCGGGGTGCCGGATGTTGAAGCGCAGGGTGGCTTCCTCACGTCTCCTCTGCTGTCACTCTTGCGGAGAGAGGTGGAGGGTTTACTACAGAGGAGCCGGCAAGGGCGCAGTTCCCCCCAGACTCCGGCTTCCCCCACAACAGCAGACACCCTGTGCTGCAGCCCCATAGACCCTGCTGAGGGTGACAGGGGCAGGCCGGGCCAGGTTCCAGGTCCACAAAGGACTGACACGGGCAGACTTGTGTCAGCGATAATGCCTGGTTCCCGGGGATGCCAGGCAGGGCGGGGCGCCTGCGCCCCCAAGCAGATGCTGGTGCCGTGGGGCTTCTGAGCCCCAGCGACCCCTACGTTCACCTCCTCCTCTCCATCCCTCTCACCCCCCTCACTGTCCTGCTCCAGGGTATAAGCCTTCCTTCCCTTCCTTCTTTCTGGTTTCCTTGCTTAATTCTCAGCTCTCCATTCTCTACAACAGGGGACCCCAGACTTTCATGACCATGCACCTCTAAGTAGCCAAGGGAGCATATGCTCCGATCCGTGTTCATTTGTGTACTTACAAATAATGTGCAGGTGATGTTCTAAAAATGTGTTTTATATAAAACACACTCATGAATACATTTGAAGAGGGTAAGATAAAGATGAAGTTAATTTTTAGTATGAGAAATGTGGCTGAATATGCTTCTAAGAAACATGTTATATATAATATATATAAATTCTATACCAAACACATACGCTGTGAAGAAATACGTATAACTTGAAAGAACGGATACTAATGTGGAAGAAGGAGAGAGGATCAAAAGGAGGGAAAACAGAGAGATTTGGTGTTGGATATATGAGCATTTGTCTCTATTTTTTGTCTATCTTTTATGTCCTTTTGTGTATATAAATTATTTTATACTAAAACTTTTTATATTAAAATTTCATCTATTTGGAAATAAATCACACAAACACCGCGACTCTTGAGTCAGAGAGAAAGAAGGACACCAGAAGGTGAGACTCGATCACCTCATCCCACCCAGCTCGGCTGGCTGGAAGTGTGCTGAGCTGCAGAAACGCTGCCTGGGGACTGCAGCTAAGCATGCCCAGAGATTTGTAGAGACAGCTAGACTGTGACTCCGGGGGCCTGAGGCCATGACTCTTGCCCGACTCTCAGTGGGCAGAGTGTAAATCAGAAGCTCTGAAGCTGCGTGAATGATGAGCACAGAGGACGGCTGCCCTGGGGACGCCGCTGCTTCCTGCGTCTGGAGGGCAAAGGCTTTGAGTTTTGTGCAGACTGGGTGGGGGCCTCCAGAGCCAGGCCAGCTGCCAAGGAGAGCATTTGTGAAGAAATGGGAGGCATTCAGATGCAGCTGGACAATGACTGCATTGTCCACTCCAAGGAATGGTGCAGAAGCAGGTCCACCAAAAAGCCACAAAGAAACCTACAGGAAAAAAGCCAGCATCGGGCCATCTTCCTCAGAGGGCACCAAGGTCAGGTTTGAATGGTGCCAGCCAAGTGGTATCTTCTGCACCTCTTCTCCCTGCCCAGCCCTGTCTCTGGGCTGTCCTTGCACTGAGGAAGGAGAGTGGAAGAGAAAGGTGGAGGAAGTGTGAAGACACGTACACATCCTGTACACATGCACACACACTGTGGTCCCCAAGGTTGGGTAGAAGAATGGATTTCATTACGATTGAGGTTTTGCCATTCGCTTGAACTGGCCTTTTCACAACAGAAATGAGATAGGTCTAGTGCCTAAAAGGGACAGGGACGAACTGGTGATGCCATGAAGCAGATGCCATGAAGCAGACTTGTAGGGCGATGGTTGGAGAGAAATGACATTGCTGCTTCCTAGTGACCCTCTGCCTCAAGCACCTATCCAATAATCCTGCTAGGCCACCAAATGCCACGAGCAGAGAAACACCTAGAAACATCCAGACTTCCATTCATCTCAGGCAGACCTCCCACACTAAGTCATGTGTTCTAATACTTCTTTCTCCCAATCTTAATAAAGGCTTTTTAAACACCCATATCCCACAGTGTTTTTGGACAAACCATTAATTTTGGTCCATTCTGAAATTGCTGTGTATTATTTCAACCATTTTTAATACAACCAGAGGAATATCTACTCTTCTGATACGATTAAGTAGTCTCAAAAGAGGCTTCCGAAGGTTTATCCATCCTTAAGGCATGGGGCTGTTTTTATACTACTTAGTGTACTGCTGAAAAAAGTATGACAGTTAGTATTCATGTTCCACAGAGTCCTGATGCCTGATTAATTGGGGTGCTTTTTTCTATTAGTAACTGATATGTCCTGGTACAATTTACAGTTAGGATGAAGTTCATTTTAATGAATGCAAGTGTAAATTCATATTTACACTTTAAGACCCAAAGTCTTAATAAGGTTTTTGCTCTGCTATAGTCACGTGGTGCTTGAAGGCCTGCATTATCTGGCCCACCTTCAGTTCTCTGCTTCTTTGCAGTTTCTTAGGCACCCACCTGTTTGTGGTGGTTCCACATTATAATCTGAAAACTCCCCCAGCCAGGGCCCAGACACCTGCAACGTGCCAGAGCTCACTGAATATCTGAACACGTGAGGGCTCCCGGCCTGGTGTGCACACCGTGGGGCTCCCGTCCTTCCCACGGGACCCACTGCATGCCTCCCAGGACACGTGCCCATCTGCAGATGGACGAAGTGAGGCCACCCATGCCAATTCATATGTGAAATATTTTTAAAGCTCAATTTTATCTTTTAAAATATCAATAGAGGCTTTGATGTTTTCTTCCTGTGCCAGACAGACCAGGCTGCTCATGTCTTAGGTATGTGACCTTACAGTCAGACCAGGGTTCAAGAACCCTGTTCGAAAAGTAAGCCTCTCTAATTAAGCTGGTGTCACGGAAACCATGCACACATCCTGCCTTTTGCAAGATCTTCTTCCCGGGGGCTGGATCCTGTCCCCAAATCCCCAAGCCCTGGGGCAGGTCCCAACATACGGCATAGACACTTAGTCAGTCACTGCGTGGCCTCAGTTTATCACCCGTTTTTCTGTTCTCTGTTGCTCTGCATCATCTGCTCTACAACACGGCAAGTCGTCACCTCTCACCTGCGCTGTTGCTGAGTGCAACCAGGTCCTCCCACAGGCCCGTGTGCGGGGATCCATCATGCCTATCATCTGAAGCAGAAAGACCTGAACTCCTGACAAGGGTCCAGTATCAGAGATGCTGGCTGACAACCAGCCAGCCCCACTGGAGGAGGAAGCCCGTGAGGCCGGGGCTGCTGGGCCCCCGGCGCCTCGCTCTGAGCCTGGCATGGAGCAGGCTCTCAGTGTTTCCTGGGTATGGGTGGGTGAATGGAGGAGGGGTGAGCAGGTAGGTGATGACTGAGTGAGGAAGGCCAAAGGGGTGCACGGACAAAGGAAAGGGCAGCTGGAAGCCGCCGTGGGCGAGTACCTGCTTCCCCTTTGTCTCCCTTCGCTCCGTCTCGCCCATCTCTTCCAGGCAAACCGTTGTGACCAGGATTCCCAGGGATGCCAGAGTGCCCTTGCCTGCACGTGTCCTGGGACGCCACGCTCCCTGAGCAGACTCCCACAGCAAGCAGGAGCCACCAGGCCCTCATGGTGACGACAGAGCTGAACTGAAAAGGGGAACACACATTGGATGGAGAAGCCCTTGTTGCTGGGGCTGCAGGCACAGCCTGTGCCCTTGGCAGTGGGGAACGGACCCGCCCCTGGTCAGGCTTGGACAGAACGGCCGGGCCAGGCAAGGGCGGAAGCTGGTAGCGGGCAAAGCCACTCACAGTCGGAAGGAACACGTGTGATCGGGACACCGTCAATGGTGAGTGAGCAAGGGGAAAGCCGATTCCAAGCCAGGGGACATTTCACTGTGGGCAGAGCATTTGTTTGCAGCCAGAGAAGAGTAAGACTTCACTCACAGGACTGCTGTAAAAAACAAATTTGATTACAATTTTGCACGACGGTCCATTTTGAATAGTAAAACAAACAGAATGAGCATTTGATTCAGCGATCCCAGCTCTGGGTGTGCACGCAGAAGAACTGGAAGCGGGGACTCCAGGAGACACCTGGACACCCATGTTCACAGCATAACTACTCACAACAGCCAAAAGGTGGAAGCAACCCGCCTGTCCCGACACAGGAATGAGTGGACAAAATGTGGTATTATCCATACAGTGGAATATTATTAAGTCTTTAAAAGGAAGGAGATTGTGACACATGCTACGACCTAGAGGAAGCTTGAGAACAGTATGTTCAGTGAAATAAGCCAGACACAAAAGGAAAGATACTGTATATAATTCCATTCCTGTGGTCTATCTTGAAGAGGCAAATTTACCGAGACGGAATGTGGAGTGGCGGCCGCCAGGGGGCAGGGGAGGGACGGACGGGGAGTCGGTGGTTAGTTGGGACAGAGCTTCGGTTTGGGAAGATGATGCTGTGGAGACAGACAACGGAGAGAGCTGCACACAATGCGAATGTGCTTAGTGCCCCTGAGCTGGACACTTACAAGTGGTGAATGTGGTAAATTTTATGTTATGCATAGTTTACCATCATAAAAAATAAAATTAAACTTAGAAAAACAGTGTAGTGTGTTGCAAGTGGTCCTTCGATGACTGGCTGCACTCTTCGGGTTAAGGTTTTATTTTTACAGGAGGCCACTGGGAGAAAGGGCATGCAGTTGGAAAAGGGCACTTCCAGCGCCCCCCTCAAGTTATTGATTTGCTTTCTAACCTCATCAAGAGCCAAGACAACACTGGGGAGGAGGTGGGGGCAGGTCTGAAGGAGAGGAGTTAACTAGATAAAGCGTACTAGACAAAAAAACCTCCCAGGCACACCGGGCAGCAGTATGAAAACACACATCTGCAAGGAGCCCCATGGCCAGGCACATCCCCCCATGGTGGGGCACCCAGCCCCTCGCTTTCATGGCACCAGTCAGAGTATCAAGGGTATGTTCATTTACATGATTGTGTAACTAAAAATCTGGCTTCCCATCTAACTGTATTGTCCTCAGTATTGAACCTAGCCCTTAATATAAAGTCTGGAACGGCAGGTTGAATAAATGTGTTGAATGAAATGAATGTTACCACGGCAGATACCTCAGGACTTACAAAGAAATAATGACAGAAGGCTAGTGCACTTGCTCAGAATCCAGACCCTCACACAGGGCTGAAGGCCATGCACATCTGTGCGGCCCTTTGGAAACTTTGAGAGAAAAAAAGTCCATGTCTTTGACCCAGTAATCCCTAAAATTCTTAATAATGCAAAATTTGAGTGCCAGAGATAATAACCACAGCCTTACACGTAATAGGAAAAAAGTGTATACTACAGAATGTGCAATGATAAGTAGTTCAGTAAGCAAAATATTATGTAATTAGTAATTATGAAAGTCATGTAGAAACATGCAAGTGTAATTTTTTAAAAGTTGACTTAAATGCCATGCACATTATGACTGTACCTATGTAATTACATATGCATACAGCCAAAAACTAGAAGCAAATATATCCAAATAAGCATGGCTGCTTTAGAATGCTGGGGTCATGGGAGTGTTTCCATTTGAAAAGATGCTTTTTTACAGTGTCTATAAAGATATTTCTAGATACATGTATTTTTAAAACCAGCTGGATTCTGTCATCTATACAATTATATATCCATCTAATGGAGCCTCTAACACATCACAGGGTCCAGTCTGATGCAAACAGAATATTTTTGGAAAAGGAAATACAGATGTTTCCCTTTTAAGTCACAAACTTATGCCACTTCAGGAAATTGAGTTGAACTTTCCTAGAGCTGAATTCCGTAAGTAATGTACACCAGCCTCTTTTGTTTAACTCAGAAGTGGCTGGTAGTCGTCAAATCTAAACTGCAGAGATCACCTCTGTTAGGGGGGCTATGTTTTTCCTTTTCAAATATTTTCAAAATGTGTGCTACAATTATTCCAATACTAAAATGATCACAAAATCAGGAAGGTGTCAAATTGGAATAAACTCCGTAACTCTTTCCCTAGTTGTGCCCACTTCACATAGGCAGGGATTTTGTTCAGCTTGCTCATCCCTCATGCCCAGCATGTAGACAAGCTCCAAATGACTTTGAATAATTGAAAATGCTTTGCTTCCAAATAAGTGGTGAAAAGAGTTGTAGCATTATCTCTAATAAGGAAAGCTAGAAGAGGGACATGAGGAATTGGACAAGGAAAATACAAATTATATTAATATGTCATCTAAAAAAATGAATTACATGTGTGCTGCTCACAAACCCATAGGTTGGATCCTCAGGCACATGAGTTCAGCCACAGTTAATATGCTCAACTTTTAATTCCTATCTGGTGTTTCTCCAGAATGTACTAGAACTAGGACCCACATTCAGCTCCCATCCTTCCCAGCCACCCTCCCTTCCCCACTCCCTCTTCTCTTATCCGGATTGCTGCTCCCACCTGCACCTGTTCTCCTCCAGCACCTACACTGGGGATCACATATTAGGCACCAGCCTAGGTTATCATTTTTTGAAGATAGCAGCTGCATCTCTCCACTTTCTTGTTTTCAACATCACAGTAAAATACTTGTTGAATGATTGAATGAATGAAAGAAAAAGGAAAGGAGGGAAGGGAAAGGAAAGGAAAGGAAAAGAAGGAAAACGAAAAAGAAAAAGTATTATCCTAGTTCTCACTGTGTGCACATCACCCCACAGGAAGGTGACTGGGTATTAATCGAATCCTGTCAGTGCTTCTGGTGGAGAACCCTGGTTTCCCCAGCACCTCTTCTCACCTTCCTTCAGGGAACAGAAATTCTAGCTAGCATGTGGCTGCCCACAACAGACTACATTCCCCAGCCTCCCCTGCAGCCCAGCTACCACCATGAAACTAGAGTCTAGCCAGCAGGAAGGGAGCAAAAAGGATATGGGCATCTTGGGGACTGTGACCTTAAAGGGAAGGGGTGTGACCCTCTTCCTGTGACTGAGGTGTGCACGGTGGCTCACCACCGTGCACACCTACGTTAGACTCTCCAAGGGACTGCACTTGGGGGATAGAAAAATCCTGGTCTCTGGGGACTGCACAGACCAGCCCCGCCCTATCAGCCCAGTTCTGACATGAGGAAGAAACGCATGACTAACTTGCTTAACACACAGTTTGGGGTGTCTTGTACATACAGCTAAGCCTGTATCTTGATGAAGTCAGGACTTCTACTGTCAAAGATGTAGGCACACATCCAGTGAGGAAGGTTTATGGGCATCTATAATCAGTTAGCCCCATAGCAGAGCTGCTGAGAACTCACTGGGAATACAAACCAACAACATATTTAAAAGCCAACAGTAGTCACTGCCTTAGATAGATCAAAATAATCAATGTGAATGGATGTAGTCCTTCTGCTGAGTGTTGAGTTCAGCCGAACTGCTGGCATCTTGTAAAACTGACCTGCTGACATGGTTAGGGGCACCAGGACACAGTCTACAAATGACTTTGGAGACCCAAATAAAATATTTCTGGGTTGTCTCTCCTAAACTTAACTTATATTTCTCCTTCACTGTTGGATTTCTTCTGATTTTCTACAAGGACGTCATAACCAAGATGAATGGTTTCTGCACTTCAAGATTCTTAACTTCTCCCCACTATGATTTAATGAAGACCTGCCTGAGCCCAGCTGGGTAATCTTTACTGGGTGTCCAAATCCCCTCTGGGCCTCTGCTTCCCTGTGCATAGAGAGCAAGGGATGAACTGATCCCCGATATCCCTCCTAGATTTGAGTTTAAAAATCTAAAAATCTCAAAGCTTTTTTCATTGACTACATTTTCTTCCATGTGCTCTATACATTGTGCACTTTATGCATTTCTTCTTCAACATATGTTAAGGGCTTGTTTTTAAACTATGCAATGTAAATAAGTATAAAATAAATATAAAATATACACATTAACATTTGTGCAAAATGTGAGCTTCTCTAGAAATTTCTCTAGAAAGGTCTGCTCTTCCTGTGATTTATTCCAACCCTCCTCCCAACCTGTTTGCAGAATCCTGGCAGAAGAATCTCAAAATCTGCTTTTATCTCTTTAGTCCCTTGCTCAAAAGTGAATTTTGGAACTGGCTAACTCTTTTCCTACCCCAAACTCTATAGACATCTGCCTACTTTGCAAACAACTAAGCAGGATTATCACACATTGATAATAGAACAGTTTGTTGTAGACCTCAAAAGCCTTGAGTTGAGTTTAAAGGAATTGTTTCCTAATGCACTTACCTGAATCCCAGGGCTGCAGGCTGCACTCAGGTGCTGCGCAAACCAGGAATCAAGGGCGAACTAAATAAAATCGCACCTTCCTGCCACACAATTCCCTTGTGGATATATCAGCAAAACAGCAGGAAGGGGAGGGAACAGAGCAAAGCACAAGATGTGTCTTGGAAGAACTTCAAGAATGGCAGCAACACTGGAATCAGGTAGCATCTTCCACTTGTTCAGAAAACTTAGCTCCTTTTTTTCCCGTCCTTTTAAATAGTGAGAGAGATCAAGGTACACCTTGACGTGGAGCCTGGAGGAAGGAATCCCCACTGCGGGTTTCCTTCCTGGAAGTACCATCTGTGCCCTTTCCTCGCTCAGCCCCTCGGCGGACCTTGGGTCAGTTACGGGCCAACAGGACAAATCTGCAGGCGAACAGGTATTCGGACTCAGCCATTAGGACCGACATCACTAACTAGGATCTTTCAAACCTCTGTATGCTTCCTTTCATTGGGGCATTTGTGCACACGAAATCTAATGCCCATCTCTTCACGCACACACATGCCTACCTGCCACTGAGAAGAACATGGTGAGGCTACGTTTCCAATGCCATATCATCACTGATTTTTAAATTTTCCTGATCAGTGTCCATGAACACTGACTTCTAACTTAAAGATAGCCTCAAGAGGACAGGTGCGCCCAACACGGTGCCTCGCAGGCACCCAGCCCTGAGCAGATTGCAGAGGCCACTTGACAGTGGTGTACATGGGGCAATCCCATTTAAAAGAGGTACCTCCCCCACCCACTGCCTCAGTTTCCTCATCCATAGCAGGGCAGAGGCAAGGGTCAATAGTGTGCGAAAGTCAGGCTGGTTTCTCCCGGTTCTGACCTCCAGTCCTCCCTTCTTGGGACCCTGGCCCCCAGTGGCCGTCCATGCTGTCCCCACCGGGTTTACCAGCTGGCCCTTCCCCCTGCTTTGCCCGCCTCTCCCACCCAGCTCACCCCCACCCCAGGCTCTGCCCCCATTCCCTTCCTCCAGGCTGTCCTCCGTGGGGTTCCCAAGCCCGTCCTTTCCAGCTGCCCCCTGGCTCACTCCATCCTGCAGTCTGGCCTCCATTGCTCCTGAGGTGTGCAGTGCACTGCACTAATGACTGGACAGAGCTGCCCAGCACTCTCAACACTGAGTTCCCACCTGCTGCCCGCCACACTGTCCCAGGATGGTACTGGGCCCACCCGCCGCCCGTGGCAGACCCTGGGAACCGCCATCTCCTCTGGACACCCGGGTGCTGGCTCAGAATCCCACACACCAGCCTCGCTGTCCCCCTGGGCGCCGTCTCCCACATCGTCTCCCTGCCTTGCATTGCACCTGTCCTTTCCTCTGCCACCGCAGTGAGCTGATCTGGCAGCAGCTTTCCTGCCCTTAACTGCCTACAAGCCCACCCCCACCCTCAGGACCCTCCTTCCTGGGCCACCTCTTGCGGGACAGTCACCAGAGACGCTGGGTCTCCGAAGCCCTTTCGTAACGCCTGCACCCTGCTGTCGCACAATTCGCGTGGGGTCTTGATTACACACGTGTCTTCCCTCTCTGACCACGTGCTCCACGGTGTAGGGCAGGCGGTACATCTCTGGGGGGGCATCTGCACCACGGCTCTTCTGAGAAATCACACTGCTCTCCAGATTCACTCGGAACCATGTGTTGGCCGTGGAAGTTACCTTGTGAGAGGCAGACTTTTGGGTTCCTTGTGCTTTCACCCTCCTCCAGGCCCCTGAGATAAGCCCTCTCTTTCAGTCCAGGGTGCCAGATCAGCTTGAGAAGAAGGTGGATGTTAAGAGTAAACAAAAAATGAGGACTAGCTGCTTGGCAACCTTTATAGGAACTGACTACAGTCACAGCAAACAATGGGCTATTTACTTTTCTTCTGAGCTGTTAGAGAAGGAAATTCTTATCTACCCCACCCCCCAAGGATAAGTAAGCCAGCCTAGGGCCACCAGCAGATCTGAGTGGGGGGCCTGATTTCCTGGGGCCAGCTGCTGTGGAGTGACAGGTGTATGAAGGCATGTCCTATGTTCTGTTCATTTCCCTTCCACTGTGAGCAGCTAGAGCAGCTGCTACAAAAGAGGACTTCTCATCTCCAGTTTGGGTTTTATCTGTCTTAATCCAAGTGTTCCTGACATTTTCCAAGTCAAGCGGCACCTCTCAGTCCCCTCAGAGTCGTCTGTCTTTCTTTGTCCCACCAGCTAGCCAACCTAGCTAGAGGTTTGATCCAGCTCAGTGACGGATGAGTCTTTACTGAAAAGAAGTCTACTGCTGTCCAGCATTTATAGCAGGCAATGAGCTACGAATTCCATAAACCCTCCTAGGACTCATTCTCCATTAAAAAAAAAAAATCTATCTTACTTTACTATTCAAATGTATTCCTAAAACCAATTTGGCAAATTAATTTTAATATACAGATACAAAACAACAAATATAGATTCACATCATTTACAATAAATCATTCAAATAACATTGTAGATACTTTTTTTTTTTTTTTTTTTTTTTTACAAAAACTTCATTCAACAAAAATACACATCAGGTTCAAGTGGTCCTGTACAACACACTTCAGCTGTCAGCAGCTGGTTCATCAGTTTGGAAGCTGTCACTTGACATCTACAGATAACATTGTCTTGTTGCTGATCAGTTCAATTTAAAGGAAAAGGTCACCAAAAGCTTTGCAGAGGAGGTAAGTCAAGCACAATTGATACTAATATTTATAAAAAGGACCAATTATTAAAGTATAGAACCAGTTAAAGTATTTTCTAATTACAAATGTCAGTTCCCATGAAATAACTAATGGAAAGAATAAAGCTAACTGTTGTAGCTAAGTACATTTGCATCAGATATTTAAGCTTGTGGTTTTTGGTTTGTTTTGTTTCAAGATCAGATTTTGTTTTTCAAAATCTTTTGAACTCCACTTTCACTGCATCCATCCTGAGAACATCAGTCAAGTAAAATTTTAATAAGGGGAACAACTCGTAGGTTGAGCTTATTATAGGAAAAACTGTTTTTGCAGTTTGACGCAGCTGATCTGTGTCCGGCATATCCCTGGCCTGCAAGCCCCTGAAAGGACGTTTATCCACACCTGTTAGCACTGTGTGCTGAGGGACATAGCTGTTTTATCTTTTCCTCAACAAAATAGTACAGCAATTTTCTCCCTAACTCCAGGTATCAGGCTGTTTCTCTTGTGGTAGGTAACTTAAGTTGATTGGCATTGAGATCAACAATTTGGGCATGTGGAGATTTCCAATTGGTAAAATGCTGGGTGATCATGTCGTGGCTTTTACAAACGATTTCTGTTATGAAACAAACTGTGATACACGCACTTAGGCTTTGTGTCTAGACAACGGCAATGTTGTATGGAAGGGATTTTCTGGACAACAGGAAGTGTTGGGATTAGGTATAAAAAGGCCTAACGATATTCAGAAATAGTGTGGAGATGGGAGTGAAATGTTTTCAACGACAAAGTCAGATTTAGCAGGGGAAAAACTATGCAGATGGTTTATGCAAAACTACCTCAGGAAAGCTCTGGCAAATTGCTGTCACTCTTTTTCTAGCTTGCAGATCAAAGATAAAGTGTGCTGTGTCCCCAGGGTTTTATAAACATTCTATCTCATGACTGTTTAAATCTACTGCAAGGTCGTTGTAGAGTTTAGGTGTGATCAAAATTTAAAAGGTTGCTTTTGACTCCAGGCCATTTCAGCTGTTTTCAACAGAGCTGGCCAATTCTGAACCATGAACGATGAAGTAGGTGGGATTCATCAAAACGTTACGCCATCTCTGTCTTTCTCTATTTTTTGGTCCACCCATTATTATGCAATGTAGGGTTATAAAGAGAGAAAGCCAGATTCCCATTGAAATTCACACATAATCCATAGAGTTGGTTCTTTGTTCTTTTTCTTTCCAAGTGGAACATTTGACCTGAATCAAGAAGAAAGGTTGGCAAACTTAAAGTTAGAATACTTGAGTCAACTATTCTTTATAGAACTCAGGCCTTTGGCAATAAAACTCAAGCTAGACGTAGATATTTAAAGAAGTCAAAGGATATTCTATCCTTTTATAAATATTTAGCAGTTTTCAAGATACCCGAAAATCCAAGCAGGCTCCATTCAGGATGGGTGTCTCATCAAGTGGCCCACACACTGTACAGAGCTGATGGGGGCGGGGTGGGGGGGCAGCCCTGGACTCGGACGTGCCCCAGCGTCCGTGCTTCCTGCTTCTGTGAAGGAGCCCACAAGGGACAGGTGGGGACCAGAAGTTGGGACTCGGCCAGGAAGTACATCAGGACTGGTCACAGGAGGTAAAGCGCTTCTTCACTGCCCATCAGCAAGTATTAAACCAGGGAAGCCCTCTGAGTGCGGCTTTACTTGAATTTGAATGGATCCTCACTGAAAATGTAACATCAGCCAATGTTTCTCTTTTCTTCCCTAATTTTCTTATACTGTATTTTAAAAAAACCTCTTTAAACTTGCTGTATACACAAACAACTCTGTTTAGCACAGAGACCCCTGCAGTTATTGCTGAGGGGTCTAGGAAAGCATATTAAGTGTAGTTTTCAAAATATATAACTGTATTTTGTTAGTAAAAAAGTCAGTTATATAAATGCAACTAAAATGTAGATGTCTGTTCAAAAAGGAAACACGTACGCACACGCATGCACTTACACACACGTGGAGCCGCAGCACCTCCTGAGAAGCCTCCTCACAGAAGCAGCCTCCGTCCCCCACACACTGGGTCAAGGTTGACAGAAGCTGATGAGGGCTCTTGGCCACAGAGCAGTACAACCTCCCAGCAGCACTGCCTCTAAGTGAACATGTCGAGGTGGCAGAGCAGGGTCCCGAACAGTGAGAGTTCCTGACAACTTGTCACTTAAGGTCCACCTGACAGATACAGGCTCATGTCTCCTTGATATGCGATGTCACCTCCTTCGGGGCCAGGTCTGGGTACGGGGAAGGTGGAGGAGAATAGAGGCTTAGGTCACACCTCTGCCTGTGATATTACAGGTTAGTTCATTCCCAAGCGTGGGCCTGTTAGAACTTTCCAAGAGCAGCACACAAAGAGATTCTCAAATAGAAAACCACAGACTGTGTAATATACCACCACGCCTCCCGTGCACTAGGTGCATTTAAATAGCATCTCTCTCACAGATCCTGTCTTCTCCATACATATTTATCAAAATTCACACAAAGATGAGATTAGTATTTACAGATGTCAGCCCATGTAGCCTTTGTTAGAAAAGACAGAGTCTAGATGTTTTTTGTAAAGGTCTCTTTTATAAAGAATGAATCTTAGAAACCTGTTGACATGCTAATAGTGGCATGGTTAACACCCCTGGTTTGGGTTTATGCAACAGTCAGCTTCAAAGCCAGAGGAAGCTGAGCTGCTCTGACCCTCATGCCTTCCCAGCGGAATGGAATTATCATTGTAGTTGACCCAGTCAGGGCACCAGAAACAACCAATGGCGAGAGCACATCACTGTCTTTAAGAGTGCCTTTCAACTGGAGCAACTGCAGGTTTGTGTTACCATAAAATTAAAGAAAATGGGTTTTACACTGCAAATGGGTCTGAACAGACTTCCTCAGGACATGCGAGCAGTCATTATTTCTGCTCCTGGAGTCAGATGCCACACTCCGGCAGGGGAGCACCCGACTTGAGAAGCACAAACCCACCTGGTGGTGGGACTTTGCACTCCCTGCCTTGAAAGTAGCTGAATCTTCAGAATGCTCAAGTCACTCCCCAGGGTGCACTGCACAGGCGAGTGCACCTGCTTCCCCGGACCCTGGTGGTGGTGGTGGGGGATCCTTGCAGGAGGAAGCCTGTAGACCACGCGCTGACGGCAGTGTAAGGCCCCTGGCACCACGGCCCCCGCGTGTCAGCGAGAGGCAGCAGCGCCGGCCCACTGCTGTTCCCATCAAAGTCAAATGCAACAGCAGCCTTGAGTCCAGGCCTCCCTCGGGAACGGACACTCCCAGCTCCCCAGGCTTGTGCTGCGGTGCACTCAACGGCACTGCCTGCTGGGGTCACTCACTCGAGAGCATGTCACTGGCTCCCAAGCCTCAGCCACCACAGTGCAGGCCACAGAGGGCTCCGTGTGCCTTGGAGCTCGGCGCCATGACTTCCGGCCACTGTCCCAGGAGGCAGCTGGGTCCCTGAAGATATAAGGTGAGTCCAAATCCTGCTTTGGTTATTGACCTCTGTAAGAAGTTTTCAGCCCTGGGCCCAACATGCTTCTTTCCTTTGATTTAGTCACATGGAACAGAAACGGTTCTGCTCTCCGCAGCCAGGTCAGTGGGAGGGCGGCCGTGTGGTTTCACTTCTTGAAAGGTGTGAGCTTATTGAAAGTGTGCCAGAACAGCGAGGGCTTCCTCTTGGGCTCTGCCAGGGCAAAGACCTGCTGCTGTGGGACGCTGGTGGGCACAGTGATGTGGCGCTGGTGAAGGGGGTGGAAGCTCTGGGGCGGCGGGGCCGCGGGGCATCCGCTGTAGCCTGACTCGAGAGAGGAGGAGGAGACATGGATGGGGGTCAAGTTAACCGAAATGGAAAAATAGTGCCAAGACTCAGGAGTTCCCAGCTGCTTCTCAATTCATATTAACCAGAAGTACATCTAAGAGCTATGAACGCTTCTCATGTTCAGATCCGGCGTGTGGAGCCGAGCCTCGGATGACCTCTTTGAATCCCCCCAGAAACCCTCCAGGGAGGGTACCATTACCGCAGAGTGACCCCTAAGGAGACCGCAGCCCAGAGAGGCCGGGTAAACCAGCCCTGGTCACAAGGTAGCAGTGGCAGAAGATGGCAGGGATGCTACTTAGGATGAGCAGCAAGAAAAGGCTTCCAACGGCAGCGAGGAGCGCACACCGCCTCGGCCCCGGCCCGACCCTGCCACCTGCTGGCTGTGATTCCCGGGCCGGCTCCTTGACTTCTCCCTCTGAGCCTGGTCATCTACATGGCGGGTAACAGCACCGCCCAGCTGCTGGGAGGATTAGAATTAATAGTAACGTGCTTGGAAGAGTCCTCCAGACACCGATTCACTTTGATCAAGGTGTTTCATTAGAGCGGCACTTTAAATCTGTGCCGAGATAATCAAAAAGGCTCATGGACACCAGGCCCAAGGTCACGAGCTCACTGTGAAAGTGAGCATTGAGATGAGGAGGAGTGAGGGTTTGGAAGGGACCAGGACTCCGGTCAGAACGCAGCCTTGCCCTTGACGGGCCACAAGGCTTTCCTGCTCCTGCAGGGGCAGATGGAGGATGAGAAGGCAGCGCCTGGCCAGTGCCCGGCAGGTGAGTGCCCACAGACCTTAGTGTCCCTTCCTTTCCGTTCCTCAGGGGCCAGGGGCTGAGCCAGTGACTCTTGGAAGATACAGACAGAAACTAACGAACTAAAGAAACTGGTATTCACTACTGACCTGCCATGAAAAGGAGATGCATAAAAGAAAATGGATTTTCCTGCCTTCAAGATATTTTTAACGTAGTGGGGGAAAATAATGCATTTGGGGGAAGGAAGCAGGGGAACGCTCGGTGTGCTTTTGGTGATGAATTCTTTTGGGTCCACCAGCTAACGGCGCATCACAGTCCTGGGCTTAACACGTCCTCGGTGGTGCATTTTCAGTCAGAAAAATACTGAGTGGGAACTAATGTCATAGGATGAATACTTCTTAGAATAGAAAGTCAATCTGAATAAAGTTTCTAAGAATATCACACATATTTTTGGATTAAAAGTCATTATTTCATTCCCATTGGCCTAGATCCTTTGTTACCCACCCCGCGGAAAGTGTTTGGACATCAGGACCCTGGTGTGGGTGACCTTGGCACTGACATTTTTAAATAGCTGCCCAGGTAATTCTAACGGGCATGAAGGGCAGAGAACCCTGCTGTAAATAAATAAGCTAGTGGGTCTTCTTTTTACTCACCGCTTGACATCCTGAACTCTAGACCCCTTTTTCTACCTCACTGGAATGTAGCCTGTACTGAGTTCTGAGGAGCCATTCAGGACTGGAACTTCCTCGTCACGTGTCAAAGCAGCAAAAGGGGTTTGCTGGTCTGCCTCTGACCAGCCAGGTGGCCTGGTGGGTGACACCAGCACTTCCTCAGAAGGAGGAGCTGGAGAGGGGTGTGGGCAGGAGGAGAAGGGCTGGACGCTCTTTGGACCAATTCAAACCACATTTATACACTCATATTCAAATGTGAGCAAATACCAGAGCCGACTCAAAGGCAAATGCAGTCACTCTACACCGCCCATTAGTCGGCTCTATCATTTTGAGTTTCACCCATTCGTCTCTCCATCATTTGGAGTTGGTCATAGACTAACAACTTTGTGCATTTCTCCTGATTTTAATTACAAAACTGATCTGTATTGAGACAGACTTCTCCAAAACTTACCTTTTGACTTTCCATGTCCTGCTTTTTGGGCATTTAACATGGCAAGTTTCTTTTGATTTTCTGAAATTTCCATTCCTGGATTTTGAAACAAATGTGACATACAGTCAAAACAAGTGACGTTTGAGAATAACACTGCCCCACACCCACATTAGCTCTCAGGTATTCCCCATAACCCACAGCGAGGAACCCTAATCTTCAAGGAACTATGAGAGGCTGAAAAGGAGGAGTAGCAAGAATTGTCACTAGGGTGCTGGCACAGTTACCCTCCCGAGCAGGACACTGTGATAGAGAGTGAAATGGGTGCTGCTGGTAACGACATACAAACTACAGATGTTCCTATAGGGAAGGATGAGGCCCTGGGATGAGGGGACAAATCAAAGGGTTCCCAGGCTCAGCTCACCTTCCTGCTGTGGGTGAGCCTGAGGAATGGGCACTGGAGAGTGTGCCCCCACCAGAGACAGTGTGTGCCTTAACCCCCCTTACACCGTGAGGTCCTGCAGTGGCAAGGTCTGCATGCTGTGAGCCGCATGGAGACAGGTGGCAGGACACAGGACAAGCCATGGCCCGATGGGGACAGCAGAGGACCAAGCACTGAGTGCCGGGGTGACTCCCCACCCTCACAGAAGGAGACCCGCTTTGCCCTACAGCTGCTCCACTGCCTGGGGCCACGTACCAGGGCTCACCCTCCCCCTTCTCACCTTCTGCCACCAACGGGTCCTGTGGCCCCCTGGCTCTCCTGCCCTCGGCACAGCCCGGCCTCCTGCCCCATTCCCATGCTTGAACCCAGCCCAGTTCATGGCTGAGCTCCAGGATCCATGTGCACGAGGAGTTCCATGCACCTGGACACACAAGACATGCCTGGCAAGGGCCTGCCTGGTCCTGCTTTGTTCCACGCTCACCCACTGCCCAGACCCCAAGGCCCCAGGAGTGCCACACCAGCACCACCCATTCATTCACGCACCCTCCGAAGACCAGCGAGGGGGAAGCGCTGTGCTGCAGAGGTGTGAATCAGGCCGGGTGGCGGCTGAGGAGTGTTTAGAATGTCCCCTGTATTTCTCAGGGAAACTGAAACACTCCAACTTAAAAATGACTTCAGCGCCTGCGCCAGACACTGTTTTGCCTGCCAGTTCAGAGCGTTTCAGAGGGGATTTCTGCCCTGACTGACTGGTAAATCCCGTCCTACGCCAACACTGGACCCCATGAAACCTCCCGGAGCGGACCCATATCCGCCGCGAAGCATGGGGCAGGTGCCACACAGCCTGGGGGAGCGGGGACCACCCCCTCCGGTTTCATCCTCACTCCTCACAGCATTGGGTGGGCACGGGGAGGGCTGGGCCTCCTCCATGCAGCACCACGCGGCCTCCGAGCTCTGGGCTCCTATGAGGGCCATCTCCCACTCCACCCCGCCTTGAGGTCTGGGCTCCCGTGAGGGCCATCTCCCACTCCACCCCGCCTTTAAGGGGCCCTGTGGCATCCCGATTTCCACTCAATAGTTTGTGCTCAAAACTCAAATGCCTGGGAGGCTGCGACCTTGGGCTCGCACAGCACAAGTGCCATCTTCATAAATACTCGGCAGTTCCGGGGCCAGAGGGTCAGTCAACACCAGGAGGGGAGCAGGAACTGGGAGACCAGAGCGACGCTAAGCCTATGGGCTCCCGAGCTGCAGAACGGGACGCACAGCCCTGAGCACCCTGGGTGAGTGGGACAGGGCAATACGCAGGCAGAGGGGCTGGCTGTGAAAAGGACGGCGGCAGCAAGGCCCGTTTACAGTGCTTTCAAGGCACTGCTGAGAAGCCCCAAGGACCAGCTACTTCTCGTGGCCTGGGCGACAGTCACCTGAGTGTGTCTCAGTCTCGGGCTCACGCGGAGCTGCCGTGAGATGCTACTTGGCTGTGTTGTAAGAGTGCGTGAGTGCCTTAAGCCTCAATTTCCTTGTCTGTAGAACAGGTATAACAGCAGTGTCCCCATCGTGGGATTCAGTGGGACAATCTCTATAAATGTGTGGCAGAGCACCTGGCACTAAGGGCACACTGAGTACATGCTGTCTGCAGTAGCTGTACCTGTCATGGCCTGTCTGGTAGGCAAGTGCTTGAATGTGCAAAGCCCATCTCTTTACTTAACAGGGGGCTGCACCCCATGGGAGGGGCTGGGCAAGGGCCAAAGAGTAGGGGCAGCGGCCCCAGGTGCAGTACTGCTCACCCATTTCTTGGTCTTCCTGTACCCTTCGCCTCTCAGCCCCACACGCCTGCAGCCACCTCGCCTTGTCTTCCTGCTTTTTGGCACAAAACAGATGAACCTCGTCGGTGGTCCTGCTGACGAGCTTGAAGGCATTTTTCACGTGCAGGTTCCAGTCCTTGTCGCGCCCGTCCTCCAGGTCCCGGAGCTCCATGTCGTCCATGTCCATGCGGCCTCTGTAGTAGAGCATGTCCCGGCGCAGCAGGTCCTTCTTGCAGGACACGAGCTGGTGGTCAAACAGGAAGAACGTCCGCTGCTGGCTCCTGCCTTGCCTGGTGACTCTGGTCAGTTCCCCGGAATGGATCAGTTCTGAACTTCGGTCCAAAATATCCAGCCCCTGGAAGGATGGAAACACATCCTTAAGACCTTCCAATCCGGACTCCTTCAGACCTCAGGGCTACAGAGGAGGCCCTGACACAGACTCGTCCTTGGGCTTCCCCATCATGAAGCCCATTCACAGGTGCGAAGGGCCGTGGTGGCTGTTGAAACCTTGGGTTATTAGTCTCCTTGGGTGTCAAGTTTCTTTTCTTTATTCCCTACTCAATAGGAAAGTTATATTGTCTCTGTGTTACCTGAGGTATCTTCCTTATGAGGAAGGTCTGGTGAAAAGCGCGCTGGACTAATGGAATCTAGTCCATCTGACACGGCCGCTGGCTAAGACTGATCCTGGGAGGAGGAGGACACTGAGGCAGCTTTCTACCTACGTATGGGAACAAAGTCCTGTGGACCCTGGCTTTTGGGTCAGGTATGTGGCAGCTCTGGGAATAATAACTGGCTTAGGATCTTGGAACCAAAAGGCTAGAGAGCAAATTGCCAGCATGAAATTGGTACACTTCTGACAATAAATTATCCCCAAAATGTCAGAGTCCAAGAACAAAAAGAAAAACATACTTTTACAGTATTAGGTTGGGTCTAATCCAGTGTAACTTCACGGTATTCGGTAGCACGTTGGCCTCTGACTTCTAAGATTGTATTCCCCCTTTAATCCCAGCCAGACACAGTATTTGTTGGAGGCAAAAGACCTTGACTACAAAACAGTTCTTCTGTTTACCTGCCTAGAGCAATTCTGTGCCCTAGATTCTTCACTTACAAAATAAGACTTAGACTCGGTGATGTCTGAGGTCCCAACCTAGGCCCCTGACACAGAAGTATTTCTTCCTAGCTCTCACTGCTAAAACCGTCTCTAGTTAAAAATCTAATTTACCAATCCAAACTTTCTTAATCCTTTGGGATTAAGAGGAATTCTGACCAATTAATCTGATATAGGATGAATTTTGCTTGGTCTAAAAACAATCTGAACAGAGTCAGCTAATTGTTCTTAATAACAGCCACAGAGCATAGTGGTTACCGGCATGGACACTGAAGCCAGGCTGCTTGCTCATGATTGAATCTGGCCTGGCCACTCCCTAGCTGTGTGGTCTTGAGCAAGCTACTTAACCTCTCTCTGGGCTTCAGTTCCCCTATTTGTTAAATGAAGGTTAATAATAGTTCCTACTTCATGGGACTGTTGACAGGATTACATGAATTCATACATACAAATGGCTTGGACAGTGCCGGGCATAGGAGAAATGCAATACAGGTTCTAGCTCTTGTCACTGCTGGTTTTATATTTATGTTATTTATTCATAAACAAATTGTGCATAAATTTATTTGTTATATATATGTGTGTATATCTGGGATATTTCCTTCCCATCTTATATATGAAAATAGTAATCTCATTCAGATCATACCAATTCAAATGCAGGCAGTAGGACTCCGGGAGCCCACGCTCCTACCACAGTGGTATTTGCATTTTAATTGTTCTCTAGCTGCTCTCCCGGAGAAGATTCTAGCAGAAGAGACAGAGGAGAAGCAATAGATAAACTACAGACACTCTTCAGAGTTTATTTCTTGGTGGCGCTGAGGGGTAAAGTAGCTGACAGTCAGAGGCACCAATATGCCTAAAACACACACCATCAAAGCCAAGAATATAAAAGTATCAATCACAGGACACTAAGGGATGTTACCCAACTAGACAGCAGGTTGGGGAGGGCGTGAGCAGAGCTGGACAAAGCAGAAGGTGGGAGGGGTACCCCACTCACCTCCCAGCCTACGATGGACACCTGCCACCGTGCTATCTTGTCTATGCTCTCCAGCTTGCGTTTGCGCTCATTGATCAAACAGGCTACGTTCTTCATGGCTTCATATGCTGCCTTTATATTGTTGTAGTCACTGCAAAGCAGGGGGTTAATTGTAAAGATGTGACAGCCACTTGCAAACTGCTATTGGACAAAATAATACAAATCTCTGATTTGTAAACTGATTGTCTAGACAATGTGACATTTCAATAATAGCCACTGTTTCCTTTTTCTTCTTCCTCATGAATAGACTACAGTCTGCATAGGTTAAGGGAGCTGACCGAATGCAATCCATAATTCTTTGGAAAAAGGATGTTTTTATTCATTTCCCAGAAATCACAATGAATGAAAGTAAATGTCACAAGAGTAAGTTTTAGCCAGAGTGACAATGGATTATTTTCATTAAGAAAGGACAGTCTTTATTGTTGCTTTGGTTTTTGATATAGCCAGTTTCACTATATAAAATACTTTGATAATCACTAACCATTTTCAAGAGGAATTATTTTCTCGGAATCTTATGTTGATCAGGAAGGGGCTCAAGAGGCCGCAAGCCAAGGGAGGCTTTCCGTAGTGAGTTACCCAAGCGCTAACAGCAGATCCACCTCATCAACAGACCTTCATCTCTCACGCTTTCCACACGCTACAGTCATTTCAAATTAAAGTGTTCCCCCAGCAGGCTCTTATCCCAAGGTCTCTCAAACCACAGGTACCAGGAAAACCAACCACAGTTCTAATGTGCACACAGGCTGGAGCAGAGGCTGTCTGGTATTTGGGAAGTTTTATGGGACATCGAAACCAATCACCCAGCGAGGAACTGAATTTTTTACTTTCCAGCACTTTCCTGTGTCTGAGGAACAGACAGAGCCTTTGGGTCTCAGATGGACTGACTTAAGAGTCCTCCAGCCCAGCCAGGAACAGAGCCTTGGAAGCGGATTCTGTTGTCTATTTATGATACACAGTTAAATTCAGCTCCTGGGAGTCCCTGGGCATTTCGCCCACAGGCAGACCCTGCTGTCTTCAGACAGGCCTGTTCCCACACGGGAGCAGAGCACAGAGGAAGGACAAAATGATACAAGGGGCTGCCGAAATAATGGGAGCAAAGCCCCCCAGAGACGCCTCCAGCAATAATGAAAGTGTGCAAAGTAATCACACTTTTTTCTACAAGTTTTTCTGTACATTTCCAGAAAAGAAGCAGAGTGTGATAGTTTTTTTTTCCTAATTTATTTGTTTTACTAACAACAAGGAAATGGGCTTTTTTGTCATTTCCTTTAAAATGATTAAAGAAAAAAAATAGCCAAAAATCTGCAAATGCCTCCTAGTGAAAAAATGCCCTTCAAAGAGAAAAACTAACTGTTGGAGGATGACGGGCAGACTTCTGGCCACAGCTTTCCCATCAGGAAGGTACTACTTTGCTGGCCCGTGTCTTTTCAAGATGTATCTGCTTCATTTAATTCTCATATTATTTTCTGTGGTTTCCCACCATGATGTGTTTTTATTCTTTTTTTAAACATTTTCTTAAACTTGTGACTCTCTTGACTTCACTATTTTTCTTTCCACCCAACTTTTCAGCTTTCTGCAGCAGAAACAGAAATATTTACAGCTCTCTTTCTTCTTATCTATTTCCATGAACTCCTTTCTCTTACTCTTTAATCCCAGTTCTTTAAAAGTAACATGCATTGTCTAGGGTCTGTGGTTCAGTGACCTAGCTTTTCTCTTTCTATCTTCCAATCTAACTGTAGAAAGGTTCCTTTCTTCAAGCCCACAGGGGTCCAGTGGCAGAGAGAGCAAAGGAGTGACCCGTTTTCCACCTGACAGGGCCGGGCACCACCATGAATAATTTGACTGGTCTTGGGGCAACAGTTGTTAAAAACCCAAAATTGTTGTGGTTTGCTACAGCAATTTTGACTGGTGTAAATCCTTTCCTTCTCCCTCTTCAGGCCAGAGGCCTTCAAGGCTGTCCTTCCTTCCAGGGCTGCAGGGGCGGTGAGAGCTTTGGGCCACATGTGGGCGTCAGACACAGGGTCTGAGTCTCATGGGAACAGTCAGCTTTACCCCCAAACCCTCCCGTGGTCACGTCCTCACTGGCATTCCAGTTGTGGCCTGGTGAGAACATGAGCAACAAACCGAACACTGCTACCTAAAGCCACCTGGCAACTGGGTCTGGCTGTGCTGACATTTTCCCGCATCTTGGAAAACGGGCATGTCCGCTCAGATACCGGCTGGGTGGCATCTTACCAATCATCACAGGAAGATTACACATTAAACTGCACATGCAGGAAAATGATGAGGTGCCAGTAAGTAACAGATCGTTTTTTGGCTCCCCAGAACTTAGTTAGGCACAGAGTTAGCCCCAAAGGGAAGCGGAGCATTCAGCTAACCGTGACCAGAAAGAAGCCCTGTGCTCAAAGCGAGAGGGAAGGGGCGGAAAGGACTGCGGAGACCCAGCGGGCGCCAGGGCTGGTGGGCAAGGGCTTAGAAACCAACACGAAGAATCAACATTTGAAACCAACATAAGATTGTATTATTAATGATACTTTAATAAATAGTAAAAAAACAAAAAGAAAAAAGAAAGGGCTTAGAGCCCAACAAGGTCTCAGCAAGATGCCTCTTCCAAGTTGACCCCCCACACCCTTGAATTCCGGTCCCTTTACAGGCCAACTCCTGTGCATCCTCACCCCTTCTACGAAGCCTCTTCCTGCTGCACAACATGAGGGGCATTTGCCAGGACACAGTTTAAGGAGTCCAGGACAGGAGAGGAAGGAAAATATGTCTGTAACTGTACTCACAACCGTCTATTTCTTTCAACAATGTTTGAAATTAACTACTGAGTAGCTACAGGAGACTTATGATAAAATACACATCAATTATAAGGACTGATGATACAATAAAAATCCCATGTGCTCAGAACACTGTTTAAGAATTACCCTTATTGTTCATTATTGTGGGGAATGGATATTCCAGAGCCTCTTTCTTGACCCTATTTCAACACTCAACAACCTTAGCTAGTCTAGAAAATCTGAAAACTCCTTCCGTATAGGTAACTGGAAGTGTCAAGCCTGCCCCGTCAGCCCAGCTGTCACTGCTGCTCTGCAGAGCCCAGAGCACCTGCTGGAAGGACCCTGCAGGGTGGGCAGCGCTGGTGTTACTCCCGGCGTGCCCAGGAGGCCTGCGTGGCTCCTGCGGGCGGCTGTGCCCTCACCTGTGCTCCTGCGTGGTGTACTTGAGCAGCTCAGCCAGCTGCAGCGGGTATTTGCAGATCTTCTGCACCGGCGTGAGGAGGAAGCCGTCGATAGCGATGTCGATCATCTGCTGCAGCAGGCGGCAGGCCTCGAAGAAGTGTCTGTACCGGCCCTGCTTCATCAGGCTGGACAGCTCCGCGCAGGCGCCCGGGTGGTTGTTGCAGTACTCGGAGTAGATGGCGAAGCCCTCTTGCTGGCAAGGGGAGAGCACAGCTTCATCAGCGTAAGGCCAGGCCAAGGCACCTCCTAGCCCTACCTGAGTGGGCATTTCTGGGAGCAGGGAGGTACACCACAGCCCCAAGTGGTCCTGCACTGTTTCTCATGCCTGTGCAGTAAGCCTGTACTTCTCAGTGGGAAGGGGCCGTTTCCAGGGGGTGTCAGCTGTCCTGGCACTCAGCATCCTGGTCCCACTCCAGGCCCCCTGAGAGGGTGGGTCACAGGTACACGTGGCTTCCCAGGGCAGTGGTGCCCTCTGCTGTCACCCTCCTCACCCCTGCTCCCCTCTGAGAAAGAAGGAGGTGCTGTCCCCCATCTCTCCCTCCTGGGCCTCTTCATTGTCACTGATTAACTGGTTGACTATGATCAGGAGAGGGGACTCAAGTGCGCCCTCCTCCCCCTCACACCTCTCCTCCTTCACATGCTGCCACCCGGTGTCCACATGCACGGCACCCTACGGCCTCCGACGGAAGCCCTGCGCCACTTCCTTCCTCCCCGACAGTCCACTCCACAGCGACCGCCTCCCTGCCAGCTCTTTCCAGACACCCCGCTTCTCCTGGACCTGGCACTACACTCCCTTCCCCTCCCTGTGTCCTGGGCCGCCCCCACGGCCTCCACACCCCAGGGCCTCTGCTCCTCAGCCCACATATCCCTGAACATCCCCTCACCCTGAGCATCCCAGCCCCAAACCTCTCACCTCCCAAATGTTCCCTCACCCCCGACCCCAACCATATAAATCAGTCAACTTAATTTTTAAGTGACCTCTCCATTCTATAGGAAATTAATCTAACAAGAACAAAACTAAAAGGACTCCTCTTTGTAGTGAAGAAACGTTTCAAAATTATGTAACTGGGTATTATTAATAGAAGTAACAGGTGACATACATGTTGAAGAAAGCAGGGTCCTATTTCACTTAAATGTGGTTCCTCTTTATTGTACTGTTTCTCAAGGTCTTTTAGGAATTGTCTTTGGAATTTGTAAATATCTTCAATGTTTCCAAAAATGGTGGCTAGTTGTGCAACAGTGAACATTCCTGTGTGCTTGCGACACTGTCGGATATAGCCCTACAAAACAGAGAAGTAAACTTTGTTAAATTAATTGGGACACTCAGAGAAATTATTCATTTGAATTATACAGCTGTTTAGGTCTGAAGCCATGGTCTTGGAGTGGATTTTAGAGAAAATTATTTTATCCTTTGGGTCCCTGATGAAATTATCATAGTTCCCTGACTACCATGTGCCATTAATATTTTAAAAACATAAGGAAAGAGAAAAGGTATGTGTGGATGAATTTATAATTCAACAAACCTTATAAAGATTCTAGATTATACTCATGAAACAAGCTGCTTGGGTTCAGATACGAGAGCTCACAAATTGGCATAGTCACACTCTTTAAGGCAGTCACTCTCCCGTTCCTGATCCCATTTCACAGCCGAGAGCGCTTGTCAAATCCAGAATGCCACTGCTTGCTGAAGAGCCCAAGCAGATCTGCTCACTGTCATGGCCAAGAGCCAAGACCATCTTACCCAAGGACGCCACCATCACCTACTTCTGTGTACACATGGCATCAATCTGTAGGCCTTTAATCCAAGGCCTGTACTAACTGAAGCACTACTAATTCTCTGGTGTGCCCTGGCTGTACTGTGGCTCGGGTAGCAGTTAGTGCAGTAGGAAGGAGAAGCCATAAATACATGTAATAATTATCCCCAAATTAGCATTATGTAATCACACAGACTAAACTGACTACATGGTAAAATACACACTACTGACCACTTGGTATGAATTTTAACAGAAAGACTACAAAAAGGCTTAGAGCACAGGCTCTAAGGCAGACTGTCTGGTTTAAATCCCAACCACACACTATGTAACTTCTCTGTGCCTCAGTTTCCTCATCCATAAAGGGGGCTGGTAGGTGAGAGTGCTGTATGAGTTCCTCCAGGTAAAGGGATGGCACATAGTCAATGCTCAACAGTTATTAGCAATGAGTTTTATTTTCCTAAAATGACACTTTAAAGAAACCCCCATAACCATGTATTTATGCAGAACAGGACGGTTGGCACAAATAAGCTAAACACTGGTGTATCTTTGGCCAGTTAATCTAATCACAGAACTGGCAGCTGTCCCATTTCAGCAGGTCTCCAGGGCTGAACTTTCACGGCTGAACTGAGAGCGCAGAGATGAGCGTTCCCAGCCAGGCGGCCGGAACGATCAAGGGGCAAGAGCAGTTAGTGTGATGCGGACAGGATCCAGGAAATGAAAAATACCATGGAGGAAATACAAGTCACTGCCGAGCAGAACACCACGGCTGTGGACATCACCAAACAAAACCGATCTTTTTTTGGTCTACATCCTAATGACGAGCATCTGCCAGTGATCAGGTGCAGCCACATGGAGGACAGTGACAAACCTTTGATTCTTTGTAAAGTCAAGTGGGTTTTGCTTAAGGGGGGCTGCCTTCTCTGCAAGTCATTCAGTCGTGAGCTGAGCAGCTGCGTCCTGAGAGGATGGCTGCCTGGCACCCGGAGAGGAGGACTGACTATGACGGCAGGTCCGAGAGGCACCGGTGCTCCCCGAGGTAGAGGAGTATTTAATGAGGGAGTGAGGGGCGAGGAGGAGAGGGCCAAGAATAACATGCAAACCCGAGGGCCTGCCCGGAGACAGAAGGACACTGTGCGGGCGCGCCGTGCTGCCACACGACCGCCTCAGGGGGCCACAGGCCAGACGTCTTACCTCGCAGATGTCCTTGAGGTGCTTGATGTACACCCGCTCGGTGTTCATGATCTCCTGGATGACGTTAGCCCTCATCTGGCGCTTGCTCTCGGGGTGCGGGTGGCGGCTCCTGCCGGCGTCCTCCTGCTCCTCGTCCTGGGAGCTGCTGGAATTCTCTGACAGCTCTTCCTGGTTGACACGCAACTGCAGCCCACACACAAGCAGCGGGTGACTTGGGGGGACATGGCACCAGAACCAGGAAGGGCGCCGCCCCCACACCCCCTTCTCCTGACCAGCTGGGAAGGCGGCCTGGCCCTGGCCTGTCTCCACCTGCCTGGCTGCTCAAGCACAGCAGCAAAAGGCCCATCAACTAGTTCACATAAGTTGAAACTTTTCCTTCAACTGCAGCTAATTTCTAAAAGGTTTGATTAAAATGATATAAAGAGCGAGTCTGGACCTTAAACAATTCCACTGTTCCCCTGAAGACAGCTGTGAAAGTGCCACACACTTACTCTGACAAAGCTCGCGGGGAACCAGGCTTCCTTATCCTCATTCCGGCCCCACCACCAGTCCTTGTTAGAAGCTTCCAGCACCTGGATGACATCTCCTGCCTTGAAGCCCAGTTCCTGATCATCCATGGTCACGTGGTCCCACAGGGCTTCTGCACAGACCACGCTGCCATCGCTGATCAGCTGCAAAGGAGACACATGGAGTGCTTAGTGCAGAAACGAGGCAGGCAGAACAGCAAGCAAGATGCCGTGAGCTTTCTCAGGGTGGCACGGACATCTTCCAGCTCTCGTTGGAGTGGACAAAAGGTTTTCAGTCCAAACTTACTGTTTGATTGTTACACAAAGTAAACAGAGAAAAACATACGAGAGCAAACAAAATCAGGTGGGTATCTCCTACATGCTCTTAAAGGAAACTCCAAATCCACTGTTTTGGAAAAATGTAAAAATGACACACTTATCTGTACACCAGTTACCTAACCAATTTGAAAATCTGGAATATTCACCATGAAGTGGTTTCTGAATAGTCAAACTAGATGTCACAAAGCCAAGCCTCCAGCGGTTATGCACATACTTTACCACCAGACAGACCCTCACAGCCTCTGTCAGAACTTAACTCTTTACACTGTATTCACAATTTGAAAAAACTCTGTACCTAACTTTATAGTTTACTGCAATTAAAGAGAACACAGCATGCCTCTGGATTATTAGCAGTTAAGCTGAAAGAATAAAGAATGGCCAGAGGTCCCTGTCAGTTAGCCGAGGGGCAGATGACTGCACAGTCACCCTGTTCTAGAGGGGTGCCATCACATCCTATAGCAAAAGGGATGATACGGCCAGGATGCTGGTGGCATTGATGGGGATGGCAACTCACTGAGAAGTCATCTCCACATGCTCTGTTCAAGAACTCCAAAAGCTAAAAGTACTTTCTAAAAAGATTTCTGTAAAAATGGCTAAAGATGCAGTGGCAGAAAGAACACCAGTTTGTAGTGAGAAATAAGTAATTTCAGCTCTGCCATTTGTTAGCAAGTAATTTAGCCTCTTAGCCTCAGAGCGTTTATTAAAATATGGATAATCACTACCTCTTAGACTGGTTGTGAGACCTTGGTGAGATACATAAGGGAGTACAGTTCATAAAATGAAAAGCACCACTCAAAACACTAATGATTACTGCTCTTGTTACGTAGAGGGATGAGCTACAGTTATCTGGAAAATTCTACCACATACATTGTCCTTGAAAATGCCAGAAAATCATAGCATTTTTTTCTAATCAAAGAGTTCTAGGTTTTAGAACGTATTAGTAGGAAATCATCAGAGAGGAAAGTCTGAAGTGACATTGGACCCTGAAAATCGGGTACCCAACGTTTGCCATTGTTGCGTGGAGTCTTACCTCGTTGATGGCCAGCTGTTCCCCGCCTGGCTGCAGGTATCCGGGGCTGGCCTGGCACAGGGCTTCATAACTGCAGTCTTCCTCGCTGCCGTTGTCATCCACTAAGGCGGAAGACTCAATACCTCCATCTGAAGACACTGAAAAAAAAAAGAGGGAAGGGAGGGGGATGCAGCACAGTTTAAAAGAGTCAGGCAACAAAATTTTAAGTGACAGAATAAGAACATAGCCCTAAGGAAAAATTATCACTTGTATGTTATCCAGAATAAGAAATCACTAGAAAATTTCTACTGCTCTATTAAGCCAAAGGTGGTAGTTACGCTGATAACAGCTGGGGTCACGCACACCGGTGGGTGGGGAGGGGAACACTTCGGAGTACTGCCAACACTAACACAGTGTTATTTTGTGAATTAGGATAGTGAGTGAATTATGTGTGACTTAGGTGGAAAGTGGTGCTCTAAAGTGGACATAAAAAATATACATAACAGTGTTTCTAAGCAATGTGCTGCTAAGTTTGAAGAGGAAAAGAAAAATACCATTATTTTAAAAGCTGTATCTTTTACCCACAAGGCATTGGTAGTGCTATAATAAAAAGGTGCTGACAGCATCCTAAGTAAAAACAGGCAGCCATTCTTCCTAGTTGTCCATATACGAAAAGGCTGGAACTCACAACACCAGAATTTAACCAAAAAAAAAAAAAAAGAGATCTTTTAAGGATGGATGTAGCATTTGGGTTGATCTTGGCAATTCTTGGAACAGGAGGCTGCACTTACCGAGGCTTATCTGTCCCTGAGCAGAGGGAATTTTAATGAGAAACAGAACATTATTCCCTGTGAAGAAGACAGGGAAGGTTTCATAGAAGAGGTAGCTGGCTCTTCAAGATACTTGAGGACAAAATGTGGCTCAATTTGAAGAACAGGATACATGGACATCGGTACATCTAATGAGATGAGACTGGAAAAGTGAGGTGGGGGCATACTGCGCGGGCCTCAGGGGCTGGGATAAGCAATGAATGGCTCTTCTAGAGCTTTGAGTAAGGGGACAAGTTTTGACTGGAGGCTCCCTCCGGAAGGAGGACGGGTTTTAGAGTCACATGACCTGGTCTGAGTTCTAGTCCTACACACACGGGACCCTAGCCAAGCAACTTAATCTCTCTGAGCTTCACATCCTAATGCAAAAACAATGTTCCTTCCTTTTGTTGATAAAAGATAATGTGTGTCAAGTTCCCACAGCCCTGATTCAGAGTAAGAATAACTCACTGAAAGAGTTACTGTGGTGGTGGCAGTGAGCCTGGTGGCAGCTGGGCTGGACACTGGCTTTGCTCGGGCATGGAGTGGGCGGCCGGAGGGCAGCACAGGCCCAGGGCGCCCGGGAGGGGCGGCGGCTGGAGCGAGCGGCACTGAGGCGCTGCACCGGGGGACCGGCACGGGACCCAACTTTCCGGGCATTGGGCAAGCCAAGCTGATGCAGGTGCGACAAATATGACAAAGTCAAGGATGATTCAGAAAAACCTCAAGTTACCGGGGCAAATAACAAGAAAGGGAAGTCAGGGAAGCCAGGCTGCGGAAGGATGGTGGTGGCTCTGAGCCTGCAGAGCAGAGGGCTGTCCGCCCTTCCTTTGCTCAAGGACTTGGGAGGCTGAATTTCTACAAACTCTACCCTCAGGGGACAGGTCCACTTTTTAAGCTGAAGAACTTTTCTTTTTAAGTGAGTGAGATATTTTTGATTCTTTATTTTTGTACTAAGTCTTCAAAATCCGAGGTGCATTTCTGTTCACTGGTCATGCCAGGCCAGAGAGCAGGTGCTCCCCAGATGCACGTCCGGCCCCAGGCCAGCTCCATGCTCTGTGCACCAGGCCCTGTGCTGTTCCTGCTTCCCCAGCACTTGCGAACTTTTTTAAAGCAACACATTTTGTAAATAAAGTACAGAATCCTTACATTAAAACAGTAAAAACGACTGAAAAAGATTTGCGAGTTTAAAACTGAGTCTATAATAGGCAGAGTCAGGGCCACGGTCACGAGGAGCTCAAACCAGGGAAGGTGGGTGGTACTGGAGCATGTGGGGATGTGGCAGCAGAGGGCAGGCGCGCGTCACAGCCACCCGCCTTCCCCGGGAGCCCGTCCTCCCGGCCCGCGCTCCGGACAGAGCACTGATCAGCAGTGCCTGACAAGCTGGGTCTCCTCACGGACCCACACTTGGGATGTGCTTTCCTGCAGCCCGGGGTGCCCCTCTGCACCTGGGAACCCCCCAGCCAAGCCACTGCCATCATTCCTTCACGTCTACGACGGCACGGGCACGTGTAACCATAAGCTGTCTCTCGTGGCTTTGTCCAGCCAGGCTCACAGGAGGTGGGGGGCTCCCCATGCCTAGGATGGTGCACTGGACATGAGGACAGTGACCCTGGGATGAGCTGACAGCTCTGCAGGAAGGTCAGAAGGGCCCTGGTTCTGACCCCATGGTGCCCGGTACCCTCTCCCACCTCCCTTCTCCTCCCTGTTCCCACGGCCAGTCTCATTCAGGAAGGATCCCAGCCTGTGGAGGGAAAAGTGAAAGTCGCCTCAGGGAGGAAGGCAATGCAGCAGAGGAATGTTCTGGACCTGATGCAAAGTCAAGGAGCAGAAGAAAGTCTTCCAGGCCCTGGTGCTGCGTCTGAGGCCCCCACCTTGCTTTCCAACTCACCACAGAAGAGAGGTGGCACCTGGCCCAGGGCACCTGGGGCAGTCTGTGTAAGGGGAGTGCAGCAGGTGGGCAGCAGAGAACGAGCAGTGTGTGTGGGTGTCGTCACAGAGGGCAGCTGGCGACACTACATACCAGGACCCTCTCTCTGGGCGGAGGGGAGAAGGGCTTCCCTCTGGAGCGCAACGCCGGCAGCGCTTCTGTTGCCAAGTGCCAGGGGCAGGGGTGCGGTGGGGTGAGCGGGGAGCGGTCTGGAGAAAGTCAGGCAGCCGTGTCTGAGAAGAGTGCACGAGCCACTCTGAAAGCCTGGGTGATGCATGCTGACCTCTCCCCCCCGCGCCCTCAGAGTGCCTGCTGCAGAGAACAGGAGGTCCCCGGTGCGGCGCGCTTCCCTGGTCTGTGCTTTCGGAGGAGCAGAGAAGGTCTTACAGAAGCAAACACATTTTTCCTACTTGCATGAGTCTTTCCTAACTAGAAAGGAAATAGCACGAAAGCTGCAAATCTTCTCCAACCGGAGTCCTTAGGGCAGCTGCCCAGACCACCAGGCCCACTGGCGAGCGGCTGAAACCTTCTATTTTCAGTGTCCTGGGTGAGGGGGATACATACAACACACCTGGGCAAATGTCCCAGCTGCACTAACTTTCTTTGGTCTATAAGGGGCCCCGAAGAGGTAGGATTCTTCAAATTTCAGCAAACACGGACCTGCACAGCCTGGCACCAAGAGCATTTCTCCTTATCGCATTTCAGCCATGGTTGCTGAGCCAAAAGACATGATGCTCAGTAAAATAAAGATGCCTGGGCCGCCCACTCACAGCAAAACCCTGAAAATGACACTTCTCCCCTCAAAGACCCACTGAGTAATGTTTTCCCTGGGAGAATTCTTTACCATCTCATCTGGCTCTTGCTATGAAAATCAGTAAAGGGGGAAAAAAAAGCCAGTGGTGATAATGTACGAATCAACAATTTACAGGAATCTAGTGAGAAAAGGATTCCACTGAAAAAAACTGAACTTTTACAGGAGGCACTGGAATAAAGCTATCTGGAAATAGATATGGACTTCACATATTGAATGATCTTTGAGTTGCTCTCATAAAAACTTAGAAAAATAGCTCTAGTTGAGGTGCAACAGAGAAAGATTTCAATCGTGAATATTCGTATTTGCTGAGCACTGCAGAATCAAGGTGGTCCTCTGTGCTTGGGTCAGCCGACGCAGTCTTCCAGGGGGTCCTGAGGGGGCCAGGGGGCCTGGGTTGGGAGACATGCAATGTGTACACGGCAAAGCCTAAGGAATGTGGAGCAACACACCTGGGCAAATGTCCCAGCTGCACTAACTTTCTCTCTAGATGACCTTGGAGCAAGTCACCTGCCGTCTGCCAACCTTACTTTTCCCATCTGTAAAATGGGAGCAGGTTACATGTTTTATCTACTCAGAGGTTATTCTTTTTCTTTTGCTTCTCCCAACCTATGTCCAACTCATCAGCAGATCCTGACTCACCCTTCAGGATACGTCCATAATCTGGCCACTTCTCACGCCCCTGAACACTCAAGCCTCGGTCCCCTCAAGCTGGGTCACTCCGGCAGCCCCTCACTCATCTCCCTGCCCCTGCCACGCCCCTCTCCCAGCGATGATCATCACAGCAGCCAGAGGGACCCCTGAAGACCACCCTCCGCAAAGTAAACTCTCTGCATCTCCCACCCTCACTCGGCTCCGGTACTGAGGGTGTTTCCCACACCAGGCACCCCTGCCCTGGGCCAGAGGCTCCCTGTGCCTGACCGCCCCCACCCCTCCAAGCACACAAACCCTCAGCAGGTGCTTCCTGACCATCCCACTGCCAACGGCCCCCTCCTACCCCGCCCAGTCTTTCCTTATTTATTTTCCTCCATAGCATTTCTCACCATTCATCGATTTTGCTCATTGTCTTCTCTCTCCCAACTAAAATGTAAGCTACATAAAGGTAGTGATTTTGTCCACTTTGTTCTTAACTATATTCCTAGGACCCAGACCACTGCCTGGCACACACAGGTGCTCAGGAAGTATTGGATGGATGGATGGATGGATGGATGGATGGATGGATGGATGGACGGACGGATGGAAACACAGCACACAGACTAAGGGCAGGACTTTGGGGTCAGACACACCTGACTTCAAGTAACAGTGCTGCATGTATTTTTTTTTTTTAAGAGTCCTTGATCAAGTTACTTCCTCAATTTTTCACTTGTCGAATAATGGTAATACTCATCCTATGGATTGTTAATAAATTCTCAACAAGTAACTGTTATTAGTTTGCTGTGAGCCTCACGTGAAAGCAATGAAAACTGAGAAATGGTACCGAGGCACAGGGTGATGGTGGTGGGCACGTGCAATGAGCCAGGCGTGGTTTTCAGCCTTTTTGCCCAGACATCCCTCATGATAATGCTACATGGTGGAACTACTGGTTTTCCCAGTTCACAGATCAGCAAACCCCAGCTCCTACACCACACACTGCTGGGGGAAGCAGGGCCCTGTGCCAAGGTTGCCCCCCCTACCCACTGGGTGCCACTGTCCCCCCAGCACCACCTTCATTCTCAGTGGTAATGTGCCACCCATGCCCCAGGGCTCGTACATCCCACTCACTGCTCCTCCGCTCCTTTGGTGCACCTCTCCTCCCTGCTCCCACTCCCTGGTCCAAACTGGGCCTGCCAGGGCCTGGCTGGGCTTTCTGTCCTATCCTCGTCCCTTCATGACCTTAACTACTTTCATGATTTTCAAGTTCCTTTGAAGTTGATGACTCCCTGTGTTTTGGTTCTCTGATGTACATGCACCTTTTGGAGGTGGATTTTTCAACATCGAGGTCTGATGTCACGATGTGACGCTATACTTTGAGGCTGCACCTGTGCACAGCGCTGTTGTCTAGTAGTCCCCCCATTCACTGTCTATTCATACATGCTTCCCGTCCAAGACTGTAACTTTAGGGAAGGGCTGGAGTCTGTTTTTGTATCCCCAGTGCCTAGCACACCTGACATACAGAAGACACTCTGTGAACACTTTTCAATGGAACCGCAAATCACTGATTAGGAAACCAACGTTCCAAGACATTCAGCTCTTTGACTGGGCTGGGCCAGAAGCCAAAAGCACCCTCGGCGCCCCGACCCCTGCCACCATATTCTATGGGTTACTTCCAAGGGAAACTCTAAAACAGTGGTTTCATAATTTTCACAAGGAATTACATAGCAAGTATTTATTGCAGAATTACAATATTCTTCTGTAGCATTTCAAGGCCCTCTGCAATCTGACCCCACCCTACTTAAACAATCATATCTCCCATTGTGTGCCCAAACACTGGGCACCCCCTGCACCTTGGCCCAGACAACAAACCACCACGGGTGGCTGGGTCCCGTCCATGCAAAGCCTGCTGTCCACACTCTGCCTGGTCACTTCCTCCCCAGACGACTGCAGGGTCACTTCACTTCAGTGGCTGTGGAATCTTCAACTACAGATCAGTAATGGTGACTTTATTTAGGGGAACTTTGCATGATGTAGAACTACTATAAATTCTCAAACCGTACTTTAGCAAAATTGGAAGTGAATGTATTCTAATCATAAGAGAGTGAATTGGATTCCTTCTTTTCACAGTAACAACATACAACTGAAATCAACCATCCTCACCATTTGAGTGTGCAGCCCAGCGGCGTTAAGGACCTCCACCCTGGTGTCTGGCTCACCTCCCGAACTCCTTTCATCTTGCAAAACTGCAACTTCATGCCCATTAAACACGGATTCTCCCGCCTTCCTCCATTTCCTGGCAACCATCTTTCCACTTTTGGTTTCTATGAGTTTGACTCCTTTAGATACTTCACAGCAGTGGAATCATCTAGTATGTGTCCTTTTGTAACTGGCTTATTTCACCTAGTAATGTCCCTAAGGTTCATCTACATAGTTGCATGTATCAGTTTCCTTCCTTTTTTAAGAGGGAATAACATTCCATTGTATGGGTGGACCCTGTTTTCTTTATCCGTTCATCTGCTGGTGTCCATATGGACTGCCTCCACCTACTGGCAATTATGGACAATGATGCCAACATTGTATGAAAGATAATGCAATGAACATGGGTGTGCAAATCTCTGACGCCCTGTTGTGAATTGTGTGGGGCTGCCAGATCATGGGGTGGTTCTACTTTAACTTCTTGAGGAACTGCAGACTGTTTCTACATGGCTGCACACAATTCCAGGTTCTCACCAACAGTGCAGAGGATTCCAATTTCTCCACATCCTCATGAACTGTTATTATTTCTTTGGTTGAAAAAACAGGTGTGGAAAACGCTTTTGAAAAAATCCTTCAAATATGAGGCAAATACTGTTGCAAACTGAAATTGCTTTTAGAGCCTCAAATTCCTGGCTATAGCAATGCCAGGGCAGGTAAGGTGTGTTCTCTTCCCACAGTTCTTAAAGCTGTAAAGCTGTAGTCAAGCCCAGTGAGGACATCCTTTATCATCTCAAAGTACTGCATACTGACTCTAAGCACATGCCTCTGGCTGGGGATGATTCTTAGACAAAACCACATCTTTTCCATATGGTAAATATGTACAAATATGCTACATTTGTATAAAATGAGCTTGTAACTTTGTTTAATCGTCACAGAGGCTGTCATCCTGGGTCTCACGGATGTTGTACTGGACCACCTTCTCCCTGGGGTACCATCTGACCCCTAACCATCCCTGTCCTGTAGATAGCTGTACCTTAAGATTCAGCCTCTGAATTCTCCTTTCCTCCGAATCATGGCCTACTTCCTGGATGATCAACTCTCCTGGCTGCAGGTGCCATCTGAGGAAAAGTCCCTGTCCACATTTCCAGTCCTGGCCACAAGCAGCTTGAACAACAGCTGGACAGAACCACATATCCATGGATGATAGCCGTTTTTTAAGTCAGGGGAACTTGCTGCAAATACAATTAGAGATGATACAAGTTTTCTAAAAAGGTCAACAATCAACAGCTTTCACATTCCTCAGGAAAGTAGCAGACATTTTTCTGTCTGAACTTGATCTTACATTTATGAAGAGACCTGACAACTGCTTCTAAAGGTGAATTTTTATCACAGGAAGTATCAAACATCACCAACAATGGAAAACTGTTTTATAACATATGCTAAAGGATAAGGACTTCCTTTAGGAGTATGATTTACACACAAGAGAAAACAGGCCACAGCCCATGTCTCAGGACATGCAAGATGTCTGTTCCCCATCTGGCTTGTTTTTACACAATTAAGGGCTTAGGATCAGAGTGAAGGAATTTCAAAAGCACTGAAAGAGAAGTCCAAAGACTTTGGTTTGGGTCCCAGTAGCTCACCATAAAAAAGGCCCCGGGCTTTCTGCATCTCTGCTATCTCATCTGTAACTGAGAAAACTCCACCTCTCTGACCTGTCTCTCAGGGCTTGTGGGGAGGGAGAGTGGACAGAGTTTTGTCACAGGCTGACAGGTATCCAAGTGTTTTGTTAAATAAGGTAAGTAAGAACTAGCACAGTAGGCTTCTTCATCAGGCACTCGGCAAGCAGGCAGCATGGACGGTGGCTCTTTCCCTGGTGGGCCCAGGCAGCTGCCACTGGCACCTGAGGAGCAGCACGCCTCCCAGCCGCCGTAGCTCCTCTGCGGGGATTTCCCCCATGAAAACAGGAGTGACTGCAGGGAAACTCCCGCACTGAGAATCATCTGTTAAAAACATGCATTTTAAAAAACCTCTTGCTGATCACGCAGACTTCCTCAGGTTTGAGATAAGCCATTCTCGCTTCCCATCTTCAAAACGGAAATGGCAAACGCAGGTGGGCGGGCAAGCAGCTTGTGTTCAGAGCCCCGAGCAGCTTTCAAAGGGCCGCTGCTGAAACTGTGGGCCAAAACTCTCATCACCACAAGCAGCTCCCTAGCCACCAAGATACACAGGGGAACGGACCAGGTCACAGAGGGTTGACCTTCAAGGTCAAAACACGCTATACTACTTCCAGACCATTCCTCTTCAGTGGTTCCCAAACACACGGGGTTGATGGCATCCAATCACATGGGGAATGTTTATAAAAATAAAGAGTCCTGTCCTGTGCTGGACCACAGAACCACATTCTTGAGGGGCGTGGGGAGGAGAGGTGGGGATGTTTGCCAAGAATCTTCTTTCAAAAGTGATTCTGATGCCTGGCTACATTGGGAACTGTGGGAACTTAACACCAAGCTTACTTAACCCCCGGGCAGTTCTGTCCCAGGACATAGGAGCTCTGCAGCCTATCCAGGCAGCAAGCCACAGCTGGAGGGCACCAAGTTCTATCTCACTGGCTGGCAACTCGGTACTCACTGGTTAGCCACTTAAGACACGGAATGTCCCCAGCGTTCACCAGAAGAACAAAATCCTTCTGGCCATGCTGACCTCTCCGCCTGGAGCAACCCCCTCCCCCACCACACTGCCAATCAAATGCTGGCTCATCCTTCAAGGCAGCTTTCGCTCTGACTTCTGGGTGATGAGTCAGTTCCATGACTTTCTGGCTTCCCCCCTATTACTCCCTGACCCTCTGTGGTAATAATCTGCCTCTGAGGTTCTAGAAGCATGTTAGGGTTACCTCTTTTAAAATAGTGGTCAAACTTACACTGTTTTTATTTGTGAGCTGCTTAGCTGGTAATGTGCTTGGTTCCTGATATCTGCCCCCTCTCCTACACCAGCCATGACTTTTCTCAGGGGTAAGAAATTTGCTTATTAGTCAGTGTCAGCTGATAGAATTAAAGCATGAAACCTTTCATATCGAGAACTTTAAAATGTTACTGTCAGGAAAGTCACTATTATGCCTAAACTATGCTTTTAAACCATTTTCCATAAATAGTAGTTTTGAATCTTTGAAACGTACTGACAATAAGAAAATCAGAAAGGGTCCTAAGAAATGGACATGCTAACCTTCATTGGTAACCTTTTATAATGTCCTGTTGAAAATAACTGCACAGCGAACAGCTTTACATCTATGTTCAACTTAGGGCCGCTGTTGACCTCTGCTGCCCAGAACCACTGCATGAGTGAGTCACGCTGTAACTGAGCTGAGTTTACATCAAACCGCTGCGAGTGGACTTTGTTTCTACAAATGGTTTTATATGTTTTGTTTTAAACTATCTATGAATAATTTTCCCTCAATTTAGAGCCAAAACTTGCCCTAGAGTTGCATCATAAACAAGCTACCTCATTTAAAAAAAGGGTGTGCCCGTGTTCACCTGTAAAATGGGTATTCAGAGCCCTAAGACATGAGGGTCTGGGCCAGGAGCCCATGCACGCAAGGCCCTGGTCTCCCTTTCACTCTCTCCTAGGAGCACCATCGCTGCGGAGTCCTCAGCCTGCAGCCCCAGGTCCTCCTCCTGGAAGCTCGCCCTCTGTCCAGCTCCAGCTAGGGCCTGCAGTTTTTGGGTCTGGGTATCTCTGTGTCTCGCCACGAGCCTCATGTTTGAAAGTCAGCTTGTCCTTCCGAGTCTGTTTTCCCTTCTTAGTAAGCTGGGGCTCCTCATGGGGTTTCTGGCTCTGACCATGGCTCCCGGATCTGTCACACAGCCCCTGCCTGTGTGCCGGCTCTGGGCCCTCCCTCTGTGCGGCTGCTCCTATACGGATCTCTAGGCTGGGTCTCACCCCACCCCCACTTCCAGGTCCTGACAGCTACATCTCGGGTGGTTGCACAAGCCCTGAGCAAGCCTGTCTGGTTTCACCGCATCCCTGGAATAACTCGGTGTGTACCAGGCACTGAGCTAAACACTTAATATAAATCATATCATTCAAGCCTCATAAGCATCCCGGAATTATTACAGTCCATTTAGAGAGGAGGAAATTGTGGCTCAAAGATGTGAAGTAAATGCTCCCAAGTTGTAGGGCTGTCTGGCTCCAAAGTGATCCTGCCCATGCGCCTGCCCCTGGCCTGGCCTCAGCTCCCGCGGACAGGACCTTGGCCTGCTGGCTACCCACCCCAGGGCCCCCCTTCCCTGGCCTGCTCCCCAGAGAAGCAGCCTGAGCACTGCCAGGCTGTCACTCAGAGCCCAACAGCACCCCCCTCCCTCCGCCCCCTGCCCACTCAGGGCTCTCAAATAAAATAGAACCCATTTAGGAAGCTCTATATTTTATGCTGACATATCATTTAAAGTTGGTTAAATACTGTGTTTGCTGTCACTTCCGTTATATGTATGCTTACCAGAGCGGGTATGTGAAAGGTAGTCTTTGGAGCACTGAACCAGCAAATGTTTAGAGCAGGAAAAGAAAAGATTCCTACAGAATGGACCTTCCCAGTCAGACAGGCAGAGCTCCTTCTTCCTCCTTAGAGCCAGGCGCGTCAAAGGCCCAGAGCCACCTGTGATGCCAGGGCTGGAGCCGGCAGCCCCCGTGGCGCAAGGGGGAGCGGGGAGGAGCAGGGCCTCCAGCAGACCTTTCTGACATGCTTTGTCTCTTTAGCTCCATCCAGAGCATTCCACTGAGAGCCAGGGGCCGGGTCAGGCCTCCCTTGGCCTTCGCCCGAGTGTGGGAAGGACTGGGAACCATGCCTGCGGCGTGGAGGAATGCGGGAGGCAGGAGCAGCAGGCTTGCCCGGCTGGAGTGAACACAGACCCCCCCCCACGGGCGCTCAGGATGAGCAGGGCAGCTGGCCCCTCTCGGCCCCCGTCCGGACCCCCGAGGACCATGCCAGCCACCTGGGCCATCGTACACAGTTACTCAAGGCAACACGCAGAGTCACTTCTGGGCACATCTATGTTCTGAGGGCAACCTTTGTTTTTTTCCTGTATTTTCATTAGGGAAATGGAGTACGTGCTGGTCTTGTTTGTTTGTTTTTTTTTAATCAGCCAGACACAGAAGCCATAACCACATCCCTGTCTGCTCTCAGCCAGCACAGAAAACGAATCAAACCAAGGAGGAAGCACGAACTACACACAGCAGTGCTCAGGCGAGGCCCGGGTCCGCCTTCAGGCCGCCATCTGCCATTCCCGTTCCTGTCAGTTTGAGTTACTGGCATTGACTTAAGGCAAAAACAGAGACAAGACTTTTTAAAGCACCCTATTGTATCCATGTGTATCCATCAGCTAAAATTCTTTCTGTGAGTATTTTTTCTCTTACTCCCTTTTAAGAACACCTGGATTACAATCTGTGACTTCCTAGTGTGACAGTATCCCATTCCTTTCATTTAAAAAGGAACTAGTTTAGCTGACAATCTTGCAAAAATATTGAAAAGGATGAGATAAGAAGCCATACAACAACAGGAGACGGGCAATCTCACTTTTGAAGAGAGTAAACAGCTACTTTTCAAAAATCAATTCACAGCCTCCACACCCTAGATGAGCAAGAACAATTTTTATATATCCAAACAGTGACGCCTGTATAAAGGAATTTCATATAATAGAAGCAAAATCCAGCAAATCAAAGTCAGATCTATATAACTCACAGAGGGTCATTCATGCTTGATTCTTACTCTTTTCTATTTCATATGAACTGCTATGCCACAAACAAAACCAATCTCTGGTTTACTTTGTCCACAGATAAAAATCCCCAGGACAGAGGACCAGGACGAGTGAGCTTTCACACGCACACTTGCATCTGACAGGCAGCAGAGAAGAGCCAAGCACCGCAACTTGAAAGCGAAGAGCTGAATCAGTAACATTGCCATGAGATAAGAATTCATTCTCTGCACACATACCCATGTGAAGGCTTTCCAGACTCCAAAATCTTGCTATTTCCCCTCTAGCTACCATCCTTCTGTTTGAAAACCAGCCACATTCAGAGCAGGACTGGGCTGTGACTGAGCATCACGAAGATTCACACAGGCTCTGAGATACGGAAACTGCAGAAATTGCTTATTCACTGCTTTGACGCTGTGCACACTCCCGGCCAGAGCCGGCTTAGGAACTGACAGTTTGCTCTGTGCAGCTGGGGTTAGTGGCTCCAGACATCTCAGGGAAGTGTGGGAGGAAATTCAAAACCAAGGCAAAACCTACACACACCAAACCCAAGCACACAGCGAGCGCATCAGGTGTGGTCACGAGCCTTCAGTGGAGGTGGAATAAATGCATTTGCTGCCTTTATTACAGTCCCAAAGTCTGAGTTACACTTCCAGAGAGCTTTTAAAAAGTATCTTATTATATAGGAGGAAAAGTGGAGGTTGCTGACTTCAAAAATGTACTTGGGATTTCACACTATGGCATGATAAAAATGTACATTATGTTAGCTAAATTTATGAAGTGACTTTAAGAGTTTGAATATATATGTACATTTATACATACATACATTCTACTATGTTAAAGAAATAGGCATATCTTCTGCTATGTAAGTATATACCCTCTATAATGAAGAAAATCATTGCTTTTTTTTTAAAAGAGGGTTTCTCTGGATGACATATGGGTTACTTATTTCATCTGTGCTTTTTGTTATTTCCCAAATTATCTAGAATGAGCAAGTCTTTCTTTTATATTGTGAAATAACAATTGTTAACAAACACTGTGCTTCCTTCAATTTCTCCATGACAGGAAGACGTTGCGCCTTTTTAACTTTATGAACTCTTTAACTTTATGAAGTGGTGATCACAAGGTCAACCTCCATTAATTGATGGTTAAAAAATGATAGTGCCAAATTAGTAAATGCATGCTTTACAGTGATGGGCTTCAGAGTCAGACTGTCTGGGTTCAAAATCTGCTCTACTGTAACTCTAGGAAGGGAAGTTTCCAAGTCTCTAGGAAGCTCAGTTTCTGGCCCATGGAATGGGCATAATTGGGCACCAGTAATCCTCTAAGGGTTACTGAGAACATACTACAACCTGTTTAGAACAATATTGGCACTTTGTTAGGAATTAATAAACATTACAATCATGCTGCTGTTACTCCCTGAAACCCGAGGACCATAATAACATGCTAACTGCTCCCAGAGAATTCACAGCACGAATTCAATAGGCAACTGAATGATTTTTAACACCCATGGTGACTATGTGCTATACCGTAGGCTGTTCTTAACTTCAGTATTTGTGGCTCTTTCTGTTGACTTGGTGCACCTTAAATTCAACTGAAGAATGTTTTCTGGAAACTCGTGGCTTTAATAATCCACAACAAAGGTGAAATGCACGTACCCGAGCACAACATGCAGAAAATCACACTCACAAAACCAGATTTGCTTCAGATCTTTCCTTTGCAAGTATTTTTAAAAAATAATTTACAAGTCAGAACATTTTAAATAGATAGATCATTCAATAGGGACATATCTATTCTTAACAAAGGCAGTACTTAAAATATGGACTCAAAAGACTTGAAATTGTTTTTCAAAGCAGACTACTCCCTATTAGGTGAAGTCTCTTAGGTACCACAGGAAATACTAGTTGCACACATGGTCTATGTTAAAAGTTTGAAAACTACAGTATGCTGTATCTACCTCTTGGAAATCCACAGGATACGTCAGTAACCACAGTCTTGAGAAAGTCCAAATAATGACATCAGTGTAACCTTATTTAACAAAGAACTTCTGAACTTATTTGGCCTACAAAACTCTCCTTTCACCACAGCACACATTACTGCCCTCAGAGACGTGCGCTTGTCTTGCTGCCCAGTGTGGCTCCTGAACCAGCAGCAGTGGGGGGCTGGTTAGCCGCGAAGGTTCTCGGGCCTCACCCAGCTCTGTATGATCAGAACCTGCATTTCAACAAGATCTAAGGCGTTCAAACGCCCCTTCCGGTGTGAGAAGTGATGTTCCAGGCAATTCAAGCAGCCCTTTGCCCTGAGGCAGCATCTTGACCACTCGTGTGCTTTCCTTCAACAATTCAGATGTGAATGAAGTCCATGCAATGAACCAGGCAGACCTGGTTTAGTTACAATGAAGAAGTGAAATGCTGAATATTGGGATACAAAGCAGGGAAAAGGGGAATTAATTTCTGATGGTTGTCCTTTTTAACAAAGCTTAAACTCCAGCAAAAGACAAATAACACCCAGTGTTTTCTTCTTCCCTTTTTTTAAAATTTTGGTTAAAACTGCAAGTTTTCAAAAAGAAAGAGATCCTTTCTCCACGTTCCCTTAATACTGTTTTTGCCCACTTGCTTTTCATTGGCAGCTGGTTCAGAAGGTAGCTTCTGTTTTCCCAAGGACTTTTTCTAAATGTAGAGATGGGGTCAGGGCACTAGCTGAGATCCTTGGGATTTTAGGTCCTTAAATCAAAGGTATTCATGAAGGAAACTTACTTTATTGCACACTCAAAACAAAGATAAAAAGAAAAAAAGTAAATAAAAATTGCATTTAAATGAGGCATCTTCTCAAAGGACTTCAACCCAACAACCCTTCTAAGATATTTTGGAAGAAGCTACAGAGGAGGTTTGATTTTTGGCTTTAAAATATTTTTTTAGTGATGAGAGCCTGTATTTACCAGGTCAGTAAGAACACTGCAACAAACACCTTAAGCATAGTTGAGAGAAGTCTTAAACTCCACCCTATCCCACAACAAACACATTAACCTATTCTCATTGGGTAAGATACCACCTACACTACATGGTCAGGAAGGGAAGTTACAAACAGTGGTAACCGGCAACCCTGAAAAGATTAAGCAAAGATCAGTCCTATAGGGGAGTAGAGAAATCCAAATTATATGTTAATATCAAATATTTAGAAATCAGAGAAGATAAAAGTGGAAAACACATGAGATGTTATGATCATTTTTATACTATACAGTAAAATTAAAGTTATTTTTGGCAAAGTGGTGTAAGGCCCATATTTACATACATACATATGGAAAAGAAATGCCACAAAATGATTAGAGAGTTAAATTAGCAGTGATACCCTCAAACTAAAACCGGTGGTCACTGCTTTGCCTCTCCAGGACCATTTCTTGAGACTGAACAGGTTGTGGTTAAGGTTCCATGTAGGTCTGAATTTCCCACACCTTTTTTCTTGTATGACCACCTTCTGATTTTGTGTAAAAACCTGACTAGCACTGGTCACCCACTCAGCAACGAGTTCCCCAGCCACAGCTGCTTCATCAAAGCAGCAATCTCCCTACATGGTACAGAGATATCCTTAACCTAGGGATATCCTAGGAACTTGACATCCTCACTAGGACAGGACCCATTACAAAGGACTACAGAATAGGTACAGGAGGGTACCTGGCCCTGGAGGGTATTCTTTGGCATGGCACTCTTGTCAACTTTAGAAAAGTGGCTCAGGGATGGGTGCCACACCAGCCAAGAACCAAGGAAGGCCCTCCCCCTGGCTGGACAGAGCCGTGGTCCAAATTCCCATATGAGCAATGACTACCCAGAATCAAGCTAACATAGCAAAAGTTTTTGGAATACTCATTTCCTGGCCCCATTGCTGAGAGGGGGCTGCAATTCCTACAGCTGGGATGCAGGATTCCTTAATAGGAAGTAATTGCTGCATTTGCTATCAGTTATTCAGACCAAACGCTCCCTTCTCCATTAGCATAAATAATTGAGTATCCAGACTGATCCCTTTACTCTGAATGTATTAAAGACAACCATTATCATTAATGTACAGGTCACAGTATTCGACAGATACTCAACATTTAACCTAACATTTTCTAGCACACAGTGATGTCCAACTACAGACACTGTTTCAGTGTGCTACCTGCTCACGCATGCCCAACGGAGACGCAATGTAAGTCTTACTGAAACATCCTTCAGCAGCCAGACTCCTTACCACAGAAGGGCAGGAAGCAATCACACAGAGCACACAGGAAATGGAGCCCAAGCTGCAAGAACATGCTGGGTGAGAACTACCCACTGCACAACTGAAGACAGCGATGATGAAAAAGGGCCTCTTTTCATATCTTCAAAGCCATTGCCTTTCAACTTCAGGTAATGTAGAACTGAACACACAAAATGATGGAAATGTCTTCTCCATGGCTTGAACAAACCCTTCCATTTACCCTATTCCATACCCCAACCTCTCCAAAAATGGCTCCAAAGAGAGAGACACTATTCACAGGCACAGACTAGAATGCATACGCATTCAGAAACTAACATAAAATTGCCCTTTTAAAGATGGAGCATCCCTGCTTTTTCTGGCTTCTGTAAGCAACATGTTAGTTTTTTAATCCTTCCAAGCCTAGTACCTATTTCATCTGTTTCCTATATTTACCTGTTTGTGTTTGGACCCTTAAGACCAAGCATGTTTCAAACACGACAAGAGCAAAATAGGTACTGGATGAATTTTTATTTTTTCTTTCTTTTAATAAAGGGCTATTATTAGGGTGTGGTCTTACAACAGACAGGTAGACTTCTGTGCTTATTAGTGAAGTGACTGTGTGCTTGTGATGGAAAAACACAACACCTGGGAGATAGTGGAAAAAAAGCAATCTGGATTTCCAAGTGAATCTGAGCTGGTTTGAACACCAGCTCCACCACCTATGACATCCATCCTGCTTAGCTGAGTAAGGAAAAGTAGCCGAATTATTTGTAAGCCTTGCACTCCTCTTCTGCAAGATCAGTAACATCTACACATTACAGGCACTTGGTAGTGCTTGCTACATATTTAGATCTCTTGCTTTCCTTCCTCTGACTTGTAATATTTTTCCTTCTAACACCCTATCTTAGTATTAGATACGTATTTTGAAAATTTTTTTACTTTTGAATTCTAGTAGCATAGAAAGATTTGAACAAATAAAATTTTGGAACTGAGAATGTTTTTACATGTTCGATGATAAATTCAAGAGTCTGCTGGGAAGATAGTAAAAATTTTATTATGTTTTTCTGAGACAGGGACTAGGACAATTTTGTTCCTTTTATGAAATCTTCATTACACGCAATAATGAGGCATGAAATACCACTGAGATAATCTCTAAGAGCTGCAGGCACTGCACCAATGTCTCCATTTGCAAGTATACGGCACCCTTTCCTAGTTTCTAAATTCCTCTGGCTGCTGAATCCATACTGTCTCACAGCACGCTCAGAAGGGAGTGATCTTAATGCATAGTGTTAGCAGGCAGGAAGAGATTTCCACTGCAAGTACTTGTCTAAAGAAACGGAATCACCTTGTTTCACAAATAAATACAACCACTTCCCAGTGTCCTGGTATTAGAGCAGAGCAGGATGGGGAAGGAAGATGGAGTCCAGACCAGACACGTGGCATCCACACTTAACAAGACAAGCTTTATGTTGCCAATACTTCAACCAGCTTTCCCGAGAACTCTGCTCTCCATCACTCTCAGTAAGTGCTAAACAAGTAAGGTCTGACCTCCTCTTTTTTCTCTGATTCATTACCGTTTAAAAGGAAACTTTTAAACGGCAGACATGGGGGACTCTCTTGTCCCCTCCTGGCGTGAGCTGGGAGCTCTGTCCTCTTGATTTATCTAAATAAAAGCCTCTCACTTACTCTCCTACCTTGAGTGTTTGTGAAGTTCATTCTTTGATTCCACGAGCAAGAACCCCAGCATAATTTTGGGGGGCTCGTCCCGGATAATTTCAGAGATGGAAGCATCCTCTTCAAGTTTAAAGCCAGACATGCCTCTGGCATGCATTCTGAAGAACTGGGAACAATTTGATCCCCAAACCCTTAAAAAGAAGTGCCTTATCTTCTTCTGCACACAAGCCTGGCCTCAATACAAACTCTCTGATGGAGAGAGAAGTATACAATAGAATAAGGTTATGCAGCTAAATTTATTTTGCCACAAGGAAGGAAAATGGTCAAAAGTCCTGTGGACTACTACAATATAAAACTGTTTTTCTAAATCCTTTTATTAGAAATCTATTCTACTTATTTGGTTCATAATTATCCTCAAAAACTGGGAGTTTTTTAAACTAGACTCTCTGAGACAGAAATTTATCTTCTGCAATACAGCCTGGTTCAAATCTTTCAAAAGAAAAAACGCTTAAAGAGAAGCCTGGCTTTGTCATATTTAGTGAAGGTTTTGTAAATAATTTAACATGGTTGTTAAGAATGAGTGAACTGAATAAGTGTAGTGACTGAACTTCTTCTTGGCTGCAAGGATGTTGGGTAAGAACATCCCACACCCTGCAAACTTTCCAAGCCTCCAACATCGATGGACTAGGAAGGAGTGTTTTTCATTGGTATGATCACCTAGCCTCCATTTTTATACCATCTCTTGGTTTAGAAGATGTAATTTGGCATATCAAATCCTTAACCAATTTTACTGAAAAGGCCTTTTTACTAAAGTAAAACTAATGCGCCAAGCAATTACACAAAATAGAACGACACTAGAAATCTTAACAGCAGCACAGGCGGAACCTGTGCCATAATTAAAGTTTGAGTATTGTGTGAACATTCCAAATTATTCACAAAATGTCTCTGATACACTCCAGGACCTCAGAAAGCAAGTCCAAGCTCTGTCAGGCCCAGAAGTCCCATGGACTACTACACTATGAAGCTGGGTTTCTAAATCCTTTTGGTGGAAATGTATTTATTCTACTTACCGGGCTAATCATTCTCATATTAATATTTGGCCCATTTACTTAACCTAATAACATGATTTATTCTATTTTGCCTAGAAGCCATAAAACTGCAAATGGTGATAGAAATGGAACCCAAGGTGGAAGTGCCCATCTCCCGAGGCCCTCCCAACTGACCAGTGATGGGGACCTAACTGCACCCTTTACTGGGCCCTTTCTCAGCAGGAAGCAGCCACAGTGGTGGTTGACCTCCCCCCCTAGCAGCAGCTAAGGTCTTCATCTGTAGAGGGGGGAGTGAGACAGGGGCTGTGGGCTTAGACAGAGCAGGTGAGGGCCTCTGGAAAAAACAAAGCAAGATAATCCACTGTGAGATTTGCTTTGGCTGCTGGGGGGCCCTATTTTTCTGACTTTACCCAGGTGCTGCTTTTCTTCCTCCAGCCCTAGTGAAGTGATTTGCAACCTGGGCAATTAACAAGCAAGCCCAAAACAACTAGTAAAAACAGGAAGGATCCCATCTTGAAAATAAGATTGCATTTTGAAACCCAATTAGTTAAAAAGTAAGTTTCTTAACATACTCCTTAACAAACAGACAATAACTCAGTCCACCTTGGGAGTAAAAGAGTCTTGAGTGATATGCTTCCAGACCAGGAAGCTGCTATTCTGGGAGAAAATCAGAGCAGTCAGTTTGTTGTAAATAACCAGGAAGACTAATTAGAAACTTAATGTCTCTTCAAAGATAAACATTTTGGGACCACTTAGCAGGTGTACATCCCCCGCCCTTTGTCTCTCAACTGCTTATAAAACTCCTAGACAAACCACCCAGGGCTCCCCTCCCTGTGTGAGCCCCGAGCTCTGCCCTCTTACTTTATCTCTAAATAAAAGCCTCTCACTTGCTCTCCTACAAAAGATAAAACGAAAGGCAGACAGGGCAAGAGATAATCCAAACAGTAAGAGATACAACAAAACGGTTTTACAAAGTAGTTAAAATAATTTCAAGGTATCACACCTCAACACCTACTATTGTTTTTCTTTGTTTCCCTTTAACAAGAATTTATTGGAGTCTCTGGGTAATACTCTAGAAAATTCTTAAGAGAATGCCTAGAATTTTAGGTCGAGAGAATCAGCTGGGTCTCTTGTTTCTAATAACCTAAGGATATGCGTTTTAAATTTAACCTACATTTGGATAACAAACAGAATATTGGTCCATATAGACTACTGGTGTTGCAGGGTTTTACTCATAAGATGAAGTGACCTGTCTGAGGTGAAACTGCTGGTTAGTGCAGTTAAACAAGGAACTCAGAACTCTGGCTGCAAACACACCTCACTGCTCACTACTACTCCGGTCCCGTGTGTAGTGAGCACTTCCCTTTAGTTCTGTGTAGTAACGATGGCTAATATCCACTGCATGCTGTGAACCAGGTCGTTCTCAAACAGCCATGAGATGGTGAACGTTAACGCGACCCCTAACTGGCCTTTGAAATTACTAAGGTTTAAAGATAGTGTCAGTGTCCCAGTACTGTTTTTCCCTCTACATTAATCAACCTTAAATCTGCGTGGGAAACCTTTACGAGCTAAAGGCAGGTGAGGCAGGGGGCCATTTCAGTCTGAGCTATGCCGGGCCACATGGTGGCCCCTACTCCCGTGAGTCCGGGGTGGGGTTCAGGGTGCACAGCCCGGGGCCACAGACAGCACAGCGCTGGCTTCGGGCAGGCAGGGCCCCTGAGGGCTCCAAAGACGCTGCGCACCGTTTCTGCTGGGCCTTCTGCGTTGTCACCGATTCAGCACCCCCTGTGTTCCTGTGGGTTCAACGTGGCCGCTGCCCCAGCCCGCAGCCCTCACTGCCGCTGCGAGGACCAGCGCCCTCCTTGGCACGGGGAAGGCCTAGGCAGGCAGGCCTAGGACACCGGGGAGCCGCCACCCCTCTGCGCTGCTGGCAGACGGTTATCACAATTACGGCAGGGCAGTAAAGGCCAGTGGGCCCACCCCCGATGTCAACCGAGCTTACAATGAGCTGCCTTTCACCTCCTGGGGCCTGGGAACAGCTCCGGACAAGCCTCCCCACGTGGATCTGATCTGTGTAGCCGCAGGGCAGCACAGTGGCGGGGGCCCAGGACGTCACTGAGTGGGAAACGCTGCTGCCATCCCGCTTTCTATAATTCGGGAACGTTTCTCCTAGAGTCCTCAACTTTAATCCTCCTCAAAAGGCAAAAGAGGCAATGCAGTATGTTGGATTTCTTATCATCAAGTAATTTATTTTGTAAGTTTCTAAATTATCTTATTCCCCACCCTTATTTCTGACTTTGTATTCTAGAGGTAGGCTCTGGTAAATCAATTACCAGTTGGAGAGCTGTCTGTGATGTCTTTTATTAGCTTTCTTATTCTTAGCCAAACCAGGAATTTTTAAAACCTCAGAGTAGGTTTTCAAAATAGGTCCTCCCTCCACCAATCACTGGTCAGCTCTGATGTGCTTCACAGACAGGCTAGCCAGTTACAATTTGGGTCATTCTGTCCTTTATAGACCATGTTGTTGTTTATGTATATCAGGCCTTTAAGAGACTGGATTTTTTATTGTTTCCTAATGAAAAAGAGGTAGATTGGTAGTTACGATTTAGAGTTTTAAAACCCCGTTGTTAGCAACTTAAATTATACTGTTCCTCTGAAGACAGAGATTCTTGCCTAGGTCATGGGAGGGCTAGACCAGCTCAATTTGATTCTCTTTCCTAGCTTGCAAAAAGTGATTATATTCTTATGAAATCAAGGTATAAAAACATGAAAAACATCAAGTGAAGCAATAACTGAAATAACTTAGATTTTTTTTAAAGCCATAAAAAGTCTAATCAAGTCAATCATCATGTTTGTATCTTCTCAGAGAACTTTTCTCCACTTTCTCCATTTTTTATGTTTAGTTATTACTGTACCTAATCCTGTTATTTTTCTTGGTCTGCCATTATACAAAATACTCGAATACAGTACTTATTGGTTAACTGAAAGGTTTTTTTAAAAATGTAACAAATACACTTTATAAAAATGTCATACCAAAATCTACTGACTTCAGTTGGGCTTTAGTCCTTTGCTTGTGAACCACAAAGATTCCACTCAAGTGTAATAGCTCAGGAAACACGATGTTCTCCTTTCTGAGAGACAATCAAGATAACGCTTCGTTTATATCACAGGAGCAAACCAATCTGAACTCCATGGGGGGGACGGGTTGAAAAAGGACAAATAGAGACACGAGAATAAGAATTTTGAAAAGCAACTAGGAATTCAGTATGAGAAAATCAGGAGCATCTGTCCAAAATAGACTAGGAATTAAGCATGGGAAAATCAGGCTGTGATGATGTAATTTGCTTCGGATGTAAGAGAAGAGCCTCATAAATGAAGAAAGGAAACGGCAGTAAAGACAATCCCCTAAGATAAAGTTATCACAGTGCAGGCACGCTAGCTAAGACCTAGAGAAAAAGAATGGCCCTCGATACCATCACCAATAAATCAACAGGGTCTTTACAGGCAGGCTAGCATGGATTTCATAAAGGCACTTAGAAGGGCCACAGTGATTCATGACCTGCAGTCTGTTATTTCACTATCACACCCACGCAGTCATAAGCATTACTGCGGACTGCTCCACGTGACCTTTCTTTCCAGACTGTACGGGCTAGTACGCAAAGGCCAGTGCTCTAAATAAAGTACCAGAGAAGTAGCAAGGGGCTAGAAATGGGTGCAGCACAGCGCTGCACCAGATCTGAAACGGGAGAGCTCGCTTTCACTTACAAGGAGTAGGTCTTCATTACGCAAAAGAAATTAAATCACTGTGTTCAAATTTCTACATTTTGAGAAAAATTTAGTCATGGGTATTTCTTGATGTGGAGATTTCGAGAACACCTGACCAGGGAGGAGGAAACCCATTTTATTTTTAAAAGCCTTTATTACAGAAAAAACAAATACAAAAGAGAAATTATATGATGAACCCATGATTGTCAATGTTACCAGTTTTTCCTATTTCACAGTAACTTTTAAGAGTAATCTCACATATTTTTTCCTGCACAAAACAGTTTAGTTTGTACTCATGGCAAAGAATGCCTTTAATGTAACTACACTGTCATTATTCTAACAAAATTAACAATTCCTTCAATGAATACTCACTCAGTCCACGTGAAAATTTCTCCACTTATCTCAAAATGATATTTGTAGAGCTGATTTGTTGGTATCAGAATCCAAACAAGATTCACACATTGCATTTACCAAACATAATTTAGATTAAACCAAATGTATCCATTTGAGTGGCATCTACCTGAGATTTTGCATTCAACACGTGGCTCATGAAGCTGGGCGTTCCTGCAGCACTGGGACAGGAGGGAAACCTGGACCGAGCCCTGGCCCACTCCTAAGGTGGTGGTGAGACCAGCTCCCGGTCTGAAGAAAGGAAGGAATACAAACAGCAGGCGCTAGAAGTGCTGGAGCTGGGCCAGACGGACTCACCCTCCCCGGGGCTGTAGCTCCTAAACCAGATGACGGCCCTTGTAAGCAATGCACTCCCACTTTCCCGTGGCAAGGGAAGTTGCTGAGAGAAGTTCTGGGCACTGAAGTCCAAGACCTTCATGGAGGCAGGACACATCACAGGAAAAGCAGGCACAGTGTGTGCTAGGCCACAGGGCTGGCTCGGTCACTGAGATGGTCTGACCCACATGACTTCAGGTTGTGCTTAACTTATCACAGGGTCCCTAGGAACAAAACTGATAACTCCACCGAGGTATTACTTGATATGTGTAGTAGGAAATCTCCAAACATGGTGAGCAGAGGCCTGACTTGCACCACCACAACAGAGAATCAAGGGCCATCCATCGCTCAGCTCCCGGATCTAAGCTGGTTCCCAGATCCAGGGCCTCTTTATGAAACACAAGCCATAAACTTGGGGAAGGTGTCCCACTAGTGCAGTTCTATGTTCTAGCCTTCCGCAACGGGATCTTCCACCATTTACTTGGTAACTGTGTGTCCAGGAAGGGAAATCCCCCAGCAGTAACATCTGAGCAACACTCTCCCTTCTCCTTTGAAAGGAGAGATCACCTCAGCAGGGATTTAGATTCTGTGGTTCATGGTTAGGAGTCAATGGCCTGGCTGATGGCTTGGAGGAATTTGGAAAGAATAAAGTAGGTAACAGACTGGTTTGGGGAAGGAGTATAATTAGGTCTATCAGAATACAGCCAAAGCATTAAAAAATGCCTATCTTATGTGAATGCCCAGTCGTATCCCATGTGAATCCTATTGCAAAAGAGGTTGTTTAATAATCGTGTGGACATTATGTCCCACTCTGTAAATATTAATCTTTGTTCCTAGTCATCTTGATGCTTACTCAGTGGATAAAAAAGAAAGAAAGACGTGGCCAGGGTGGCAGAAATGGATGCCAGGCCTGGCCTGAACCACAGGGTCCCCCTCAACAAAGTTAATGACAGGGTTCCTTGAAGGAACCAGACAGCTACTTGTGGAGAGTTGATTACAATGGACCCTTTTCATAATAGAGGGGTAGCTGATTTGTCCTTACTGGAAAAGACACTTATTCTAGATCTGGAATTGTTTTCCTTACCTGTCAGGCCTCTGCTGGAATCTCTTGAAGGCTTCATATGCTGTTAGAACATCTCACACAACACTGCTTCCACCTAAGGACACCCCAGTGACAAAACTTTGGTGACAGGCCAGTGCCCAGGAGTGTCACTAGCTTCATACAGTTTGTCACCGTCCAGAGCATGGGATCATACCAAACAGAGTAATCGTGTGATGGAAACAAAGTCATGGCAGCAGCTTAGGAACAGGTCCTGAGGGTGCAATGCTGTCCTGGGTGCAGTGTGCGTACTGACAGACTAAGACGGTGAAGTTTGCTCATAGCCAGAACAGATGGTTTCGGAAACAAAGGGTAAACATAGGGGTGGCTTCTTATGATGACTTAATGACAGATTTGCAAAATACTTTCTTCCTATCCAGTAACTCTGCTGTCCAAACTGAATTTATTCACCCCAAGAAAAGTATTTCCACCAGAAGTCACAGCCCTGGCCCCACTGAATTAAAACCATGACTAGCCACTTTAGCTTCCTTGTGTGCTAGGAAAATGAGCACCCGAGGATGAATGTCCCTTGTGGTCACTGCCACCATTGTTTCTCCACTGGACCTTGTGCAATAACCTTCAAATCAGCCTTCCTTCTTCTGCCTTTTCTCCCCCAAACTGTCCTGCTTCTCTAAGGCATAAGTCAGAGCACGTCATTTCCCAGCTGGCAGCTCCTTCCCCCGTTTGCTAAGGGTAAAACAACCCAGACTCCTTGCTGAGGTGGCCATGCCCTTCCTGTCTAGCCACAGCCCGCACCCTGGGCTGCAGCGCCCTCTCTCCGCCCTTGCCCCTGGGCGCCAGTCCTCTGGCTCCACTGCACCCAGACACAGCAAGTTTCTGCCCAGTGCTGGGCACCTGACATTCCTTCCCCTGGGACAGGACCTCACCTCCCTCTGATCTTCACCTCCTGCTCATCTATCAAGTCTCGACTCCAGCGTCACCTCCGTAGGGAGAGCAGGTCACCCCTGCTATGCTGTTCCTACTCACTCTCCATATTACCCCCGTGAATCTTCTCCAGAGAATCATTACTGCACTGCCTGAGACAATCCTACCTGTTGACTCACTGAATCTGTGTAAGTGGCAGAATGTAAGCTTTCTGCGATGCTTTCTTCTCTGCTGTATTCCAGATGGTAAAAATAGTACCTGCCTCATAATTGATGCTCCACACATTTTTGTAGATTGGTTTTTGAGTAACTAAGCAAGGGGAATCAAGGACATTAGGGCATCTCTAAGCAGGCAGGACCACTCACAGCTCACAGCTCAGAAACCTGCAGAGTTAAGGTTTGGACCAGCTCAGCTAGTAAAGTCACTACCAGGCAAGATGCTGTTTGGGGGCGAGGGGTGCATGCATGGCAACTAGATGAGCCGAGACAAAAACAGCACATACGGGCTTGTGACCAGTGGCAGAGAAAAGCAGCATTCTTCTGTGGTGTCACATAGGCACACATAGTACTTATTTTTATTTCTTTCTCTCCCCCACCTCCTTCCACTATGATAAGGGTGTGTTGCTTAAATCCCCCTCTGGGTATCAGAACTGAAAAGGCACTGCAGTGGAGCCAGAGAAGGAAGCACGTCACTCAGAGGCCCTAGGCTGGAAGATGCTGCCAGTGACTGATGAGCCTCTCGCTTGCCTCCCTCTGGAGAAGGAGCGAGAGGGTTTTTAATTACACATGGAATAGGTGCATCATGTTAGAATGATGCTCCTTTAAAAACGTGTACTTCCTACTCTGCTTAATTTTTCTCCACAGTACTACCTGCTGTGCTCTGGAGACACTCACTGATTTATTATCCCCTCACTGGAACGTACGTGGTTTAAGGGGCTGCGTTTGGTTCGCTGCTGTCACCTGGCACATGGCCGGCACTCAGCGGTCTGAGTACATGAATGAATGAACAGATGGAGGAACTGTCCAGAATCTATTTCTATTTCTGACTCCACTTGGATTTCCTTTGATGGAATGACTTCCCTTCCACTGTGTTCGGCCCATTTGCTACCTGCTAATATGGAAGGCAAGGGGTCTCAGGGGAAACCGAGTCCTCATTCCTGTTCCAGTGTCACCTAAGCTTCGAGAGCCAAATCCCTTACCTGAGAGCTTTGATTCCCAAGTGAGTGGCTGAAGGAGGGGAGCCTCCCATGGGTGGAGGCTCTGTGCTGTCCTGGGACAAGCCCTCTGTGGCTCCTCCCATGTGGTCCCTCGGGCCCAGGAACACCCCTGACCACCGTCCATGTCCCAGACTGGCTCCCCAGTCAGTGCACCAACTCTGGGAATACTCGGTCCCTTCAATCACTTCTCTTTTCGCTTAAGCTAGTCTGAGTTAGTTTTTGTTGCTTCAAAATACTGGTTAGAAAAGAAATCATCTACATTCCTACCACCCTGTCCAAGCTATTTTTATTTTTGCACCTTGTTAAATCTTTGACCACATGTGCACATGTTGCATATGGCTACAATGATGGTATATATTATGAGTTGAACTGTGTGTCCCCCAAAAAGGTGCGGAAATCCTACCCCCAAGTACCAGCAAATAAGACCTTATTTGGAATAAAGGTCTTAATACATGACCAAATTAAGATGAGATCATTATTGTGGGACCTAATTCCTCATGACACGGAGATGCCATGTAAAGGTGCAGGCTGGGACGGGTACCCACTAAGACACAAGGTCCCTGAGGATACCAGAAGCTCGGAGAGAGGCCAGCAGGGCCTGCACAGGCCTGCACAGCCCTCAAAAGGAACCGACCCCGCCAACACTTGATCTGACTTTCAACCCCCTGAACCGAGATAATAAATGTCTGTTGTTTCAGCCACCCAGTTTGTGATACTTTGTTACAGCCGCCTTGGCAAATTAATCCAATATACATATGATTTTATTTCCTTTTTATTTTTTTCTCACTTTAGAATTACAGCAGCCATTTCTCATGTTTGTTACATGGTTTTCGTTATTATATTTACTTTTTTGAAGTAGTGGCCCATATGACACTCCAACTCACTACTGCACTGTAACTGGACACTCACACTGCTTCAGCCACTGTGCCATCACAGGTAATGCTGTAAAGGACATCCTGTGAGTGTAGCTTTGCTCTCCTTTGGGTAACTTTCTCAAAATACATCCCCAGCAGGCAAGGACTGGACTGGAGAGAATGAACGTGAGAGCCGGGCCCAGCTGTTCTGCAGAAGGGTGACTGTGAAGGTACTTTGTCACCAAGGGTACAGAGGGAAGGAGTTTTGAATTCTGATGGAAAGAATGCTGACACAGGGTAAAGGGAAGGAAGGCAATTCTAGGCATGGGGCCAAAGGGAGTAGAGCATGGGGATTGGGATGGAGGGCTGGAGGGACGGAGGGACGGAGGGACGGAGGGCTGGAGAGACAGAGGGACAGAGGGCTGGAGGGACAGAGGGACAGAGGGCTGGAGGGACAGAGGGTCAGAGGGCTGGAGGGACAGAGGGCTGGAGGGACAGAGGGACAGAGGGCTGGAGGGACAGAGGGACAGAGGGCTGGAGGGCTGGGGGGCTGGAGGGACAGAGGGACGGAGGGCTGGAGGGACAGAGGGATAGAGTGCTGGAGGGCTGGGGGGCTGGAGGGACGGAGGGATGGAGGGCTGGAGGGACAGAGGGACAAAGCGCTGGAGGGCGGGGGGGCTGGAGGGACAGAGGGACGGAGGGCTGGAGGGCTGGAGAGACAGAGGCACAAAGCGCTGGAGGGCTGGGGGGCTGGAGGGATGGAGGGACGGAGGGCTGGAGGGACAGAGGGACAGAGCGTTCGAAGGCTGGGGGGCTGGAGGGACGGAGGGATGGAGGGACGGAATGCTGGAGGGATTGGGATGGAGGGACAGAGGGATGGAGGGATGGAGAGACAGAGGGCTGGAGGGACAGAGGGTCGGAGGGCTGGAGGGACAGAGGCTGGAGGGACAGAGGGACAGAGGGACAGAGTGCAAGCCCTGGCAAGAGAAGAGAGAGACACAGATGGAGGTTAGCCTGGGCTTGCAGAAAACCTGTAAACTTGTTAAGGAACTGGAACTTATTTCAGTAATTATGATGAAGTTTTCAGGGAAAGTAACAAAGAGTTGAACATGAGCGGCAACTCTGACCAGTGCCTGGAAGCCTGGCCAGAGGAAGGGACGGGCAGCTGTGAGGGTGACAGGTACAGGGTGAAGGAGCCTGAGCAGCAGGGCGGCCCTGCAGAGGAGACTCCGCGGGTGAGGGGGACAGTGACTCCAGGGTGTCCTGTCTGTGCCTCCGAGATGATGACAGGCATGAAGGGCTGCCAACGCCCCCTACCTCTGGCTGCCACCTGATTTCCCTCTCCCTTGCCCTCCTCTCTGATGAAAGTCTAAGCTTGACCCCTCCTGACGTAAGTGACAGGAGTGGGGGTGGCAACACCCCCTCACTACTGCAGCTCTCTGGCCTCTCACTGCCACGTCTGGCCCCCCTCAGGATGCTCTCCAGCACAATCTCTGTGACAGAATCCATTAGTGACCTTGCCACCTCTGATCCCCAGCCATCACCCTCTTCAGCCTGCCTCTGAGCACCTCCGGTGGCCCGCAGGCACACCTCCTGGCCTCCTCCTCCTCCCCAGCCCTCCTCGGCTCCTCTGCTCCCCCTGAGATTTAATTCTCTCCAAATGACATCCCCCACCACCTCCAAGTCCCCTGAATGAAAGACGCTATGTAAATCTCAGCCCCCGCCATCACCAGGAGACCGTGACCCCATGGCCAGGGAGGGGCGGTGCTGGAACTGGGCTGGGGCCTCCCAAGCCCAGCTCACCACTCTCTGCTCCCCACATGACATCCACTTTTAAAAGATGGTAAACCCAGCTCTTCAAGCGGTCATCGTTACTCATCTGCTGTTTCTTTAAAAAGTCAGTATAGTTCAATGGTTAAAGGTGGGCCTTCGTATTGAAAATTCTGTTTGAAGATTCAAATCCCATTTCTGCCCCTCCCTGGGTGACTTAGGGCAGTTTACCTACTTACCTGGGTTTTCTTATCTTTAAAATGAAGCTAATAATAGTACTCACCACGGCATGTAAGATGAAATGAGTGAATCTCCCTTAGCACCAGGACAACAGCTGAGTCGTGGTAAGTGCTCGGTATCAGCTCTTACTGTTCTCGCCCAGCCCACGCTGGCCTGCCATTGTCCAGCCCACTGACTGGCACTGACATGACCACACGTGTAGGGGAAGATTTTGAGGAACTTAAAAATCATCCCCCAAACATGGGGTATTAATGCAAACCAACAGGTATTTACTGGGTAAGTGCTATGATAGCATACTAACTAATAAAAGCTTTTCTTTGGTAGTCACAACAGTATTGCTGCAATTCAAGCACCCAGAAAGAGCTTTGAAAAGGTTAAGGCAGATCCGTGGGACCCCTTCTGAGTCGGATCTGCACTTGCAGACCCTCAGGTACACAGATAGGCAAGAGACGCAAACTGCTCAAACCAGAGTCACTGTGAAGGCACAGGGCACCCACCCCAAACAGCTGACAACCACCCAACGCCTGCAGGAGCAGCTCCTGCGACAGGCCTTCCAACCACCAGGCCCTGCTCCAGGGACAGGCGGAGAGGCGTGCAGGCCGCCGGCCCCAAGTGTAACCGCACAGACCACGGATTCCATGCCAGTTTCAGAAAGGGGAGACCCCCTGCAGGCCGGGCCTGTCCACTCACCATTGGACGCTCTCATCTGCCGCCGGCGCCCCACACGGTCCAGCCCAATGGGGGTGCTCCGGGAGAATGTGAACGGCCGGAACCGGGCCGAGACTGCTCTGTAGGGCGGCACCTGGTGAGCTGGCACGGGAGGCCTGGCTGCCGGCTACAAAAGGAAAGCAAAAGGCTGTGAGAAGTTGCCAGGAAGTGGCAGCCCCTGCGAGCAACTCACACCATAACTGAGAGAACCTGGTTGGCATTTACTCCTCGAGGCCACTCAGAAATGTGAAATGGTTTCTCCAAATCATGTCAAAAGCTTCAGGCTGCACTGAGGCTCAACTGCAATTAGTTATTCTACTTTAAAAATCCGTATGAACCCAATGGCCTTTACCTCAGAGCAGCACATTTCATCTTACTTGTCAGTAACATGCCGATAGGTAACACTCAGGAAAAGGCAAAGGTCTAAGAAGAGGAAAAGCAGTTTAGGAAGTGGCGGTTTTCTCACACAGATGCAGGGTCAGGAGGTTAAGAAGATGTGTTCCCAGCAGCAGCCCGCAGAAGCAAAGGCGGCGGCGAAGCCCAAGGCCGACGGAGGCCAGGTGGGTCATGCTTCCCTCAGATTTCCTCAGTATTTTCCTCCCGATTCCCTCAGCGGGCTTATGATACAGAGAATTAGCTTACTACGCTACACTTGATGCTCTAAAGGGAAGTAACGACTAAGTCTTTAGTTTTCCCTATACTGTGTTTCAAGTTAGAACAGATGAGTTTGTTTTAGCTGAGAACTATTTCCCAGCACACAGAGGATCTGAACAACAGAAGTTTGCAATACTCTTCAACTTAATTTTTCACCTTAAGAATTCAATTCAACAAAAGGTTTTTGAGTGCTCCCTACAGACGAGGCATTTGTGTTGGACTTTCCAGAGAGAACGTAATAAAATCCGATACCGATGCAGAATTTCCCTTTTCAGAGAATTTTATGGGTGATTTATGATATCAGCTAGCAAGTTTAAAAAATGAAATTGGGCACTTACTCATATACTGTTAAATGAACCTTTAGACCTTGGCTGGGGTATTAGTCTCACCAAATAATATTAACTCCTCCTGGACACTTTAAATGTGTAAAATGTTTTGTATCCTCCAAGTTCTCTTTGGGTAACTTGATAAAATTTGTTGAATTACTAACCCATACTAAGGGAATAATAGGATTTTCATCTATTGTCAAAGCAGCTGCAAAGCTGGAACTAGAATGTAAAGCAAAAATGGTAAAAATAATTATTTCCTTATCTCCTAAAAAAATCGATTGCTTCTTTGTTTTCTTATCTTTACATTTTAACAATAGACAACACTTTCTCTTTCAAGAATTTCTTCTTTCAGGAAACTCACTAAATATGCATTGCTACTTTCCTGTCATTAAAATCTCAGGTGATTTGGAACAGTAAACTAGTTTCACGTATTATTTAAGATCCAAGGAAACAGAAGATTAGTAAACGGCATCCCAGTGTCAGATGGTTAGTTTAAATTCATGCATGTTTTCAAAGTCAGGAAGAAAGGTGGGGAGCAGCTACCCCATCCTGGAGGCATAGAGAAGAAAGGAAAGCGACGTCCTGTTTGGTTTGCAGCGGGACAACAAAGGCCAGGAAGCCGGAGGAGGGCCCTGCTGCCTTTGGCGGGAGCACACCAGATCTTACTTGGGTTAGAAGATTCTCTATGTCCTCTGGTTGGCTGTTCCCATAGAGGCTAACCCCGCCTATCACAGAGATGGGGCGTCTTCTCCGGCCTCCTCTGGGGCAGCCCACGGCAGGGTTCTGGTTTGAAGGGTCCGTGGAGGCCATGACTGGCTGGTGGTCACCATCCGCAATGTCCTCTTTCTGGGGATCTACCGCAATTGAGTCTTCAGGAATAGACAAACTTCGGCTAGCCAGCTGGCCATAGTCAGACAGTGGTCGCGGCCGGGACCTGCTCCCAGTGCCCCATCTCCTGCAGGTGATCCTCTGAGCCTCTGTCCTTTCTTCATCTTGCGATGCGCTCCGCCTCCAGGATTCCTCAGTAACAACCTTTTCAAATGCGAACAAGTTAGGTGAGGGCCAATATCCAGGAAGGTATTGAAAAAGAGGAGCGATACATTCCCTCCCAACCTCCTCTGCGGTGCCTCAAGGCTTATTTGCTGGTTTATTATTTTTTTAAGTTGTTTGTGTAACAGAAGGGCATAATGTAATGTGGGTTAAAATAAGCAAATCTATCTTTAATTGGAGGCTGAACTGAAACCATAATTTAGTTACGTTTGGTAATCAGTGATGAGCTATAGTAAAAGACATTTAGAAAACCAGCACAACTGTGAGCTCATAAAAAGAACCTGGTGTCAACCCAAATATACATAACAATAGCACTGGGGAGATACAGGTCAGCTAGAAGTGAATGTGTAATTCTATACTTTGTTACTCCAAGGTATTTTTTTCAATAATGTTTAAAAATAGAAGGTGCTTTGTAGATTCACAGAACCCAAGAATGGACTGTTACCAAAGGGAAAGGGACTGGGGAGGATGGGTGGGAAGGGAGGGATAATGAAGCAGGTGTTGGGAGGGGGGCGGGACACAGGGAAGTCAGTATAGCAGAGAAGACAAGTAGTGACTCTATAGCATCTTACTACGCTGATGGACAGTGACTAATGGGGTATGTGGGGGAGACTTGTGATGGGAAAGTCTAGTAAACATAATGTTCCTCATGTAATTGTAGATTAATGATACCAAAATTGAAAAATTAAGAAAAAAAAAAGAAGGTGCTTTTAGAAGATTAATCTGGGCTGTTGGAGCCTGACAGTCAATGACTCACGTGTGATGGGGAGAGCACTGAACTGGGAGTCACGAAAACGAGACCAGGCTGTTAACTAGCCGTGAGCTTGGACAACTAAGCTTTTAGGATCTCAGACTAGACAGTCCCACAGCTGGACAGCCTATGATCCGAAATTAGGCAATACTTTATAATTTTTCAAATGACTTTATGAGAGGCAATTCAATGCACTAGGGGGGAAAAAAGGCTAAGAGGTCCTCCGTAAGTCCTGCCGGGTCACCAGCCAGCTTTGTATCCTCAGGCAAATAACTAAACTTCTGCAGATTTGGTTCTGCAGTTGTTCTCTGGGAAATAATGGGTCCTTGTGAGGATGAAAAGCTGTGATAATGCTAAGTAAGATAGCCCTTATCAGCCATTGCTCATTATTGCTCTTAAAAAACAGCGCTATAAAATAACAATCCCCAGGGTCAGGTCTGCCTAGAGATAACCTCTATCTCAGCACACCCCTCAAAGTCTGGGCTCAGAGGGGGCGATGCAGAGTTCTACGGAAAGAAGCAAAGAGAACGGTTTACCGAAAGTATGCGGCAGGCACCAGTGAGCCCTTCAGTTCTTCCATACCTGTACATCATTTTCAAATGAAGTAAAAACAGAAACGGGCACAGGAAGAGCACCAGAATAGCCAGAGAAGTCATGTGACTGCAGGGCAGGCCCCCCCCTTGGTCAGGAGACAGAACTGACAGCTAGCCCCACGTCCTGCCTCTTGCTAATCAGGGGTAACAGGCCTGAAAGGCAGCCTCCGCCATATCCAGTCTGGTGTGCCTAAGCATTCCCTAAGATCCTATACTATAAAAAACGTGATGAAGAGCGAAGGAAGCAGGAAGGGACTTAAAGATATTCTACTCCACCCCATCATGTTTCAAATTAGAAAAACTGAGACCTAGGGAAGTGAAGGGACTTCCCAGGCACAGAGCCAATGAGTAGCAACAGAAGACACTGAAATGTGGGCCTCCTAATATCCGTTCCCACCACACGACAAAATTTTCCCACTTTACCAAGTTACTTCTGCTCAAAAGAAAATGGGTCCGAGGAGTCACCACTTACCTTGCTGTCGACTGACTCTTACTGCCTGGAATGCTATCTGCAGTTCAAGTCACCACTGAAGGGATCTAGAATATACTGCTCTGGCATAAAAACTGTTTTGAGCTGAAGATTTTTTAAGAATAGGGTTTTTTCCTGAACTTCCTTATCTGCCTGAAAGTGGAGCCTCCCATAAAGAACTGTGTCTTAAATCCCTCTCCTTGGGATGGGGTTTTCTTTCTTCCAACCAGGGAAGACTGGCTCTTTTCAGTGAGAAAAGCCCCCACCTACACAGATATTGTCACAAAACTACCCTGTCCCCCATCTGTTCTTCTTCAGGCCCATTTATCCTTCCTAAAAGTCACTTGCTCTTTCTAAGTGCCCTTCTCCACCGCTGTTTCCCCTATGGAGATGGGATATAAGCCCCTCATTCTAACTTCTTTCTCAAGCTTTTTTTATGTGAACTGTTTCTCTTGCTAACCTGTCTTTTGAAGTTTAATTCGTACACCCCCAAACCTGAGAGGATGGCAGAAGTTTTTCCTCTCTGACAGCACCATGGGAAAATATGAGAGAAATCACGGAAAAGTCAGTATTATATTTTGCACTACATGTGAAAAACAGGTTATTCTGGACAGCTTAACGAAATCACTAAATTGGGTGGCACAATTTAGGCACACAGTGAGAATAAACCCATTTATCCTATCACCCTGTGATTAAAAAGACTCAGTGTGGCAGAAAAACAGAAGTACTACATAATTATGGGCAAAATTACAAAATTACAATAGTCTAACTGGTCACAAATCTATGTGCAGTTTTTGTTTTGCTTTAAACTTATGCAACACGCAGCCTGCCTCACTGAGGCCTCACTGATGACAAGAAGAAAATAAGGAAATGGGTTAGGAAAAAAGAACATGTAACAAATCCTTAGTTGTTCAGGTGACAAATCCTTCAGAGGCCAAAACATGCCAGGAAGTGATGGAGGCTGGGTGAAGGCAGGTGTGTGCAAAGCAGAAAATGAGAGGGCAGGGGCCGGGAGGACAATCCCGTTAGCACAGCATGCTCCAAGTGTCCCCGCTGCTCCCACACAGGGGCACCATAAGAAACAACTCTATTGCTATTTGCAGGATTCAAACAGTCTTGGTGAAGATATAAAAGGAGAAAATACCCGCCTCTAACTGGCACAAATGTTCTAGGAATTGCAAAATTAGTTAACAGAATAATATATAAAATGGTAATATCCATTTTACTCCTTGCAAAAGGTCAGAGGGAGAGAAGGATAGGGGGGTAAAGTCCCTCAGATTTAAGCTTGCAGTCAAACAGTGGCCTCAGCCAGAGGAGACTTGTATTCCTTGTAAAAATAAAACAAACCTGAATTTTGGTGCATATTCTATAGCTGAATCTTCTTTTACCAAAGTTTTCACACTTCTGAAATACCACCTCAGCTAATACCCAGGGAAAGAGGTTTGACCATGACGATACCTGGAACTCCAAACACCCAGCACCCACAAACACTCTCCAACAGGTCACGACCTACCCCGGACTCTGCAACAAGCAGTGGTGGCCCACAGACACACTGTCGGAACAAGCACTTGGCCACATCCGTGCTGAAATTTTTTTTCTGGCCTTTAAAACAAGACAAGGGCACAAGCAGCTGTGTCAGAGCTCTGCCTAGACCAGCTTCTCACAATCCAGCAGTCGGAGCTTCAGATCAAGCCAGGGCTCTCTCGGCTTGAATGGCCAATTCACACCCAAGTCATAAACTTCTGTAAACAAACTGTTCACTGGAGTGGCTGTCTTTTTAACTCTTGACTCTCAGGATACTTTTAAAGTATGTTCCTCACTCAAGGATCCGACATTTTTTCTACCTATACAAGATTGCTTACCTTCCTTCATTAAAGTAAAAAGCCAAGACAGACCTTATTGCCTCCAGTTAGACAAGACATTTCAAAACATTTTCTGAAACCACAGTGAATGTAAATCATTAACTTGAGGAGAAGTGACTCGCACAAAACACCCTGACACATATATCCACTCTGAAGCCTGGTCTAATGCAAGTACACAGGGTTTTTACAGACAATGATACTGAAATCCTTACCCCCAGTACCCGTGAATGTGGTCTTATTTGGAAATAGTCTTTGTAGATGTAATTTAATTAAGATGAAGTCATACTAGACTGGGAAGTGAAGGGGTGAGGAGGCTCTAATCCAATGGCTGGTGTCCTTGAAGAAGAAGAAATTCGGACACAAGGACAGAAGGAAACAAAGTCATGTGAGGACAGACGTAGAGTTCGGAGTGATGCACCTATAAACCAAGGCACCCCAAGAATTGCCGGCAACCACAGAGGCAGAAGAGGCCAGAACACGTTCTCCCCAGGGCCTTAGAGGGAGCACGGAGATTTCAGACTTCCGGCGCCTACAATAAGAATATATGGCTGTTGTTTTGAGTCACCCAGTTAGTGGTAATTTGTTAGAATAGCCATAGGAAACTAATAAAGCATGGTAATTCAGAAGAAAATATTACAGGCGAGGAAATTAAGATGCTTTATGAAGACTGAAAGAAAAAAAAAACTAAAGCAAAGAAACTTTACTGTAGGAGAGCCAAAAAGAATTCTCAAGATGTGCACTAATACAATAAGCAGGCTTCCTGTGTTTTCCCAGGTTATCGGGGTTCTGAACCACAGGGAGTTCAGGTGCAGTCACAGAGCTGGAGGTGAGAAGGGGAAACATCCTGGCGATTAGTGTGTAGTGGTCTGTACTAATGATAGCAATGGAAGCTATGATTTTTGAATGCCTACAACATGCCAGAGCTCTACCAGGCATGTTACCTTAATCTACACAACCACCCCAAGACATAGGTAGCTATTTGCCACATTTTACTGATTAAGACACTGAGGCTACAATAAATAAAATCTTGCTCTGGTTAATAAAGCCAAGGAGGGGAGGGGTCCATTTTACAACCCAGTCTATCTGATTTCAAAATCTGTCTTTTCTGCTCTGCAGCCCTGCACCCTGAGCACATACTTTTATAGAAGGAAAACAGAACTTTGAGGTTTTCCTGCCCTTAGCTATAGAGCTGCTTGGAGGGAGGGGGGAGACAATGGGAGTTATGAGAAGCTCTGATAATGGTGCCCTGGGCAATCTGGGGAAAGCTATAGACCCTTCTCAGAATCATAATTTTAAATGTAGAAAATAAGATAGGAAAGATTATAAAGTCAGCTGATTTGCAATTATCAAAAAGTAAAAAGAATTGTGATATAATAATACATGTAACACATGAATGAAAGACTAGTGATAGGTCTAAAACCTGCCAAGTACTGACAAGGATTAGAGGTTTTAAATTATCAAAAAAAATTGTTGTATGATGAGAAAAAGATCTGTGATTTCTATTGGTGACAATATCACAGGTGTTGATAAAATTGCTCTGGCTCGATGTCTACATTCATAATTGACGGAAATGCTCCATTTTAGGAACAGGCTAGTACAAGTCCCCACTCCTTGATTTCTGCCACTAGTGTCCTTGGATGAACTGAGATTAAAACATCCCATCTTAGATAATATTACTTAAGAGTAACATATAACACCAGCCTTGTGCTCCAGAAAACATGCAATCGTAGGCCTTACATATTATAAAATCAAAATACTGGTATCTCACTATTTCGAGCAATGCATCATTACCTAAGTTCCCTTACATGAAAATTAAGGTCATACTCAAAAAGCCTCTACATAGTCCTTCTTTTTTAAGCATGGTAGTTGGGTTACAGAGTGCTGGGAACTGGACAGTTTGTACATATGTGTCCTAGGATTTTAAGCGAGGGAGGTGTTAGGAAAGAGTATAGAACCTAAATGTGATTTATTCCCACTAGGATGTTTAAACATTTTAACAGTAAAGTATTAACAAAGGGCCACGTGGTGGAAGCTGCTCAGGCTGAGAGTGGGGGTGGGGAAATTGATAAGGGCCTGGCTCTACCTGTTTGAGTTTTTTAAACCTACCAGTAAGACTAAGACATGTAAAGGAAAGATATAACGGGCTTAGGTGACATCCGGGGAAGACTGTGAACCCTGTAGTACTCAGCCAATGAGGAACCAGGGGAGGGACTGGCGCACTAGGAGATTAAATTATTGGCGCCAAACTCCCCGGGTGTGCCTGCCCACCAGACACCCGATCTTGCAAGACCTTCATTAAAGCCTCGCTCCGCTGTTCTCTTTGTCTCCGTGTCCACTTACTGAATTTGGACCAGTGAGTGTGTTTCTCACAGGAGGGAACTCAAAAGATCCCAGATCAACTACTATATTTTGAGGCACTGAAAGGAAGAAGAAAGAGATCTTTACATATTTAGCTAAAAGTTGGAGCCCTAATGACATTTTTTCTGTTACTTTTAACACTAAAGGGATGTCTTACACTTAGAAATCTTACACTTTTATCAACTTGCTTTAGTATTTATCTAAAATTATATTTTCAGGTAAGTAAAAAGACATGATTACACCCATATAGATGAGAAGCTAGCTATAGAGAAGGCAGTAGATTTAATGCAAGAAAGAAGGAATGAGTGTGTTCAGGCACCACATTTATTGCCATCTTTGTGAGGCCAGCACTAGACATGACACCACCCTTTGTAGCTGTGGTAAGAAAAACACAAGATGAAAACCTTTAGTAGCAACTTCAAAAGTACTAGGCCTTGTGATTTTGCTCCACGAAAGTCTGCATGCCCATCCCCTTCACAGGGCCTCACTTCCGGTGGTGCCCGGTGCATGCGCCTCTCCTGTTTCTCCCGGCTATTTGCTGGTCCTCACTCTCCAGTGGATGCGTAGGTGCAGTTTTTCCTGGACGTTCCCCCCACCCCCAACATCCTACATCTCTCTTTTCTTGTTGTCTGTTCTGTTCCCTTCTCTCTCCTCATTGCCCAGAACTTTTCTCTTAAACTGATCACAGATGGAACTCAACCAGAGTTGGTTTTGTTTCATTTACTGAATCATACTTGGTTTCTTGTCTGTAATTATAACAAGTACGTGGAATAGTCTCTCTGGCTCCAAAGCGGCCTTTTCTTTTACAGACCGTATGCTGTGTTTGCGTGTGGTAGGGTTACTCCAGTATAAAGCGAGGCTACCAGAAATGGCCTTCCTATTACCCAGGTTTTCCAGTTCTCCCCCTAACTCCTTCCAGGGGTTCGTGTATCTTTTCCTACCACACTTAGGCTGATTAAGGAGTAAACAATGTGGTGGGTGTGGGCCTGGAAGACAATAATCAATGATTTATGATTTAACTGTTTTAAAAGAGTTTTCTGTAACTCTTGATGCTCGTCTCCATGCTGTGACTGCTTTGACATTGTGCCAAGGTTTCTGAGAGCGTAATGTTCCGTGAGACTGGAGGCTGTCCAGCAGCAAGTTATGGTTAGTTATCCATTATGTATTAAGTCACCCCTTAGATCAATGTTGTGTACAATTCTTTGATCAATAAATATGAGGGGTGTCCTCTCAGCACCACTCTTGCGCTGTTACGCCTCAAGTGCCCTGGCTGGTCCTTCGAGGTCTTCGATATCTCATCGCATCTCCTCCCTTATCTGCGGGTCAGAAGCAGCAGGGGGACCGACAAGTGGCGCCTGAACAGGGACCCTGAAACTCAGAGCGGGGAAGCTCTGAATATCATTGGTCCAGTAAGACTCCCAGGAAAGCCTACGTAGGAACAGGGTTGAGACATCAGGGACACTATAATGGGCCAAAACGAATCTAAAGCTGTTAAATGGGAGGAACATTTAAAACTACTCCGTGCCCTCCTAAAAACATGAGGAGTGAGAACTTCTAAAAGGGATTTTGCTCAACTTCATAAATATCCTAGGAAACACTGTTATTGGTTGCCGCCACAGGGGACCCTTAAACAGGCTGATTGGAATAATGTTATGAGAGACTTTAGAAAGGCTCACAGACGGGGGACGTTATTCCTGTGCCTGTCTGGTCTTTATGTAATCTGATTACAACCTCTACAGACTCCCCCGCTTTCTGACACTAAATCAGACACACACGACCGAGAGAGAGAAGGGCTGCGCGGCGTGGTGAAATCAAGTGAACGCTCCTCGTCTCCACATTCGCTTGACTCCTCTTCATCCTCTTCTTCTTCAGAAAGTGATGATGAGCGTCCTGTTTGTCTCTCTCATCATAAAAACTCCTCAGCCCCTGTCCCTGTTGCGTCTGCTTTGGCTGCAGGAATATGCGAAGCCCAGAGAGAGGGTGATATAGATGCTTATTTGACACCCTTAGTGGCACTGGTGAACTTAACTCCTTTTGGGCCAGTGAGGATCCTGACTTTCCACAAGGTGGAGTCAGAGCACTTTACACACCTATTCCTTATAAAACATTAAAGGGTTTTAAAAAAGCCATCTCTACTTCCGGCACTAATTCGCCGTTATATTGCGGGTCTCTTGAGGGGGTTGGCAGAACAAGAAAGGATGCTTCCTCATGACTGGGATTTATTGGCTTGTACCTGTTTAGACTCTTCTGAGTTTTTAAAATTCAAAACGTGGTGATATGAGGAAGCAAAAGTACAAGCTTTGCGAAATCAGCATCCAGTCCTCCAATCGTTTTAACTGCTGAACAGCTGGCAGGACAAGATCGGCTGCAGTTAGAAAGGCAAGCTGGGTACGAGGACACAGCGGTAACACACGTACGTCTGTGTGTTCCCTGAAAGCTTGGGAAAAAATACAGTCGGCTGGAAAGCCCGCCTTACCATTCAGTAAACTTAAACAGGGACTCAATGAACTGTATGTTGATTTTGTTGCGAGGCTGCAAGATAACTTAAGACGAACAGTAGTACATCCAGATTTAAGAGAAATGTTGCAAATGTTAGCCTATGATAATGCAAATACAGAGTGCCGAAGAGTTCTTAGAACTTTCAAAGCTGCGGGAGCTAGAATGGAGGATTATATCAAGGCTTTTGCCGATGCAGGTTCCCCTACATACCAAGCAAATTTACTAGCAACCACTATGAAGGGAAAATTAAGGGGAAATTCAAAAAATTTGAAATGTTTTGGTAGTGGCAAACAAGGGCAAATGAAAGAGGCCTGCAGATCGCAAAAAAGGACAAAGGAGCCAAATTTAAAAAATAAAAATAAACCGCCGTCTGTTTGCCCAAAATGTAAAAAAAGGGTCTAATGAATGTTGTTCAAAATTTGATAATGATGATAATCCTATCAATGGGTCTCAGCCTTCAATCCTTCAACCGCGCCAACCTCTGCGGCCCTAGAAAAGACTGGAGGCATCTTCTCCAGTTAAAAAGAACATGGCATGATTTAAGCAGCAAGAAAAGAAGTGCTGCTGTAGATCTTGCCTCTTTCTCAATCTGTATTATTTACACCCATCACAAGGAGTCCACTTACTTAGTACAGGAATTTTTGGCCCTTTACCACCCAATTCTGCAGGATTACTTTTAGGTCGCAGTAGTTGGACACTAAAAGGATTAATAGTTAAGACCTGGGGTTATTGATCAGGATTATATGGGTGAGATTAAAATAATGGTATCATCTGACAAAGAATTATATATATACCTCAAGGAGAAAGAATTGCTCAGTTACTTTTACTTCCCTATCTCCCAGCTTCAACAACACCTTATGGAAGGGGACAAGGTGGATTTGGAAGTACAAATAAACAAATATGGCTTGATACAAAAATCATATTTGACAGACCTCAATGCAAAATCTGTATTCAAGGCAAGTCCTTCACAGGATTGCTAGACACAGGAGCTGATGTATCTGTAATTGCCCTTAAACACTGGCCAAAAAATTGGCCCAAACAAGAGAAGCATATTCAAGTTTCAGGCATTGGTACAGCCTCTCAAGTATGGCAAAGTTCAGCTACCTTACATTGTCTAGGCGCTGAAAAACAACTGGCTTTATTGAAACCTTTAATTGTTCATGTAGCAATTAATCTCTGGGGACAAGACTTGATGCAACAATGGCACACTACACTGTCTTTCGATGAACCTTTATCAGTTCAATCTTTTTCTTAGGGGCCATTGATACATGGCTGCCAGCTCCTATACCACTACAGTGAACCACTCAGATGCCTGTTTGGGTGGATCAATGGCCCCTCAGTAAAGAAAAACTGGCAGCTTTACACACATTAGTTCAAGAACAGCATAGATTGGAATTCTCCATGAGTCCGTGGAATTCTCCTGTATTTGTTGTAAAAAAGAAATCAGGAAATTTGGGACTATTACATGACTTAAGACAAATTAATGCAGTTCTTAGACCTATGGGACCTTTACAACAAGGTCTCCCTTCTCTGGCTATGAATCCAAAAGACTGGAACATGGCTATCCATTGATCTTAAAGATTGTTTTTTTTTTTTTACAATTCCTTTAGCCATAGCAGACAGGGAAAAGTTTGCTGCCCCTTCCTTAAACTTGTAGGCCCCTTGAGAAAGATTCCAGTGGAAAGTACTTCCTCAAGGAATGTTAAACAGCCCTACAATTTGTCAAAATTATCTGCATAGAGCTCTTCAGCCTATATGTGAAAAATGGCCCTCAGCTTATATCATTCATTATATGGATGATACTCTCATAGCCCTACCTAAACATCTGTCTCTTACTATTATTCTCAATAAGACCAAAGCTGAATTAAAACAATGGGGCTTAACTATTTACAATAGCCAAGATATGGAAGCAACCTAAATGTCCATCAGTAGATGAATGGATAAAGACAATGTGGTACATATACACAATGGAATATTACTCAGCCATAAGAAAAAAACAGATCCTACCATTCGCAACAACATGGATGAAGCTAGAGGGTATTATGCTCAGTGAAATAAGTCAGGTGGAGAAAGACAAGTACCAAATGATTTCACTCATATGGGGAGTATAAGAACAAAGGAAAACTGAAGGAACAAAACAGCAGCAGAATCACAGAACCCAAGAATGGACTAACAATTACCAAAGGGAAAGGGACTGGGAAGGATGGGTGGGAAGGGAGGGATAAGGGTGGAAAAAAAGAAAGAGGGCATTACGATTAGCATGTATAGTGTGTGTGGGGCACGGGGAGGGCTGCGCAACACAGAGAAGACAAGTAGTGATTTTACAGCATCTTACTACGCAGATGGACAGTGACTGTGAAGGGGCATGTGGGGGGGACTCGGTGAAGGGGGGAGCCTAGTAAACATAATGTTCTTCATGTAATTGTAGATTAATGATACCAAAAAAAACAAAAACAAAAACAATGGGGTTTACAAATAGCCCCTGATAAAATACAAATACAATACCCAATGAATTAAACAGGGAATAAAATTTAAGAAAATTCAACAATCCCTCAGAAAATTCAGATAAAGAGAGATAATCTTAAAACTTTAAATGATTTTCAAAAGCTTTTAGGAGATATTAATTGGATCCGACCATTATTAGGTATTCCTACTTATAAATTACAACATCTTTTCAACATCTTAAAAGGACCCCCAGATCTTAATAGTCCTAGAGACTTAACCTCAAAGGCTGAGGAAGAACTCAAGTGGATAGAACAACACATTCAAAAGGCTCAATTATCAAAAATTGACTTACACAAACCCTTACTTTTATTAGTTTACTTTACTCTCCATTCTCCCACAGGAGTGTTCTATCAATGTGATGGTTGGTTAGAATGGATATTTTTGCAGTATCAAACTAAACCCTCCTTACAACCTAACATTGACAAAGTAGCCTCCATTATCCTTAAAGGATGACAGAGACTAAGATAGATGATTGGCCAAGATCCTCACTCCATTATTCTTCCATTACCTAAACAAAATATCATACAAGTATTTCAAGAAAATACTCATTGGCAAATTGCACTTTCTGATCTTTTAGAAAATATTGACTGTCATTACGCTAAGAATAAATTATTTTCCTTTTTTCAGCACCATCAATGGATCCTTCCTCAGAAAACTTCTCCTAACCCATTATTAGATGCTGTTAACCTGTTTTACAGACGGTACAAAATCTTTTTAAGCAGCCTATACAACTTGTTCTGGTTTATCAAAAACTTTTCACGTCTTTCCCTTTTGCACAACAAAATGAGTTATATGCTATATTGCAAGCCCTGCAAGATTTTCCAGGTCCTCTCAATATTGTTACTGACTCTGCTTATGCTGCTTTTTCCATTCCTTTATTAGAAACTGTGACGTTGGGCACCATACAATCTCCTATTAACACTTTATTTTCTCAATTACAGGTGTGTATCTGTCAGCGTCTACCCCAGTTCTTTATCACTCATATACGATCACATTCTAATCTACTCGGTCCTTTATCATACTATAATGATAAAGTAGATAAACTTGTCTCTTTAGTTAATTACTCACCAGCTCAACGCTATCACCTGACTCATGCTCCCTCCTTTACTTTACAAAAGGGTTTTTCTCTTTCTGTCTCTGAAGCTCAAAATATCCTGAACTCTTGTCCAACCTGTTCTCAAATTAATTCTTCTACCTTACAAACTGGAACCGTTCCCAGAGGAACACATCCTAACGCCCTATGGCAAATGGATGTTACTATTGTTCCCAAATTTGGAACTCTCAAACATGTTCATGTTTCCATAGATACGTATTCTTCTGCTTCATGGGCCACAGTTTTGACAGGAGAACGATCTCATCATGTTATCACTCATCTTTTACAAGCGTTTGCAGTACCAGATGTTCCAGCCACCATAAAACCTGACAACGCTCCAGTCTACCTCTCCACTATGCTGGAAAAACTTTTTCAGCTATACAATATTACTCATAAAACAGGTATTCCTTATAATTCTACAGGTCAAGCTTTAATTGAACGTCGTCATCTTAAACATTACTTATTAAAACAAAAAGGGGGATTACTCCCCGATATGATAAAATTAACTGCAAATCAATGATTAATGCATGCTTTACATATTCTCAATTTTGATCTCTTAAAACGTGACGGATGATCAGCTATGGAAATGCATTTTTCTGACAATATTTCTTTTTCCAAAACAACAGCAGTTCCTGTATGGTGGTCTCCAGTAGGTTCTTCACAATGGTATAAAGGTCATATTAAAGTGTGGGGCAAAGGGTTTGTTTGTGTCATTACAGAGAATCAACACCTGATTTGGCTACCCAGAAAAAGAATTAAGTTACGATATGAAGAACTCCCAATATCAGCACCTTCAGAG